>NC_073388.1:35054123-35359123 GCF_028641065.1 Leucoraja erinaceus
ATGCCATGACAGGATAAATCTGTTAATTTGCAGAATTTGAAAAGGCCACTTCTGGATCTGGGGCTAACGGACCGAACGATGAATATGATCATGGCGGCATACAGAGAGGCCACGAGGAAATAATATCTCTCATATATCAGAAAATGGGAGAAATATTGTACCAGGACTAATATTACGTACAACACGGTTACTGAAACTAATGTGCTGGAATTCTTGGCCGGCTTTCACTTTGATGAAGGTCTCAGCTACAGTGCCATTAACTGTGCCAGGAGTACCCTATCAGCTTACTTGTGACAGGGATTAGAGCATCATACTGTTGGATCTCACCCTCTGGTTTCAAAGCTAATGAGGGGTATCTTCAACACCAATCCTCCTAGAGCAAGGTATTCCCAGATTTGGGATGTGAATGTTGTCCTTACGTTGCTAAGGGGTTGGTCACCAGCAACGTCCCTGTCCTTGGAAAAACTGACACATAAAACAGTCATGCTGATGGCACTAGTCTCAGCACAATGGGTCCAGTCACTGTACAAATTAAGGCTGGACACAATGGTTACATCAACCAACAAGATAAATTTCCACATCTTTGAATTAGTGAAACAAAACAGGCCAGGATCATCCGGACTCAAACTAGAGTTCCGAGCATACCCTATAGATATCTGCCTATGCATTATGATGCATCTATTACAATATATAGAGGTCACAAAAAATCTTAGAGGCAGGGAGATGGCGCTGTTGATTAGCCATAAACAGCCTCATAATAGGGTATCGGCGCAAACCATATCTAGATGGCTTAGACAGGTTTTGGGAGCTGCGTGGGTGGATACTGATATTTTCAAATCTCATTCCACCAGGGCTGCAGCAACATCGGCAGCAAGGGAATTGGAAGTGCCAATGGACCACATCCTGGGTACAGCAGGATGGTCTAGAGAGAGGACCTTCCAACAGTATTATAATAAACCGAGTGCCAAACCTGCGGTGTTTGTAGAATCAATTTTAAGTTCTGTATTATAATTTACCCCGAATAGAAGGGGTTATCATTATCGTTTTGTTAATTAAATTAATTATTGTTTTAATAACTGATTAATGTCTGAATACATTAACATGCTTCCTCCTTTGGTCAACTACGGCAGTGTGTGAGGCAGGGACTCGTTCCACGGCATGAAATCACATCTTTAAAATCTTCACGTAGTCACTCACGTGACTCCGAAGTAAAATAGTAAGATTAAACAAGAACTTACCAGTTTGAAGTTTGATCTTTATTTTATGAGGAGTTACGTCGAGGGATTACGTGCCCTCCACACCCAACCCTCTATCATAAAGGTAATCTGGTATTCTAGTTCTCTTATCTTACTATGTTTATTTCATCTACTGTTGTCTGTCATTTCACACCGCTGCTTTGAAGATTGACACGCATGCATGCTGGTGGGGTCTTCACGTAATCCCTCGATGTATCTCCTCATAAAATAAAGATCTGGTAAGTTCAAACTGGTAAGTTCTCGTTTAATCTTACTATTTTGAGTCACAAAATAAAATACAGAAAGTTAAATAAAAAGACAAAAAGAAAGACTAGAAGGAAAAAGAAAAAAAAAAGAATATTGCATTCAGATTACCTTCAGGAATGATTTAGTTTTTGTAAGAATTAAACTCTATAATTTCATTCTCTGTCAATCCAATATCAAGCTCATTAATTATTTCAGTTGCAAGGTTCTTATACTTCAAAATAGGTCTTTGACATCGCCAGTCAGTTTATTTCATAGTTCCAATGCGGGCTCCTATTTTTGCAAAGTAGGCAGCAGGTTGGGATGAATCATCAAGCAATCAAAGGGATCAGTGAGTTAATCATAACTCGTGATTTCCAATGATCTTTTCATAATCACAATCTTTGTTTAATGCATAAAAATGGACTGCACATTAAACCCTTTGCTATTTTTCCATCAAGTTCTAATCTATACCTTTATCAAGGAACACCCCAGCTTCCAGTGCTCATGGACACAAAATAAAAGTGAACAAAGAAAGAAATATTGTGTTGAAGCAGATTAGCAACCAAAGAAGGTGCATTCCTTTATACCTTCCTCCATTATCTTTCCATTTCATATTGTTTCTGGTCATTTGACAGAATGGCTTTTTAGAAAGAAACTTCAAAGGAATGCTCAATGGCCCGGAGATCTTGTTGGAACTCTTTGTTATCAATAATGGTCTCTCTGCTTTGTGAAAATTACATTGAGTTCTACCTCACTAAAGCACCGTTCTGGTTAACAGGGGTTGTTTACCCTCCATTGACTTGACTGCCAGCCAAAAGTATTTTCTGAAGGTTCCGGCAATTATTCCACATTTTTTGGGTGCAAATAGTGAGCGATTTATAATCAGAATTTGAACACAATTGTTAATGTCTCCTTCAATGCAATATGTTCACATAGAGTGTAGCATGCCATATATCATTCTGTCCAGTTCGGCCAACCCTTCAACATGTGCAGGCAACGTGCAATATCTGGGTAATTGAAAATGAACTTAGATTCTTCTACTTTTTCATCAAAGCCTTAATAAAATTCTAATGGTAAATTACTTTGTATGTGTGATTTAATAGAGGTGATTGTGTGGAGTGCTTACATAATGAAATAGTGAACATTTTGAACATAAGGATTTTTATAGCAGTTTTTAATGGATTAACAGAATCTCCATTCGCTGGCAAGAAATAAGCACCATAGAAATAGCCTGAGAATTATACTAAAAGGATCATCATATGTCTCAATAAACCTATTTGGCACATAATTTCCTTCAGTAATATGGACTGCCACCTTACCCTTACTCCATCTGTCTGCTTCATTGCTATTTACCTTGTTCGGAAGAGGTTGATTTCTCCAATGAAGTATTTTACATCATTGCAGAATTTAATCACACTTTTACCAGATAACTCGTAGTCTGTCTGACATAAAACAAATAAAAAGGCTATTGCCATTTTGTATCTCAATATTAAGACAGAATCGAGAGAAACCTTATAGGAAAAGCAAAATAGTCAGCCAATCTATTAACGAGCATGAAATGTGATCTGTTGTCCTTTAATTTTTGCCTCTGACTACCTTGTTCATTTATCTTTGAGTATACCTGTCTTGTTGTCTCACCTATTCATTCCCTCATCTCTCAAATGACCTTACTTATGTACAAAAAAAAGAGACAAGCAGCAAGTTGGAGTTCAGCAAATAATAAAAAGAAAGATCGATTCCCTGTGGATCAACTTTAACAAAGGATAAAATCTTAGCTGTGACCGGACTCTCAGATGGAAAAAAACATTTTTCTTGCCAGACACACATGCAATGCTCTCCACTGCTCAAAATTACAGTACTTGCTGTCAGGGATGAGCACACAGCAGGCAAAGAAAACTTCAATAGACAGAACTGGCATGGACAGAACAAGATAAAAAGTTGGATGCATGTGGGCTGTGGTAACTCACAAATGGCCTCCCATGTGCTGTTTCCCTCTCTCCAAATGTTAAATCGATGAAAAGGACAGAGAAACAGAAAAAAAATATCCAGTGCTATAACATGAATTTTCATTAAATTGATTGAATCTTGTTACCGATTCCTCTGTAAAAGTGATAGAATTTTGTGGCCATCCATGTTACTCTGTTGTGTCACGTAAATTCACCACATGCTTACACCGGCCTGAAAGGCCTGATGAGAGAGTTTCCCTTGTCGGATCTCACTGAGTGTGTGATAGTGCATCTGATGCCCTAATTAAATGTGTTTGTCTGATCTTTAGAATAAACAGGTCCAACATCCAGAAATAATGAAGTGTAACAAATCCAACTGCATGCAACAAACCACTGACTGATAGTACTGGAGAAAGGGCTTCACATCTCAAGTGATGAAACCTGCTCTACCTAGCAATTCCAATTGCTGCAAATAATTGAAACCAACATTGCACTATATCTGGAGGCACTGATTTTTATTTTACTTTCCTGTACCAAGCATCCTAAGCTTGGCAGAAATACAATTTTGGACCTAAAATAAACTAAAGAGCAACTGAGTGACATGAGCGAGCGCTTCACAACTGCTGTGCCACTGGCATTTACTCATCTCTTCCTCCGATCAGATGTGGCTGGATGTTTGTGGCCCGTCATTCTGCCAATTGATTACATACACAGCTTATCACTGGGCACCTGCCAGGACAATGATTCTCACTGAGATCAGGCACTGGTGATTGGGCCCAGAATAAATCAGACACCTTAATCCATACTTGTTTCACCATTTTGCTACACATTTTTACTTTCCTTGTTCACATTTCTTTGTTATTTTTTCATTCCCTTCACTATTATTCCTTGCGCTGCCATCCTTTTGCAAGTGACTTATGGTGCGTCTGACATCCCTCCCTCGCCTTTCCTTCCATTTCTCATCATCCGCCCATCCCCACCACTCCTGCCCCAACATGGACAACCTGCTCACAATAGGAAAACCCAAAAAAAACAACAGATGCTGGATTTGAAAAAATGCTAGACATTACAGCAGGTGTGGATGAAGGGTGATAATGGCAACTGTTTCTCTTTTTACAGCTGCTGCCTTAAGTATGGAGTGTTCCCAGTAGTTTATCTTTCGGCTTTAGTTAGCGTCGGTCCTGAGGTTGTGGGCACATCAGTAGCTTTCCTGGTTCAGCATATTGGAGGAACCGCAAAAGCTTATTTTGTCATGTCTGTTGCAATCATGTCAGTCACATGCAAAATCTACCCTTGGACAGACACGCTACTGTTGATTCCTCTTTCGATCTTATCTGATTCTCTTTTGAAGTTTACAACTGAATCTGATTCCGCCTTCTGGGCAGTGCATTCTAGATCATAGCTCGTTGCTACATAATAGGAAATCCTCCCTTTCCCTCTGGTTCTTTTGACAATTAATTTTAGCCTTTTCCCCCTGAGTAACATTGGAATTTGTTGTTGTTGACACTTGTAGTTGGCACCACAGAGAAATTCCTTTTTAAAGAAATTCTATCATTTTGACTTAATTTTGATGAGGTGAATGTATTTTCAACTCACAATGTATAAGTTGGATGGTACTTTTGGCGATAATATTGTATCCTTACACCTGGTGAAATTGACCTTTAGGATTGTAGAGGTGACTGAGGTTACTCACACTCAGAGAAACTATGGAAAAAACTATGGAGAAAACTGCATTTGCTGTAATATGGAGCAAACATCAACGTGCTGCAGGAACTCAGAAGGTCATGCAGCATCTGTGGAGGGAAATGGCAGTCAACATTTCAGGAAATCTAAAGTGTATTAGAAAGGCTAATTTCATGATGGGCTAAGTGACCTCCCTCTGTGTTCTATTTGTTCAAGAGTGCTCAATGTACTTGAGCATTGACTGTATCACTCACGAGTCTTTCCCAGGATATAAACTGAAGCAGTTTACAGCCACAGTTAGCCACTGTTTCTATCAGATACAGTTCTGGGATGTAAATGGAACATCCATTAAACCTCAAAAACTCTTGCTTCAGTATTTGTATGATGTCAATGTAATCTGGTTAACATATGAGTGACTCATTATAGCTTTGGGCAGTAGTTCTTCAGAATCCTTTAAGCTTCATAGTCCTGCCATTTGCTTGAGGGCAGATGAATGTGATTCAGTATTATCTTAATGCTTAAAAACACATGACAGCCTGGTTTCACATTTGTTGGGGACGTTTTATAGGTGTCAAATTATGATTTTATTTTGGAAGTTGGTGACTTCCATGCAAACTGTAATTTTAGATAATTGGATTGGATAATTGGATAATTGTTTTTTAATAATCACTGGACTGAGTGGGACCCATTGGATCCCAGTCACACAGGAGGCCTGGTCCCCCAACGCAACCCATTTCTCAACGCAATATTCCACCACTCACCCATAGCCTCTAACTGCACTGGCATGGGTGATGGGTCCCGTTGTGATGCCCCTGATCCACCCCGATTCTCCCTCCTCCCCTCACTTCCCCCACTCTGCCACTTGCCCCCCCACGCACTCACTCCATCCCCCCATCCCCTCCAGCGGCGCAGCCATTATTGCCCATCGGGTTCTCATTGTGACGTAGAACACGCAGGTATTACTGCGCAGATGCATGTTGACGGGCAAGGCAAGTGGAAAAGGAATGTATTAAAGCTTAAAATGTGAATAACTCTTAAAATATAACAATTTAAACGTTAAAGATGAGATTTATTCAGTTCATTATTTACTGTTAAGTCTCTTGTTGCATACTGCAGCTGGGGCACGGCTTCAGGCGGGGGCTGTCGACGGTCAGTGGCGGGAGTATCCTGCAGCCGAGGAGGGGGACGGCTTCAGATGGGGCCTGTCAGTGGCCGGTGGGGGGCCAGCTCTGCCGTGGTTTACCGCTGCCTTAGCCTACTGCTGCCTACCCCTGTCGCAGCTGTGGCCTACCACTTCCGCAGCCTACTGCTGCTGCGGCCCTTGCCGGAAGCTGCCCCGTCCCCAGCTGCAGGATGTTCCCCACAGGTCCCCGTCTGAAGCCTGTGGTGAGCGCCAGCGGTAGGCCACGACAGCTTCAGGCAGGGGCCGGTGGGGGGTGGGAGCGTCCTGCAACGGGAGAGGGGGATGGCTGAAGGAAGGGGCTGTCGGGGGCCGGGGGGAATCATCCTACAGCCAGGGGATGGAGATGGCTTCAGGCAGGGGTTGTCGGAGGCCTGTGGGGGGGGAGGAGAAAGCCTTGGAAAGGGGACTGCTTCAGGCGGGGGCTGTCAGAGGCCACTGGGGGAGGGGGGAATGTCCTGCAGCCGGGGCAGGAGAACGGCTTCAGGCGGGGGCTGTCAGGTGCAGGTGGGGTGGGGGGGAGCGTCCTGCAGCCGGGGGAGGGGCAGGGGCAGGGGCAGGGCTTCAGACGGGGGCTGCCGTGGCGTGTCGATGTCGTGGCCTACCCCTGCTGTGGCCTACTGCTGCAGCTCTCCACCGGATTCAGACAAGGACCGATGGGGAGCATCCTGCAACTGGGGACGGGACGAGTGTGGGGGGAGCGCTGCCGTGGCCTACCGCTGCGTTGGCCTCACGTTGTGTGGCAGGGTTGGTGTGTGGCGGGTGGGTGTGGGGGGAGAGGAGTATGGGGGAGAGGTGTTTTGGGGAGGAGTGTGTGGGCGGGATGCATGTGGGGGGGGGGGGGGTGGTATGGCAGAGGGGGGGATGATGCGGGTGAGTGTGGGAGGGGGGTATGGGAGAGGGAGAATGTGGGGGAGAGGGGGTGTGCATGGGAGGGGTGTGGGGGGAGGGAGGATGTGGGAGGGGGGGAGGGGGGGTGTGGGGGAACGATGTGCATGGGCAGGGGGTGTGTGGAGAGGAGGTGTTAGGGGGAGGGGGAGAGTGTGGGGGGAGGGGGGGAGGGGTGGTGTGGGCGGGAGCTTGTGGGGGGAAGGAGTGTGTAGGTTGGGGGGGAGCATGTGTGCGGGGGGGGGGGTGTGTGTGGGTGGGTGGGGGGGGGGATTTGTGGGGGCAAGTTGGAATGTTGGCCTTCATAACAAGAGAATTTCAGTATAAAAGTAAAGAGGTTCTTCTGCAGTTGTATAAGTCCACATCTGGAGTATTGTGTAAAATTGTGGTCTCCTAATTTGACGAAGGACATCCTTGTGATTGAGGCAGCGCAGCGTAGGTTTACGAGATTGATCCCTCGGATGGCGGGACTGTCATATGAGGAAAGATTGAAAAGACTAGGCTTGTATTCACTAGAGTTTTGAAGGATGAGGAGCGATCTTAGAGAAACATATACAATTATAAAAGGACTGGACAAGCTAGATGCAGGAAAAATGTTCCCAATGTTGGGCGAGTCCAGAACCATGGGCCACAGTCTTAGGATAAAGGGGAGGCCATTTAAGACTGTGAGAAAAACCTATTTCACCCAGAGTGTTGTGAATTTGTGGAATTCCCTGCAACTGAGGGCAGTGGAGGCCAAATCACTGGATGGATTTAAGAGAGAGTTAGATAGAGCTTGTGAGGAAGGGGTTAATAGGGATAATTGATTTAGGCTAAGGACCCTGAGAAATAGCTGAGAGTGAACACTCGACCGTGCTCGGCTAGATAATAACCGCAAGTACAGATGGTGACATTTCAAGGATGAAAGTCAGAAGATAACCACAGTCAGGCAAGAACATAACGAGAACTGGGGGAAAGGGCATGAACTACTCTGTACTGCGCTTACTTAATAAGATAAATGAATATTGCAAAAAAGCCCAGCATGACAAGATGCCTCATTTAAATGCACATGCGATGTATGATGTGGGTGGCACCGGGGGAGGTACCTGTAGATTGTGCACCTTAGTGCTCCGATTGGAAGGAGCCCGATGGGGAGGAATTAAAGGTGTGACAATTGTAAACTGATGTGAATAAAAGAAAGGGACTTTCCCGACCACGGTGTGTCTCAAAAGGGGAGGCACCCGACTCTGCAGACTTGTTAATAAAATATACTTGTTTCTCTGAATTTGTCTCTAGCATCGTGATTGTGAGCACTCACATTTGCATCTCACAAGCTCTAGGGGCTAGTGGAATGAAGGGATATGGGGAAAAGGCAGGCACGGGTTATTTATTGGGAACGATCAGCCATGATCACAATGAATGGTGGTGCTGGCTCAAAGGGCAGAATGGCCTCCTCCTGCACCTATTTTTCTATGTTTCTAAGTGGGGGTTGTGGGGGGAGGGGTGTGGCCTAGGGGTGCGGGGAGAGGCGTGTGGGTGGGGGTGTGTGGGAGGAGGTGTGTGGGAGGAGGTGTGTGGGAGGAGGGATGTGGGGGGACAGGTGTGGGGAATGGTGTGGGGGAAGGAGGTGTAGCCGGAGGGGGGATGTGTGGACAGGGTGTGTGGGCTGGTGGGGTGTGTGTGCGCGGGGGTGTGTGGGAGGGGTGTATGGGTGGGGTGGATGTGTGTGGGCAGGGGGGGTATGAGCGGGTGTGGTGTGTGTTGGCAGGGGCGATAGGTGGGGGGGGGGGGGTGTGGTGTGTGTGTGTGGGGGCGAGGGGGGGGGGCGGGATGGTGTGGGGGGGGGGGGGGGGGGGGGGGAGAGAGCTCAGAGAAAAGACCGAGATTGTACCCCGTTATACCCCGCTCGTTATACCCCGAGGGGGGTATAATGAGGGAGGGGGCAGGAGCTAACGAGGGGGACCAGAGGGGAAGGGGCTGGAGCTGACGGTGTGATGGCAACTCATTGTGCTCTGGTCGCTGGTCGTTCTCCTTCGCCGAGTAAAGACGCGATGGCGCAGTCCGGTTGGAAACCTCCGCCGGCCATCCTCAGCTACAGTAAAGACGCGATGGCACAGAAGGGGCGGACCTTGGTGCAATCGCAGCGCAGGAGAACAGTGAGTAAGCTGGCGAAAAATCGTAGCGCTGATGCGTACTGTTTTTGCGCAAATAGAATGACCGCGCAAATGGAGGGTAACAAGATCAGAACTTTAGTTATGTATAGATAGAAAGATAGATAGAAAAGGCACATTTTGACTGGATGTCAGGAAGTTGTCATTTTGCATTTGGACATTTTTCAATGAAATTGGCACAAACAATTTGTGTTCTACAGAACAAATTAACTATGTAAATGAACAGAGTATCTCATAAGTTAGCAAATAAATCATAAATAAGCAGGCCAATTCAGAGAATAACACACAGAAACGTTAAACAGAATTTGGCCGACTGATCACTCGAGGCAGTCTTAAACATTTGTAGATATGGGAAGTACACTCCTATAACATTAATTTTTATCTTATGCTTCTCAGTATCTTTTTAAACACAGTTTTCTCATAGTATTATAGGACATGCCAAGTTAGCCTCCCCACACTGTCCCACTTAAATATTCATATTTCATTTGCAGTCTGTAAGTCTGCAATCTGGTAATTTTTCTTTGCGCTACTTATACTTGTGTAATAACAAGGAACTGCAGATGTTGGTTTATACCAAAGATAAACACAAAGTGCTGGACTAACTCAATGGGTGAGGCGGCATCCATGGAGAACATGGATTGGGTAGGGTCGGTACCCTTCTTCAGACTGATTATAGGGGGGCGGATAATTATACATTCACATACACACCTTCAGACATTCACGCACACATACACATTCATGTTCATGCACAGAGGATGGATGGAACGAACATGTACACTGTCGATACACTGATGAACCTGGTGAAAGAGCGGAAATATGAGTGAAATTCTGCAACCCTGAGATGTAACTTGGGAGATCATAAAGAGATGAGGCAATACATAACTATGGAAGTCAATGCCAGGAACATTATTCAAAGGATTTAAAAAATGTTCTGGAAGAGTTTTAACCGTCTCTCATCTGACAGTGGAATTAATATTAAATTGACAAACTCTAGCTATGAAAACTAGTGTTTCATTGCTTTATATCATGTCATTAACACATAAGCGCTCTTGTCAATAAGGACTCATTGCTACCATTTATATGTTCTACCTCATGTTTAGTCAATTAGCATGATTGCAACCTACAGAATGTTGCATATATCTCCAGCAGTTTGGAGGAGATGGATGTATAAAAATCCAGATCATTATCTCCATAAAAGACACTGCCAATGTGGTTCCTGCCCTGCTCTGTTGTTATGATTGCAGCAAGTGGTTGCCTTACGTCCTAGTCATGTTCATAATTTGTAGGAGTAGCATTAGGCCATTCAGCCCATAAAGTCTACTCAACCATTCAATCATGGCTGATCTATCTTTCCTTCTCAACCCCATTATCCTGCCTTCTCCTCATAGCCCTTGATACCCTTACTAATCAATAACCTATCAATCTTCACCTCCAAAAGAAAGTCTATTTAATGAGTCACAGATATGCAAATCATTGACTGCCATTGAATTTCAGGTGAATTGCTCCTTAATAGCTGTCTGTAGATGTCACCATTTAAAGAAATACTTTATTTTGCGCCAACTCCTCTCAGTAAGATATCCTGCTCTGTGCGGCCACTTTTCATTCTCGCTGACATGTACAATGCAAGTGGCAAATGTAGAAGGTCACCTGTATTGGGAAGCAAGTCATTGCACACAAGACTTTAAGTCACCAAGTTAAAAAAACATCATGGTACATAGGACAAGACATTGATTGAGACTGTATCTGTAATGTTATGTGTAAATCTCATCGCCATACTATAGGAAGGATGTGATTGAATGAGCGAGGTTGCAGTATAAATTCATAAGGATTTTGCTAGGTCTGGAGTGCCTGAGTTATAAGGAAAAACTGGATAGGTTGGGATGCTTTCCCAGGAGTGAAGGTGTCTGTGGGGTGACCTTAAGGAGGTGTTTTAAATCACAAGGAGCATAGAAAGGTTATATAGTCTTTGGCCCAGTGAAGGGAAGTCTAAACTAGAGGCCATAGGGTGAGATGAGAAAGATTTAAAGGGACCTGAGGGCAAGTTTTCCACCCAGAGGATGTTAGATATATGGGATTAGTTACCATATATCCAACATCCTCTAACATAAACAGGTCCAATTGCAATGTTTAAAAGACATTTGGACAGGCTATGAAAGGTTTTGAGGAATATGGGCGAAATGTAGGATAATGGGACTAGCTCAGGCAGGCACCTTGGCCAGCATGAATGAGTTGGAATGAAGGATCTGTTTCTAGACTGTATAACTTTATGACACCGCAATACAACGCAAAGTTATAAATAGCACATTGTCAATTTAAGGGCCATGAAAGGCAGTCAACCTGAAGCTTTGCTCTCGTTCTTTCTTTTATTTCGGATGTCTGCTGTCTCCACTATTTTGCTTTTGTGTCTGTTAAGTAGCATTGTAGAAAAACTTTCATAATCTAAAATGGATATTCTGCTAAACAAGTTTAAGAAAGGGAGCAAGATGCAATCTAAAATGGCAGCACAAAGAGTGAATCAACCCTTTAAAAATAAATTCTTCGTTTTTTAGGATCTGGGTTTTGTGACTAGGTCAACATGTATTGCCCTTGAAAGGAATGTCTTTCTAAGCCATTTCAAAGGATAGATTGACTACGTAATATCACAATCTGGCCACCCATTGTGCTGCCAGGGGTCATCGGACAGGCAACAACCTTTTATTCAGATGGAGCCTTTTGCTTTTCCCATTGAAAGTATACATGTTATATACATATTCTATTTTCTTCGCTTAAGAGTTTCTTCAACATCCAAAACACTGGTGTTACAGAGCTCATTTTCACCTACAGAGTTTTAATCCCCTTTGACTATGGATAATTATAGATTGCTGCATGGCCATTCTGCTCCCATCTTGAACACAATAATATATTCTCATCACCATAGCAACCTTAGACTGTTTAAGACTAAGCTCAGAACTGTGCTGAGACCATGTCACTCCAGCAGAATGACAGAGTCCTTTTATACAACCTGAGAACACCGCAGATATTCTAATCTTTACGTTCTTCTTTGGTAGTCCCTCAGGATTAGGGATAACTTACTTACACTCCAGATTTGAGGCCTCTGAGGTGGCTGATCAGGTCAATGTGAGAATTGAGGCTTTTTTCGGGATATTGTGTACCTTCTGATGTTAACATGCGGTTTTGGTATGTTCATGAAATATGGACCAGATTCATGACACCATCTCGAATGGTCCTTCTCCTCCTTCCCCACTTTGAGCTGTCATGGATTAGGCATTCCCAGTACTCAGTGGGTGCATAGTTTCCAAGGAAGCCTGAACAGTTCTTTGAATCTTTTCACCCACCCACCTGGTAATCTCATCTGGGGATGGAGCTCAGAATGTAATATTTAGTTCATGTTTTTGGTATCAAGCAATGGGACAACTGAGTCTACCTAAAGCTTTACGCTGGGCATGTTTGTCTTGGAGAGCAAATTAATATTGGATCCAATATTCTTCTCGTTAATTTGGATGATTTCATGGAGGCATTATTGTTGGTATCTTTCCAGCTCTTTAAGCTGCCTACTGTAGGCAGGGATCACAAATGCCCAGATATTCATGAGTTTTAGAGCAGGTCTGAAGTTATAATGCTCAATCACACTGTTCCTCAATCGACCAAATGCCGTGCTGGCATATTGATTTACATCATTGCCCTCTGCTTTGCTGAGAAGTGGTCTGTGAGAAATAAGATGGTCATGTGATAGGAGTAGAATTAAGACATTCAGCCCATCAAGTCTATTCCGCCATTCAATCATGGCTGACCTATCTCTCCCTCCTAACCCCATTCACCTGCCTTCTCCTCATAGCCTTTGACACCCATATTAATCAAGAATCTTATCTATCTCTGCCTTAAAAAATCCATTGACTTGGCCTCAACAGCCTTCTGTGGCAATGAATTCAACAGATTCACCACCCTCTGACTAAATAAATTCCTCCTCCTCTCCCTCCTCAAGGAACGTCCTTTAATTCTTCTTGTTAATTTGGAGGATTTCATGGAGACATTATTGTTGGTAGACTAAGGGGCGCTGTCCTGTGCACGGCTGCCCTGCCAGCAGTTGTCTGTCTTTTCACCGTTTTATTTTTATTTTTAGTTAGTTAAAGTGTTTTGTTTGGAGGTCTAGGCTTTTTTTTATGTGGAGGGTGGGGGGGGGGGGGGGGGGGGGGGGGGGGGGGGGGGGGGGGGGGAAGGGGGAAACTACCTTTCAGGGTCCCTACCTGGTCGGAGAGGCAGCTTTTCTCCGGGCTGCAGCTTCGACCCGTCCTCGCGGCCTACCAGCAGGCCTTGAGCAGCGTTTCCTATCGGGGACCACACAGAACCTCGGCTTCGGCGGTGGCACAGTGCTGGAGTGCTATCGTGGTGCGGGCGATGCCTTGCCTTGGTTGCCGCGCTGGAGCTCCGGTGAGCTGAGACCGCCGGGAACAACATCGCGCAGCTGCGGGTCCGAGGAGTGGCCAGCTGCGGGCGGCGGCGCCGAACTTAACACTGGGAGCCTGGGATCTCGCGACGAGATCGCCAGTTGTGGAGCTCCAACCGGCGCGGCCTTGTCGGCTTCGGAAGCCGCGGCCAACAGTATGGAGGCGGCCGTTCCAGGGTTCCCAAGCCGCTGTGAGGACTCGCCCGACGCCGGAGCAACATCACCCGGCGAGAACGGCCAGGAACATCGGGCCTCCGTAGAGGCAACTGTGGAGGCCTCAATAGGCCCGACTATGGGTGAACTGGGGTTGGGGACTGGACTTTGTGCCTTCCCTCATGGTGGGAGCCATTGTGGGGGGATGTTCTTTGTGTTTAATGTCTTTATGTCTGTTTTCTTTTGTGTACTACAAAATGGCAAAAAGCATTTCACTTCACTACACCTCAGTGTATGTGAATGTGACTAATAAAATAATAAAATAATAAAAAATACCTTTGAATCTTTCCAGGTCTTTGGGCTGCCTGCTACAGGCAGGGATCACAATTGCCCAGATATTCATGAGTTTTAGAGCAGGTCGAGAGTCGGCAGACCTCTGGTCCTAGACTCTCTCACTAGTGGAAACATCCTCTCCATATCCAGGTCTTTCACTATTGGGTAAGTTTAAATGAGGTCCACCCTCATCCTTCTAAACTCCAGCGAGTGCAGGCCCAGTGACGTCAAACGCTCATCATATGTTAACCCTCTCATTCCTGGGATAATTCTTGTAACCATCCTCTGGACCCTCTTGACATCCTTCCTCATAGGGTGGTTCATGTTTTCCTCGTTCTCCCCGCTGTCAGAGGACAGTGTTGGGGAGGCAGTGTGGTATACAGATATTAGCATGTTAAATGTAAGGCCCATCTTCTCTTATGCTTCAGTAAACAAGTTGACAATGATGTGGGACCTCTGAGCATGTACAAAAACCAGTGCATACTGCACAATTCAGGTCAACCACTCTAAGATTTGGATGACATGGGATCTATAAGATAGTCACCATATAATTTACTACTAATTCTAAAGATTTGCTCCATGCCCATGAAGTAAGTTACAGAATTATAAAGTAAAGTAAAGTAAAGTATAGTAGTCTTTATTGTCATTCAGACCTTTCGGTCTGAACAAAATGTTGTTGCCTTGCAGTCATACATATAATAAAAATGACAAAAACACACAATAAACACAAATTTAACATCCAGCACAGTGAGTTCACCAGGCACCTCCTCACTGTGATGGAAGGCAAAAATCTTAAAGTCCTCTTCCCTCCTTGTTCTCCCTCTGCTCCGAGGCGACCTGTGAGTTCCCGACGCTGTAGTCCACTGTCGTGGCCAATCCTCTGAGGTCAGGTCGTCGCTGCCGCCGGAACGCCACAGCTCCGATGTCGGATTGCTGCTCCCGCTGCCGCCGCAACGCCACAGTTCCGATGCCGGGTCGCCGCCGCCGCTGCCGCCGGAATGCCACATCTCCAATGTTGCCGCCGGAACGCCACAGCTCCGATGCCGGATTGCACAGCTCCCGCTGCCGCCGGAACGCCACAGCTCCGTTGTCGGGTTGCCACTGCCGCTGGAATGCCACAGCTCCGATGCCGGGTCACCGCTGCTGCCGGAATGCCACAGCTCCGATGCCGGGTCACCGCTGCCACTGCCGCCGGAAGGCCACAGCTTCGATGTTGCCGCCGGATCGCCACAGCTCCGAGGCCGCCAGCTCCGCCAGCTCCGCCACTAGGCCTCGGCGCAGACGGAGACGGACACGGGAGATAAGACAAGAGATGTCGCATCCCCCCGAAGGAAGAGACAAAAAACACGTTTCTCCCCCCCACACCCATACACAACATAATAAAATAAAACCAAAAATCAACCAAAACAGGACAAAAGAACAAACAAAAAAAGAAAAAACAAATGGACTGCAGGCGAGCCACAGCTGCTAAGGCAGCGCCGCCATCTGGCAAGAGAGATTGGAATAAAGTCTATCATAATGACGCACCTTTGTTAACGTCAACCTTTACTAACATATTTACTGTAAGCATGTTAATTCAGATCATGGCTCGCATGCCACCGTGAAGCAAGCAAATCCTGTGGAAATCAAATTCAAGAAGAGTGCTCCATGATCTCACCAGGTTGATAGAGTCAAAGACTTTAAGGAAGTCAAACATGACCACGTACAGTGGTTGGTCTGCTCAGTGAAGAATTGCCTTACTAGTGGCAGTAATGGAGGTAGTGTTGTGAACATTTACACACTTGCTGAATTGTCAAGCAGTGAAAGTCATGCCCATTTTACCACTGTAAGGAGAAAATCCATGCTGACATTCAGGAAACAGTTCTAAAACAAGAGGATATAGATTTGGGGTGAGGGATAAGAGATTTGGAGAAAATCTGGGTGGAACTTGGAATGCACCAACAGAGTTAGTGGAAGCAGAACTGCATGCCACACAGTAGATGGGATTAATATGGCTGGGTTAAGTTTGTATCTAGTGATTATATTTAAATAACACATAAATCGCGTAGCAAGCAGCATCACTCACAGCAGACCTTGCTCCAGTCCCTATATCTGTAAGAACATATTCAGATTCATCCTTTACAAATTTGTGATCATAATCGTATAATTTATTTTGTTGATGAACCCACTAGTAATATCTTAATTATGTTATTGAAAGAAAACCCCTCTCACAAGCTCAGAACATTCTCAAATCCTGTGCGATTTATGAGGAACCGGAGCTAATTTGTGCTCAATAAATTATCATAGCATTTATGTGATATTGACCGGAGTGTGTGTTTTTGTTTTAAGAGATAAATGCTGGCAAGTTCAGAAGTGGTGATGGAGTGTTTGCAAAGGGATTAGGATCCACAGCAGATACTTGACCATTTGACCTGACATGTGAGACTGCAGCCCTGGGCCATGGCTAATCAAAGTCTTCAGACAGTGAAAAGGTCTTCTATCTTCCGGTCAAAGGAATTCTCTGAGATTGATAAATTGTTCGAGCTGTGTTTTTCACAATAAATAAAAAGGAGTTAACAAGAGGATGTCCAAAAGGCAAAATAGAGTTAGAGAGTTATTAATTCATAAAGCACACAAATGGGTCCTTCAGCCTTTCTTGTCTCTACACAATTTTTTAAATCTATCTATACTGATACCGTTAGGATGTATCATTCAATGCCTTGCCCATTGTCTGTCCAAATGTCTCTTAAATACAGTAATTGTTTCTGATTCCACCACCTTCTCTTGCAGTGTTCCAGATATCAATCACCCTCTGTGTCAAAACAATTATCTCCCAGATCTCATTTAAAATTCCATCTCCTCACCTAAAACCCGTGCCCTCGTGTTTTTGATATATTTACAATGAGAAAAAAGATATTGACTACTATCTAAGCATTTCATAATCTTTATTTCATTGGGTTACCCCTCAGTCTCCTTTGGTCCAGAAAATAAAGCTCAGCCTACCCCATCTCTCCCCATAACAAAATCCAGACAACAGCCTAGGGAATCTCTGCTGTACTCTCTTCAGCACAATGACATCCTTCCTTTAGTATGGTGACTAGAACTGCACAAAATACTACAGGTGCTATCCAACCAGTGTTTTGTAAAGTTGCAAAATGATGTCCAAATTGCCTCAATCTATGAAGGAAAACATGCCATAGGCCTTCCTCATGCTGACCTATTCAGCCACGTTCGAGTAAGCATGGACAGTTCATCGATACACCTTGGGACGGACCAAACCATTTACTGTATATATTTTCCCCTATATGACTGTCCAAAATACACCACCTTTCACTAGTCAGAACTAAATTCCATCTGCCAATGCTGCACCCAACTTTCCAACTGATCTGCATCCTGCCTTAGGCAATCTTCCTTGCTAACCATAACATCACCAATTTTCATGTCATCCGTAAACTTACTAATCACATTGTGAATATTGTACTAATCACATTACTAAACCCTATGCCTCAGGGTTTGTGATGGGCCCATCACTGTTTGTAGTCTATATCAATTATTTGGATGAGAACTTACATGGCATGATTAACAAGTTTGCAGATGACACCAAAGTCATCGTAGATCGCGCCATCGTGGTATCGTAGATAGTGAAGATGGTTGTTAAAAATGGCAGCTGGATCTTGATCAGTTGTGCAGGTGGGCTGAGGAATGATTGATGGAATTTTATCCAAAGAAATTTGAGGTGTTGCATTTGGGAAGTCTAACATAGACATGATTTACACAGTGAATGGTAGGGCTCTGGGGAGTGTTTAGATCAGGAGGATCTCAGAGTGCAGGTACAAAGTTTTGATACAAATGCCTCATGCTTCTGGACCAGCCTACCATGTAGGTTCTTGCCTGACTAAAGTCCATATTGAAAATGTCTTTATCGTGCCTTCATCAATCTTTGCTACCTCTTCAAAAGACTAAATTAAACTCCTAAAACAAGATTTCCCTCTCACAAAGCCATGCTGACTGTCCCCAATAAGGCTCTGGCTTTCCAAATGTCTGTCAACTCCTGTCCAAAGAACTCTCTCCAATAATGTATGTACCACTGATGCAAAGTTCACTGATCTGTAGTAACCTCAGTTACACTTCCTGGCCTTCTTAAACAAAGGACAACATTAACTTTCTTCCAGTCCTCCGGCCTCACGCTTGTAGCTAATGAAGATGCAAATAACAGTCAGCACAATCAGCAAAGTAATCTACTAAAGATAAACACAAAAACCTGGAGTAACTCAACAGGTCAGGAAGCATCTCTGGAGAAAAGGAATAGGTAACGTTTCAGGTTGAGACTTTTCATGACCCGGAACGTCACCTATTCCTTTTCTACAGAGATGCTGCATGACCCACTGAGTTACTCCAGTTTTTGTGTCTATCTTCAGTTCAAACCAGCATCTGCAGTTCCCTCCCTACTGGTAATCTACTAACCTGGTTGAAACTCAGCTATTCTCTGAAGAGCCATATCAAAAGTATTAACATCGGAACATTAGATAATCAGTACCATAAATTCAGGGCAGCTCGAGGTGGCCCAGTCCCGGTGGCACTCACTTTCCAAGGCTGAGGGATTAGGATTTCTGAATATGTGATAGTTATGCCAGCAGCTTCACTATATACATTTCCAGATATATATGTGTTTGCTGAAGTGGATTGTTGACAATTGACTGCTGGCATCCTTAAACCCCTGTCTCACGGTGCGAGTCGACCCACGAGTGACCCCGAGTTTAAAACAAATTAAACTCGTGGTAATCACGTAAAATTAACGTAGCGGGAACGTCGGAACTCGTGGACGCAACTTAGCGACTCGTGGCGCTAACGGCAGGTACCCGGGAAACTTGTTAACTTTTTAAACATGTTTAAAGATTTCCATGAGTCAAATTTACTCTTGAAGTTAAAATTTGAAACATTTAAACTTGTTGTAAGAACGTAGTGGCCCGTGAGTTTACCGTAGTGACTCTTGAGTTTACCGTGGGTTTGGCCTGAGTGCCAGAAGTGAAATGTTGAAGAGTAGTCAGATCCTAATGGAAAATGAATGAATGGATGGATGGATATAGGGATCTGAAATTAATTTGGATACTTTTGATGGGAGAGAGCAGCCGATGAAGCTGAAGGTACAGAGTGAAGATGGGGGTCAAGCATTGATGGGAAGGGTTCACACCGGGCGGGACGCGTGAAAAGTGACCATACTGAGGGAATTCCCACATATATGAAGCATAGAGAAACGTAAGTTCTACATAGATTATGTTTGAGCCAGCGAGGAGACATTTCTTCAGATAATGATTTTATAATGTGAGGTGACATTATAAGCCATGGAATATAGACACAAAATGCTGGAGTAACTCAGCGGGGCAGACAGTATTTCTGGAGCAAAGGAATTGGTGACGTTTCGGGTCGAGACCCTTTTTCAGACTGGTTTTGTGCTGTGCTGTTGCCATATCTCTGGAGAGAAATAATGGGTCTCGTCCCGAAACGTCACCCATTCCTTCTCTCGAGAGATGCTGCCTGTCCCGCTGAGTTACTCCAGCATTCTGTGTCCATCTTCGCTGGTGAGGAACCGTGTGTGCCCTTTGCAAGTTTTCGCTCTCGAACACAGATAGCAACGGATTATTAGGGGAAGAAACTCGCGTTCATGCCGCACAACGTGTTTGACCACCTGCCCCCACTACCCAAGGAGCTGAGCGGTAACCAGCAGTGGAGCTTCAACTGGGGCAGGCATTACCTGCTAGGCTGGTTGGAGCTGCTGGACCTCAGTAGCAACCTGTTGACCACGGTGCCTCGCATGCTGTCCAACCGCACCCAGACCCTGTGTATTCAACCTCACCCGTAACCAGATCTCTAAGCTGACCAAGGACTTCCTGCGGGATGTGACCTCCCTGCAGTACCTGGATCTCAGCTACAACAGCCTGAAGACCATCCAGGCCTCTAGTTTCCCGGACAGCTCCATCAAACACCTTCGGGAGCTGCGGCTAAGCGGCAACCACATCCTCTGCACCTGCGACGCCAGGTGGTTCGTGTGGTGGATCAATCAGACCACAGTCTACATCCTTCGCCTGGTCACCGATGACACCTGCACTTACCCCAAAGCCCACCGCGGCCACGGCGTTGGCTGCAAGGTGGACCATTTTACCTGACATGTGAGACTGCAGCCCTGGGCCATGGCTAATCAAACTCTTCAGACAGTGAAAAGGTCTTCTTTCTTCCGGTCAAAGGAATTCTCTGAGATTGATAAATTGTTCGAGCTGTATTTTTCACAATAAATAAAAAGGAGTTAACAAGAGGATGTCCAAAAGGCAAAATAGAGTTAGAGAGTTATTAATTCATAAAGCACACAGATGGGTCCTTCAGCCTTTCTTGGCTCTACACAATTTTTTAAATTATTTATACTGATTCCGTTAGGATGTATCATTCAATGCCTTGCCCATTGTCTGTCCAAAAGTCTCTTAAATACAGTAATTGTTTCTGATTCCACCACCTTCTCTGGCACTGGTGGACCTGCACTCCTGCGAGTTGGACTACCTGGGCATTGGTTATGCTACAAAATTCTGTCTGGTCTCATAGTTGCTCTTGATGAACCCGCACTGTGTGTGTGTGAAGCATAGCACTCTTGATGTGACCGATGATTCATGTTAATGACCCCTCAGGTAAAGAAGGGATTGTCAACCAGAAGCTCACCCTCTCAGCCCTGTAACAACCTCTGCACACTCATTTTCCTTGACCAGCTGCATGCTTGATTTATTTTACAGAGCAGCGGACTAGATTGCTTTTGTGGCATATCCAGTGGAACAATTGAAGTCTTTTGGCTATGAAAAATAAACAGATTAATGCTTTAAAATAACTTTTACTTAGAGGTGACGAGTCAATTCAAATTTTGATTTTGCCTGGATTTATTCAACAGGATTTTTAAATGTGACGTTATCAATGCTTCATTCTATAAAATGTTTAATTGGTAATTTAGCACAGGTTAAATCAACAAAGAAACCACGAAAATAAAGCTAAATTAACCTGTGTATTTATAATAGGTTATTACTTGTGATAAAAGGAAATATTACATGATCCAACCTATTAATACCCTTATTAATATTATATGTTTAGGCTGACATTATTGGTGTCTTCGTAATCTAAGATTAAATAGCAAAATAAGAAGTGATGATGATTAGCAAGTCCTGCTGGCCCACTTTAACACAATATGAACAGGATCTACAAACACAATGGAGGTTATGTGACATGAAATCTGCACTTTCAGAAAGTGCGCAGAGCAATGCATCAAATTTACATGGTGTTTGTTCACAGGGAACGTAAGCCAGGTCCTTCGATGAAAAGAGGGACCAGAATAAAGAAAGTATTTGAAACGGTGTACAGATGCAAATAGACCTCCATGAAATAAATGTTGTTCTTATTTTTAAGTATTACAGGATTGTTCTAGATAGACACAAAATGCAGGAGTAACTCAGCGGGACAGGCAGCATCTCTGGAAAGAAGGAATGCGTGATGTTAGGTGTCAAGACCCTTCTTCAGACTGAAGGGTCTGAAGAAGGGTCTCGACCCGCAACGTCATTCATTCCTAATTTTCAGAGATGCTGCCTGTCCCGCTGAGTTACTCCAGCATTTTGTGTCTATCTTCAATTTAAACCAGCATCTGCAGTTCCTTCCTACACTGGAACTTGTTCTACATCCACTATGATCATCATCACTGCTTTATCAGGAAAACCTGTGATCCTGAACAAACTTGCACACAATTATAGCCTTGGGACATAGAAACATGGACACATAGAAAATAGGTGCAGGAGGAGGCCATTCGGCCCTTCGAGCCAGCACCGCCAGTCATTGTGATCATGGCTGATCATCCCCAATCAATAACCCGTGCCTGCCATCTCCCCATATCGCTTGATTCCACTAGCCCCTAGAGCTCTATCTAACTCTCTCTTAAATCCATCCAGTGATTTGGCCTCCACTGCCTTCTGTGGAAGGGAATTCCACAAATTCACAACTGTCTGGGTGAAAAAGTTTATCTCACCTCTGCCTTAAATGGCCACCCCTTTATTCTAATGATGTGGCCCTTTGTTTTGGACTTTCCCAACATTGGGTACATTTTTCCTACATCTAGCTTATCCAGTCCTTTTATAAGTGGATATGTTTCTATAAGATTCCCCCTCATCCTTGTTAACTCCAATGAATACTAGTCTTTTCAATATTTCCTCATATGGCAGTCCCACCATCCCAGGGATCAATCTTGTGAACACGGAATTAACCGTGTAAACCTACGCTGCATTCCCTCAATAGCAAGAATGTCCTTCCTCAAATTAAGGGACAAAACTGCACACAATACTCCAGGTGTGGTCTCACTAGGGCTCTGTACAATTGCAGAAGGACCTCATTGCTCCTATATTCGATTCCTCGTGTTATAAAGGCTAACATGCCATTCACTTTCTTCAATGCCTGATGTACCTGCATGCTTACCTTCATATACCTACATGCTTACTTTCATATACAACTGCAGAAGAACCTCTTTACTCATAGACATACAAAATTAAGGCACACCAATCCCACCACTAAGGAGAGGGTATAATTGTTTATTGACCAGTTTCTCTGTCATTGTCCTTTAGAGTTGTTCACAAAGTGTCTGTCCTAAATGTGGAAATTTATCACAGAAATATTACCACATCATGTGCTGCAACACTATTTGTTATTGGCAGTTGAGGAGACAAAATGATACATTTCAGATCTATTTGTAGGATTGAAAAGGAAATAAATCAGTTGTAAGGGCACTATAGTTTACAATGGGGAAGGCAGATGTTAGCTGTTGTGTCTCTGACTGAAAGAAAGATCAGGTTTGTATTAAAAAAAATAGGAAGATTAATGACAGCAATTTTTCAAGGTAGAATTTTAAAGGAAAAATATATTTTGCTGGGAGTCAGATTTGTGTTAGTGTGACTTTACGAATCAAATGTAAGATATATTCTGGTTTTTACTACGTTGTTTTACAGCTACTGCTGACTTATGGGTGACTGTTTGCATACCTTGGCTATGGAAGCAAAGAATTTCACTGCGACTTGTCACATGTGATGATAAAATATTCAATAAATATCGTTAATGAAGGCTTTATTAAGGGTGGCTCTACCTCAGATATCTGCATTAACAAGTGGTAATATCAAAGAGCCCACACTCACTACATTGGCAACAAATTACAGATGTTTCTGACAAAAGGAGGAGCACGACTGTATGGAGGGCCATGATCATGTGTGAATTCGTGGAGAGAATATATTTCTCCTGGTAGAGCAGTGATAATGTTCGGGGCGGCACAGACACTGTGGGCCGAAGGGCCTGTTCTTGTGCTGTGTTCTATGGATGTGGGTGTACTGTAAGTGTATGAAACATGACTAGAGTCAAGGTTTCAAGGTCAAGGTCAATTTCTGAAGTACTTTTTGAAATGTAGTCCCCATTGTAATATGGAAAACGTGGGGCCCAATTTGTGATCAAATTGGGCCCCATGTTGAACATTCAGAATGAAGATATCTGTTTTATTTTGGTGGTATTGGCTTAAGCATAAAAACTCGCCTGGACATTTAAAGGTTCAAAGGTTCAACGGTCAGTTTATTCTCACGTGTAGCAATTAAGGTGCAGTGAAATTCGATTTACCAGACAGCCATACTAAAAAAAAAGCAACAAGACACACAACTACATAGAAGTTAACATAAACATCCACCACTGCGGATTCCCCACATTCCTCACTGTGATGTAAGGCAAAAAGTCCAAACTTCTTCGTCTTTATTCTCTCGCTCCATGATGTTAAATTCCGCAGGCTCCAAAGTCAAACCCTGACAGGGATCGCGAGCTCCACAATGTTAAAGTCCGCAGGTTCCTGTGGTTAGAGCTCCTGAAGTAGGTCTCCAGCAAAGGCCGGCAACTCCTTAATGTTAGCCCGCAGTGCGGACGGAATATGATACGGAAAAAAATCGCATCTCCGTCGTGCTAAAAGATTAAAAAAAGTTTCCCCCAGCACCACCCCCCCAACACCACCCTCCCAACACCAGCCCCCACATAAAACAAGTTAAAGAACACTAAAACATACATTTAACATATACTATCAAACAACAAAGAAAGAAGGGACAGACAGACTGTTGGCGAGACAGCCATTTGTCTTGCATATGGAATGAGTGGAAATGTTCCAAAAGACAAGGAGTGTCATTGAGGTCTTAGGGAGGATCCCGAATAGAATAAGGCAGATATTTGCAAGAAGAGAGAGAGAGGTCACAGACTTCCAACTGCAAAAACAAATCTCCACCATCACCCTCTGCAGATTTTGGATTCAATTTGCTAATTTGGCCCAAATTCCAAAGCCTGTTAGTTTTGGACCAGTCTCCCATGTTGGACCTTGTCAAAGGCCTTACTGAAGTCCATGGGGAGTGCATCAACATCATCATCGCCCTTACTCACCTCCATGATAACTTCAACCAAATTAGTGAAGATTTCCCTTAATAAAAGCTTGTTGACTATTCAGAATCAATCTTGAGATTGCAAATGCTGATTAATCCTGATCTTCAGAATATTGTACTACCATTAACTTTATATTACCCAGACTGCAAAACCTGCTTATTGCTAATGCTCATCTTGATTAAAAGAATCACATTTGTTGACCTTGACTCATCAGGCTCCTCTCTTCTGGCCAGAGAAGATTTGAACATTTCTGTCAGTCTCCTCTCTTAGAGCTATAGAGTGATACAGTGTGGAAACAGGCTCCTCAGCCCAACTTGCCCACAGCAGCCAACAATGTCCCAGCCACACAAGTCCCACTTGCCTGCGCCTGGTCCATATCCCTCCAAACCCGTCTCATCCATGTACCTGTCGAATTGTTTCTCAAACGATGGGATAGTCCCAGCCTCAACTACCTCCTCTGGCAGCTTGTTCCATACATGCACCACCCTTTGTGTGAAAAAGTTACCCCTCAGATTCCTATCTTTTCCCCTTCACCTTGAACCTATGTCCTCTGGTCCTCGATTCCCCTACTCCGGGCAAAAGACTTTGTGCATCTACCCAATCTATTCCTCTCATGATTTTGTATACCTCTATAAGATCTCCCTCATCCTCCTATGCTCCATGGAATAGAGACCCAGCCTACTCAACCTCTCCCTATAGCTCACACCATCTACTCCTGGCAAGATCCTCATAAATCTTCTCTGAACCCGTTAAAGCTTGACAATATATTTCCTATAACATGGTACCGAGAACTGAACACAATATTCTAAATGGGGTCTCACCAACGTCTTACATAACTGCAACATGACCTCCCAACTTATATACTAAATATTCTGACTGATGAAGGCCAAAGTGCCAAAAGCATTTTTAACCCCCTTATCTACCTGTGACTCGACCTTCAAGGAACCATGCACCTGTACTCCTAGATTACTCTGCTCTACAACACTCCCCAGAGGCCTACCATTTACTGTGTAGGTCCTACTCTTGTTCGACATCCCACAATGCAACACATCATGCTTCTCTGTATTAAATTCCATCAACCATTCCTCCGCCCACCTGGCCAATCGATCCAGATCCTGTTGCAATCTTTCACAACCATCTTCACTATCTGCAAAACCACTAACTTTTATATCATCAGCAAACTTGCTAATCTTGCCCTGTATGTTCCCATCCAAATCATTGATGTAGAAGACAAACAGTAACGGGCCCAGTACTGAACCCTGAGGCACACCACTAGTCACAGGCCTCCAGTCCGAGAAGCAACGTTCTACCATCACCCTCTGCTCTCTTCCATGGAGCTAATTTACTATCCATTCAGCTATCACTCCTTGAATCCCATGCGATCTAACCTTCCAGAGCAGCCAACCTTGCGGAACATTGTCGAACGCTTTACTGAAGTCCTTGTACACAACATCTACAGCTCTGCCCTCATCAACCTTTTTGGTCACATCTTAAAAAAAATCAATCAGATTTACGAAACACAACCTCCCACGGACAAAATCACGGCCATGTTTGGACGCGCTAGATGCGTGCAATCCCATGCTGGTGGGACAGGTCCTTTACTCATCGCACTCCTTGCATTGAAAATCGATTTCACCCAAGTTCCTCAAGTCTATGTATTCTCTGCCTACTAGACTGGCTTAGCTTTCCACTATAATTTACTGTTCTGCATCCAATAATGTACATCTGCTCAGTCCAATTCTTCTGTTAGACAATAGACAATAGATGCAGGAGTCGGCCATTCGGCCCTTCGAGCCAGCACCGCCATTCTTTTCAGGTGAGGCAGAGGTTCATTTGCACCTCCTCCAACCTCATCTACTATATCCGATGTTCTAGGTGTCAATTTCTGTACATCGGCGAGACCAAGCACAGGCTCGGCGATCGTTTCGCTGAACATCTCCGATCAGTCTGCCTTAACCTTCCTGATCTCCCATTTGCTCAGCGCTTTAACTCCCCCTCCCATTCCCACTCTGACCTGGGCCTCCTCCATTGTCAGAGTGAGGCCCAGTGCAAATTGGAGGAACAGCGCCTCATATTTCACTTGCGTAGCTTATACCCAAGCCATATGAACATTGACGTCTCTAAATTCAAATAGCCCTTGTTTTCCCTCTCTCTCCATCCCTCCCCCTTCCCAGTTCTCCCACTAGTCCTACAGTCTCCGACTACATTCTATCTCTATCCCGCCCACTCCCCTGACATCAGTCTTAAAAACGTCTCGACCCGAAACGTCACCCATTACTTCTCTCCAGAGATGCTGCCTGTCCCGCTGAGTTACTCCAGCATTTTTTGTCAAACTCCTGGAAATCCTGGGACAGGGACACGGCTCACAAGTTAAATCTAAATGGCTGCTACAATCTGAGGCCTGGAGCCTGGTTAATATATTTAAATTACCAAATTGACTCTTGGCAGCACTTCATGCACTTCATTCTAATTTACCCCTGTTACACAGGTCACTAGAAGTCACAGACGCCTTGCGTCTATTTTTCCTATATTTCATTGCCTCTTTCTCCACTTTGCCTTGTGGGATGAATATCTCCCAGTTAGTATGCAACATAAACATCACATTAGGATTCTTGCTACTAAATTAAAGCTTCACAAAGAACCATAGAACACGGAAAAGCAATAATAAGTTTCATTGAATAATACAGACTGCAGAAAACTGCATGGGCATGAGCTGCAGTCAGTCTAGATATTGATTATTGTGACAAATGAAAGCTTTCCTTCAGTTACAAAGTGACAATTCTCTTGGTAACCAATTGATATATTATCAACAGATTGTGCAAATTAGTTTTTTGAATACGTAACTTGAAAAATTTACCCATTGTGGTTCAAGTAAGACGCCTTTAGTAAAAATGGTGGATTTATGGTGAACATTATTGCTTACAGAAACATTCCAATCCATGTTTTGCAGCCAGTGATTGATTGCAAGCATTAAATGGAATAATTAAGTGGTAAAACAGATCAAATGATGTTAGCCTGATCCACCTGATTGGAGTTAGTAAATTCAGCAATGTCTTCTCTTTGCAACCTGACATAATTAGTTTGGAAATCCCTAGGATTTCATAGAAACATAGAAACATAGAAAATAAATGCAGGAGGAGGCCATTCGGCCCTTCGAGCCAGCACCGCCATTCATTGTGATCATGGCTGATCGTCCCCTATCAATAACCCGTGCCTGCCTTCTCACCATATCCCTTGACTCCCCTAGCCCCTAGAGCTCTATCTAACTCTCTCTTAAATCCATCCAATGACTTGGCCTCCACTGCCCTCTGTGGCAGGGAATTCCATAAATTCACAACTCTCTGGGTGAAAATGTGTTTTCTCACCTCAGTCTTAAAGGACCTCTCCTTTATTCTAATACTGTGGCCCCTTGTTCTGGACTCGCCCAACATTGGGAACATTTTTCCTGCAGACAACTTGTCCAGTCCTTTTATAATTTTATATGTTTTTATAAGATACCCCCTCATCCTTCTAAACTCCAGTGAAAACAAGCCAAGTCTTTTCAATCTTTGCTCATATGACAGTCCCCCGCCAACCCAGGGAGGGGGGATCATTTCATTACTGCAACCCAAAACCCCCAATTGCCCATTCGGCCATTTGGCCGTTTGGCCCATCAGGTCTACTCTGCCATTTAATCTTGGCTGATCTAACTCTCCCTCTGAAACCCATTCTCCTGCCTTCTCCCCATAACACCTGACACCTACACTTATCAAGAATCTATCTATCTTTGACTTTAAAATATCCATTGACGGCCTCCACGGCCTTCTGTGGCAAAATATTCCACAGATTCACCACCCTTGGACTAAAGAAATTGCTTTTCGCCTCCTTCCTAAAGGAATGTACTTTATTTCTGAGGCTGACCTCTAGTCCTAGACTCTCCCCCTAGTGGAATCATCCTCTCCACATCCACTCTATCCAAGCCTTTCACTATTCAGTACCCCCTCATTCTTCTAAATTTCAGCGAGTAGAGGTCCAGTGCCGTCAAACGCTCATCCCACTCATTCCTGGGATCATTCTCTAGGGCCGGCATATCCTTCCTCAGATGGTGCCCGAAATGGCTCACAATACTCCCAATGGGGCCTGACCAGTGCCTTATACAGCCTCACCATTACATCCCTGTTTTTGTATACAAGCCCTCTTGAAATAAATGCTAGAATTGTGTTTGCCTTCTTTACTACCCTTGTGCCAGAACTCGTTTCCACAGGAAGGTCAAGACCTGCTTAGCTCTCAGCTTTCTTATACGGGATCACTTTAAGTGATCAAAACACCTCCCAATTGGCCATTAACCACTGAATCAAGAATGCATTTTGCTCGCAGAAGTTTCATCCAACTTGTTTTTGGCAAGGAAGAGATCACTCTGCAGACAATCCAGAAGTGGTCCATTCACCAACCAGTATGTTAATACTAACACAAATCGGAACTCAATCAATGTACAAGTACATGGTGAATTGTCTGAAATTATTCCTTATAGTCAATGGAACATATTCAGGCATTTCCCTCAAAAGCAAATTGCCAGCCACCCTCTTCTTCACAGACTACTCACCCCTACATGATTCTCTCCCACTGCGATAAGAAAAGTGCCAGGATTATTCTGGAGAATGCTGAGCATTTCCTCAAAATGTCCTAAAATTTCCCCAGATGTCTCCATCAGACTAGTATCTTCCAACCTGATGCACAGAGTTCATGATTATGCGCTGTCTGCTGTACAATTTGACAATAAACAGGTAGCAGAATGTGTTCTGGAGGAAGGAGAGAACAGATTCTAGAGCCTGAAAACCAGCAGTGAGTAGAGAAGAAAATTGAGGAAAAGGTCCAGGAGGAGGAATGCCCCCACAGTGTGTTGGTGCAAGGATGAGGACCCTCTACCTTATACAACACAAAAACAGTCTGATTAGGCAGTTTCATACCCACCGCACATGACAATCTCGGTCAGCAATCTTCTTCTCCAACACATTGGTGACGAGCGGTATAACATGAATGCTTGCCTCCAACCTCATCTGTGACCGATGCACTTGCACTTGCACTTCACAGTGCAGATTAATGAAGACCTGCAGTAAGTACTTACAGCAGTGGCTTGCTGCAGAGGCTGTGTTCCCCATTAACTGTCATCTATAAAAAAGAGCTATGTCCTCCAGAAACAAAAACATTTTACCTTGACACTGCTCTTCTCTGTCGGTTTAATGATTGTTTCAACATCTGGGACTTGGCGCCGCGAGTCAATTTAGAAACCTGATAAGAAATAGTTACAGCAGCTGTGGATAATGTAGAGTCAGAGTAGTACAGCTTAAAAACAGGACCTTCTGCCCCATGTATTCATGCCAACCAAGATATCTCTCAGCTAATCTCATTTGCCTGTGTTTAGCCTCTATCCCCCTAAACATTCTACCCATGAACCAGTCAAAATGTAATTTAAATGTTGTAAATAGATCCACCTCTGGCATTTATTCCGGCAGCTCGTACCACATACCTTCCACACTCTGTGCGTAAAAGTTGGACTTCATATCCCTCTTAAATCTTTCTGCTCTCACCTTAAGTCAATGTCCTCTGAAACAATTACTGTCAAACCAGTATGTAACCCCAATTGCATGGGGGTGTGACTCTCACAAGAAAGACAACTTCAGAAGAAAGGCACCAATCAGATGATGATTAGCCTGGAATATCAGCACATGGCACTCAAAAACTTTCCTATCTGATGCACCACAGCCCGTGTATCTGTGCCAGCAGATGTTACACCATGGAGGACCAAGACGAGGTGGCCATTTGCCAACTTCTGGCCTGTTTGCTGTGACCACCATGATTCCCGAATGCCAACCATTTTAATTCCCTTTCCCATTCCAACACGAACCTCCTCTACTGCAGGGTCGAGGCCAACACAAAGAAGAGGAATTGCACCTCATATTCCACATGGGTATAGTCTACAACCTAATGGCAACAAGATTGGATTTTCATATTTCAGGTAACACACACCACCTCTGTCACTTTCTCTCTCCTGTTATCGACTCTGGTCCTCTCTCATACCCTATTCTTCCCACCTTACACCCCCAGCACTCTATATCCTTTTCTCTTCCTCTCCCATAATCCTCTCCCAATGGATCCCCAGTGCTTATCCCTCCACTTCCTCTGCTTTTCCATTCTCCACCACTCCTCATTCAGTTCCACTCTTTATTTTCAAATTCCAGACAATGCAACTCCATATCCCCCGTTAGCTAGCTGTTACCCGCCCATCCTCCCCTCCTCCCACCCCGTCTGTTTATACTGGCAACTTCTCTAATCTTTGTCTAGTTCAAGGTATGTCGACTGTACACTTCCCTCCACAGATGCTGCCTGACCCATTGAGTTGCTCCACCTGCTCCCTTTTTTTTGCTGCCAATGGTGCAATGTGGTCAATACCACCTAAAGATATGCGCCGCTCCAAAATAACAAGTGTTTTTTATATGTGGCTGCATTTCAACTGAGACCTATGGTATAGTCAGATGAATGTATTGTAAATTGCAAAATAGACAATCTGTTTTCACATTGAACATAATTGTGACCCTGAACTTCTTACCCTTCCCTATGGGTTTCCATCCCCAGCACTATATCACCATGTTGTCTATGCCACTGCAGTTGCCTTTGAGCTCTTGCCCTTGAGGGGCCGGCTTCAAACCCTTCCCACTGTCAACTGAGGGCGCAGACTGGGATAGCTGGCTGTGGGGTGAATGCATGGATGTAGCCTGAGAGATTGTTTGACTGTTCCCACGTGCCGGGGTACATCAGTGTTCTGAACCTGCAGGTCTGGGAGCACACAGTGGTACAATGTCAGATGGTAATCAGACCACTCCACCTGTCTACTGACCCCCAAACCCAAACACGGGCATGTGTTCTCTGCTGCCTTCACACCCCTTCCCAGCGACAGCTCTCTGTGCAGTGAGAGCAGGAGAATAGTGACAATAACACAGTGCATAATTGGAGGTTGGAAATGTGAGGAATGATGACATGAATGCCACGTCTGTTCATGGAGAGCATTCCCTGCAGATGTGGGTTTTCTCCACTCTGTCAGGAAAGCACTCTGCCAATACGTAGCATCTATGTGGAGAACAACGAATGGTTCAGGTGCTGCATCACCTTTGCTCCTGAGATGCATCCCTGTGTCTAGTGACAGCAGCAATCTGCTCACGGGTGGCATCACGTTTTTCCATGATCTGCTGACATGCGGCATCCCTCTACTCCACAAGGACATTCAGCAGAGGCCTTGTGGCATGTTACTGTCCTGTTAGAGAACATTGCTGTCCCATCACACAATGTCCCTTCCAATGGCAGAGAGCAGATGCCTAGCTAGATCATGCTGACACCACATTCATCATTGAGGCTACGTTTGTGCTCCTGCTCCAGGAAGTGTTGTGTGATGGTCTTAATTTTGGATGATAGCAAGCAAATGCTCATGATTTTCAGAGAGATTCTTATCGTCTCCTGGCTTTACACAACCTAGTGCAAGAGAATGGAATGGACTCCTGCAAACTACCAGGCAGTCTGATGGACATCTTATTATGTACTTCTACATATTCATCACTCTCACTGAAGGACATGAGAATGTAAATAACTCCACCACCCCCCCCCCCCCCCCCCATCTTTACTAGACTGTGGGTGTGGTCCCTGTCAATGGAAGGGGGAGGCTCATTTCCCCTCATGCAGGGTGGGAGGGGAGGCGGATGTGCGGTGGGGGAGTGGTGATGTGTGGGCAGGGGGGTGCAGGTGGGGGGGAGAGCGTGGGGGTGGGGGAGTTGTGTGTGGGGGAGGGGGTGTGGGGTGGGAGGGGAGGTGTGTATGTGTTGCGTCTCTTGCGTTCTTCAGGCGGAGGCTGCAGGGGTCGGTGGGGGCCGGTGGGGGTGTGTGGGGGGGGGGTGTGTGTGTGGGGTTTGGGGAGGGGGGGGGGGTGTGTGGGGGAGATGGGGGAGGGGTTTGTGGGGGGGGTGGGGGGGGGGCGGGGGAGGGGGATTGGGGGTGGGTGTGTGAGGGGTGTGTGGGGGAGGGGATGTGTGGGGGAGGGATGTGTGGGGGAGGGGGGGAAGGGGGGGAGCTGTCTCTCTCCCCGCACGCTGCTCACATCCTGCATGCTGCTCTCTCCCCACACTCGGTCAACACACTCTGCTCACTCCGCTCCTTCAGCTTTATTTTCCTCGCCGCCTGTGGTTGACAGCGCGTGCCAGTAGGGCGTGTTTTACGATTTTTAAACCTTCATAACTTTTGTACTATTCCACCGATCAGAACAAAACTTGTTGCACTTGCAGCACAGGAGAATAGCGAGTTGGGTGGCAGAAAAGCATAGCGCTATCGGGTACCATTTATGCGCATATTTAAAAATGCAAACCGGAAGAGTACAAGATGAGAGTTTTATAAGTATATAGATTTTACAGAAATAACTCCACATTCCTTGATTCCCTTAACATCCTAATAGTCTATCAATCTCCGTCAGCAATTGAAGCTCCATTGTTGAACTGCGAAGAGAATTATAAAGATTCACCCTCTCAATAAAGACATTTTTTCTTGTTTTATTATTTTGAGGTTATGGTCCTTGGTTATAAAGATGTTAGCTGGGAGAAAGATTACCCTGTTATAACCAGAGACTGGATGACAGGTATTCCGATAGGCTTAGGGAGTATGCCACTAGCTAGAGAGAGACTGAGCGAAATGCTAGAGCTTAGAGAACAAAGGAGCACAGTGAAAACAGTCACATGCTAATCTGTTGGGAGCAGAGCTGATGGTAACTTCATGGCTAGGCAGTTAGCCTTGAGAAGACAAGGTAGGTTCCTGGTACGGACATTTTGGAATATAACTGTATAAAGAGAAGGAGATATAAACAGGCAATGCTACTAAGAACTGTCCGGCCTGATAAGGAACGATGATATGATTTTTTAATTCAGTCCTTGGAGAAGTGACAACTTGAAAAGATTCATTAGACTATGTGGGACCCGTTGGGTTGCTGCTTGGGCTGGTCTGCTGCTTGGGGCTGGACTGCTGCTTGGGGCGGTTTTGGGCTGCTGCTTGGGGCAGGTTTAGGCTGCTGCTTGGGGCGGGTTTGGGCTGCTGCTCGGGGGTGTGCTGGGCTGCTGCTCGGGGCAGGGCTGCTGCTGCTCAGGGCGGGGCTGCTGCTCGGGGCAGGGCTGCTGCTCGGGGCGGGGCTGCTGCTCAGGGCAGGGCTGCTCCTCGGGGCGGGGCAGCTTCGGGTTCCTCTGAAAGTCCGGTTGGAAATCTCTGCCGGCCATCCTCAGCTCCACTAAAGACACGATGGCGCAGGAAAGGGCGGACCGTCCTGGGGAATGACTGGGGAAGAGACTGATCTGCACACCGCTGGAAGGCAGGAGAACAGATCAATCTGCGCATACGCGGTTTTTAAGATTTTAAACCTCGCTAACTTTTATGACATTCAACTGATCAGAACAAAACATTGTACATTCATAGCAAAAGGATTTGAGTATAGGAGCAGGGTGATTCTACTGCAGCAGTACAGGGTTTTGGTGAGACCACACCTGGAGTATTGCGTACAGTTTTGGTCTCCTAATCTGAGGAACGATATTCTTGCCATAGAAGGAGTACAGAGAAGGTTCACCAGACTGATTCCAGGGATGTCAGGACTTTCATATGAAGACAGACTGGACAGACTGGACCTGGAAAGACTTTCTCCAGGTCCAGACAGGATATTCCCTAGGACATTGAGGGAAGTTAGTATAGAAATAGCAGAGGCTATGACAGACATATTTCAAATGTCATTTGAAACGGGAATAGTGCCGGAGGATTGGCGTACTGCGCATGTTGATTCATTGTTTAAAAAGGGGTCTAAGAGTAAACCTAGCAATTATAGACCTGTTAGTTTGACGTCAGTGATGGGCAAATTAATGGAAAGGATACTTAGAGATAATATACATAAGCATCTATATAAACAGGGTCTGATTAGGAACAGTCAACATGGATTTGTGCCTAGAAGGTCATGTTTGACTAATCTTCTTGAATTTTTTGAAGAGGTTACTTGGGAAATTGATGAGGGTAAAGCAGTGGTTGTTGTATATATGGACTTCAGTAAGGCCTTTGACAAGGTTCCTCACGGAAGGTTGGTTAAGAAGGTTCAATTGTTGGATATTAATGGTGAAGTAGCAAGATGGATTCAACAGTGGCTGAATGGGAGATGCCAGAGAGTAATGGTGTATGGTTGTTTGTCAGGTTGGAGGCCAGTTACTAGTGGGGTACCACAGGGATCTGTGTTGGGTCCACTGTTGTTTGTCATGTACATCAATGATCTGGATGATGGTGTGGCAAATTGGATTAGTAAGTATGCAGATGATACTAAGATAGGTGGGGTTGTGGATAATGAAGTCGATTTTCAAAGTCTACAGAGAGATTTATGCCAGTTGGAAGAGTGGGCTGAAAGATGGCAGATGGAGTTTAATGCTGATAAGTGTGAGGTGCTACATCTTGGCAGGACAAATCAAAATAGGACGTACATGGTAGGGAATTGAAGAATGCAGGTGAACAGAGGGATCTGGGAATAACTGTGCACAGTTCCCTGAAAGTGGAATCTCATGTAGATAGTGTGGTAAAGAAAGCTTTTGGTGTGCTGGCCTTTATAAATCAGAGCATTGAGTATAGAAGTTGGGATGTAATGTTAAAATTGTACAAGGTATTGGTGAGGCCAATTCTGGAGTATGGTGTACAATTGTGGTCGCCTAATTATAGGAAGGATGTCAACAAAATAGAGAGAGTACAGAGGAGATTTACTAGAATGTTGCCTGGGTTTCAGCAACTAAGTTACAGAGAAAGGTTGAACAAGTTAGGGCTTTATTCTTTGGAGCGCAGAAGGTTAAGCGGGGGACTTGATAGAGGTCTTTAAAATGATGAGAGGGATAGACAGAGTTGACGTGGATAAGCTTTTCCCACTGAAAGTAGGGAAGATTCAAACAAGGGGACATGACTTGAGAATTAAGGGACAGAAGTTTAGGGGTAACATGAGGGGGAACTTCTTTACTCAGGGAGTGGTGGCTGTGTGGAATGAGCTTCCAGTGAAGGTGGTGGAGGCAGGTTCATTTTTATCATTTAAAAATAAATTGGATAGTTATATGGACGGGAAAGGAATGGAGGGTTATGGTCTGAGCGCAGGTACATGGGACTAGGGGAGAATACGTGTTTGGCACGGACTAGAAGGGTCGAGATGGCCTGTTTCCATGCTGTAATTGTTATATGTTATATGTTATATGGTTATATGGATAGACTCAGCTTGTGCTCGCTAGAATTTAGAAGATTGAGGAGGGATCTTATAGAAACTTACAAAATTCTTAAGGGGTTGGACAGGCTAGATGCAGGAAGATTGTTCGCGATGTTGGGGAAGTCCCGAACAAGGGGTCACAGTTTAAGGATAAAGGGGTAATCTTTTAGGACTGAGATGAGAAAAACATTTTTTACACAGAGAATGGTGAATCTCTGGAATTCTCTGTCACAGAATGTAGTTGAGGCCACTTCATTGGCTATATTTAAGAGTTAGTTAGAGGTGGCCCTTGTGTGGCTAAAGGGATCAGGGGGTATGGGATGTGCTTAAAAAGGTGTTAAGAGTAAACCTCGCAATTATAACCTGCTATTTTACGCAGTGATGGCAAATTCAATGTGACGGATACTTTGGGTTAATGAGTTAGAGGTGGGCCAGGATAGAGAGGTCAGGCTCTGAAGGGCCCTGAAAGTGATCTCATTAGCTATGGTGGGTAAAGCAAGCTTTTTGGTGTGCTGGCCTTTTAATCAAGCATTGATATAGAGTTGGGGATGTAATGTTAAAATTGTACAGGCATTGGTGGATTGGGCCATTCTGGCGTACGGTCAGAAAGATCGGATGAGTATGGATTGAATGGCAGTGCAGGCTCGAAGGGCAAAATGGCCTACTCCTGTACCTATTTTCTATGTTTCTATGATGCAATCGCAGCATAGGCTCGAAGGGCCAAATGGCCTACTCCTGCACCTATTTTCCATGTTTCTATTTCTATGATGCAATCGCAGCATAGGAGAACGTTGAGTGAACTGGTGAAAAATCGTAGCCCTATCGCAAATAGAATGACCGCCAAACCGGAAGATAACAAGATCAGAGTTTTAGTTATGTATAGATTGATGAGATTAGAACAAAGGCTTCGATTTGAAAATAGTTCAAAAGAACGGCGGGTTGAGACATCGGCTGCGACAACCCGGGAACAACCATTGCAAGAAAAAGGGACCCGAGTTTGAAACTCAGAAAATACTACCCCCTACCAACGGAATGAATCATACATACTGGTAATATCTGAGTCCAAGTCATGAGTTTTATGATTTAGTTTAAGAAATTATAAGTTGAAATAGCAAAGTAAATGAGAAGTTATGGTTTGCATGCATGTTTGTTACTTGAGTGTTAATAAGCATTAAGTTGTACTAAACCTTGGCTTAGAGTCTTTTGTTCGACACGTCAGTTGATACCCGATAGAAGTAATAGGGTCAACATTGTCAAGCCGTGTAAGAATTTTTTATGCTTCATTGAGAACATTTTTTATTTTTCTAAACTCAGTCTACTTATAGCGATGTTACAAAACTTACCTTCAGCGGCGCTGCAGTTCTGCCACTGGCCGTGTGCGCGACTTTGGCGCCTTTGAGGTGGGCGGGATAAAAATCCAGTTTTCTACCGCCTGTCCGAGTCTGATTTCCTCGGGCTGCTAGCTGCTGAAGAATAATCGATCCGACTTCCAGTCCCGATTTTTTTCTTTTTAAATCGCGAGACAATTTAATATTTGGCGACTTCTAACGCCCTCAACGCCTACAACGTGATGGATCGCATGAACGGGACAAAACAAAGGGTAAGTCGTCTATTTTACATGTAAACTTGCTTCTTGGGATGGCTTTAATCTAATTGTACGTTGCGAAAATGTGATTTGGGGCCCATACGAACCGGCAGTGTTTTTCCTGCCAATTTGTAGTTCAAATTCACCACAGCCCCAACGTTCCAATCGATTGCGTTCCAGAAAAACCCACTCGCAAGATAATTTAAATGCTCCTTTTTTTGGACAAATGTCATACGAGCTCTAAATCGTCTATATTTTGTGTTATTGTTTATCCATAGTCAATATTTTTATACTAAATATCAGTTTTAGTCCCATGTATTGTGGCTGTGTGGAATGAGCTTCCAGTGAAGGTGGTGGAGGCAGGTTCGTTTTTATCATTTAAAAATAAATTGGATAGTTATATGGATGGGAAAGGAATGGAGGGTTATGGTCTGAGCGCAGTTATATGGGACTAGGGGAGAATACGTGTTTGGCACGGACTAGAAGGGTCGAGATGGCCTGTTTCCATGCTGTAATTGTTATATGGTTATATGGTTATATGGTATTGTGCAAAAAAATAATAATTTTAATTATATTGAGTGGATGTTTCTAGATTAATTTATGGGAATTAAACATTAAATTCCATTATAAATTCATGACAGTGAGATTTTAAAAGTGTGTATTCTTGTGTGAATGGGATTAGTTTGTTATTTGGATACTTAGACTTTAAAAAATGTATATCATTTTCTTAAGAAATTGAATCTACACAACATTCTTAATGGGAAAGTAGTGGGCAGAAAGGCATGTCATGTGTGGTTTGAAGAACAACAACCTGTAGTTTACAATGCCAAAATTGAAAAGTTGAGGAAAAACAAGGTGTACAGAGTTGCTTATTGGTTACAATCTGAGGAGTATGATGATGCTACTGATTATGATATGCCAATGTACCAGCTAGCAACTGATCTTCTCCATAAAGACTTGGTCTATTGCTAGAAATTGTAATTTGTTTACCTATCTGTTATAGACTTACAGCATATAATACAATAATATTAAAGTTCTGATCTTGAGAATATCACATTTGTGAATTTTCAAGGCAGTCTGGGTGTTTATTACTATTTCCGTCACAACGGTCAATTAGGTAATTAACTAATTATATGCTTTAATTTCAGGTCATCCAAGTAAGATGTTTTATATTTGTTTCAGAATGCTTCAATCTATTATAACTGAAAATGATTTTTAAGAAAGATGTGCTTTTGATTGTCCTCGATCACAGCTTTTGTGTTAAGTCAATGGAAAAACAATAGGGAACGAGATGCCAATTTCCGAGTATGAAAATGGCCATACCTTTTTTAATACTGAAGATATGAAAGTGAATTAGGTGTCAAATTAAACTTATTTTTATGATTTATCTGATGATATAAATTGCAGACTTGATTTTTTAAAATCTCAAAATTCTGTAACATTGCTACTGCTTAATCTTCCCTAATAAACTCCCATGTCCAAATTCAATCTGAACAACTTTCACTGCAATCCATTCTTTTCCCTCCAATCCCTTGTTCAGTACACAATGTTCCTGGTGTAGTCCCATCAGACCCATTATAATTGCAGCAAGTTATTTTAAATCATGTATTAATGTCTCTTTGCAATAAAGACTGTTTGCCTTTCTAATTGCTTACTGTATCTGCATATTAACACTGTGATTAGTGTAAATGATACAGGTGCCTTTGAACGTCTTTCAATCCTTCACCAGGATTCACCTGGATAAATTATATTTGGTCTTCTTATCCACATCATTGATATAGATTGGGAACATCTGGGACACCAGGGCTGATCCCTGCAGCACTCCACCAGCCAGAGTCTCTCAAAGCAAAAATACTCATCTCATTCCTCTGGTGGAGTATAAGTTACTTGGACTCCAGCTTCGGAAATCTCCCAGAGCTGATTCACCATCTCTTCTCCTAGAGTACAGCCTGCTGGTACCCACTCAATCACAAAGTGCCACATATTCCTCCAAACTAACAAACTGCCGAGCTCTGAGTTGGTGTTGTGGGGCGTCAGGCACAATTACACAGTGTGCAAACCTCCACTATTCCCTGCATCTCTATTCCCTGCCACTGATGCCCTTGTGCATCTTCGATTTTCTCTTCTTTGTTTGAGGAGGAGGAGGACCTTTCAGGCGTCCTTCAACATCGAGCAACAATAAAATAATGGAAGGTAGCGCTCACTAGAGAGGGCATATGGGCCTGAAAGTTGATGGTCCACCAGCTCTCTGTCAACCTTTGCCACCCTTAGGTATGTTGTTGCCATCAAGTGGAACTGTTGTTAGGAGGGTGGTGGGGGGGGTATTTCCATGGACTGCTCACCTTGTGAGCATGGTCCGGAGCACAGTGTGTGCCACCTGCTAAACAGACTCATGTGCCTTTAAAACAGTACAAATTTTGTTTTACCATGTACCTACAAGATGCTAAAGGTCTAACTCTTCCAGTCTGTAGTCCTCCGTACAGGCCTCTATGCCAGTGAGATATGGAAAATCAATGTGAAGATGAAAAAGAAATTGGATGTATTCCAACAACACTGCTTGAGAACGATCCTGAAGACTAGCTACAGAGACCACATCACAAACGAGGAGATCTACCTTGAAATTGCAACAAAGCCTCTCAGCCAGGACAGAGGTACGCGGGGTGAAATTTGCAGGACATGTACTCAGAATGTCACCAGAACGTGCACCTAAGATAGCAATGACATGGCAACCTGGCGGAATAAGGAAAAGAGGCTGATCAAAACTCACATGGAGGCGAACATTCCAGAAGGATTTGGAATCCCGGGACGCAAGTCTATCGAGTGTGGAAGACGTCGCAAATAACTGAACAGAACAGAGAAAGCTTGCTGCCCAATGCACTAAACAGTGTGGGAGGAACTAAGTCTAAGTCTAAAGGGCCTGTCCTACGAGCATGTGACTGCATGCGGCAAGCGCGACGTAACGTGGTTGCTTGAGCCATACGGCCTCGCGGGGCTGGTCCCACTTCGATCGCCGGAGCCGTATGGAGTTGTGGTCCTGACATCACGAGGGGCTCCAGAAAACTGACAGTGTTCAAAAATTCCACACGGCAATGGCCTGCCGGCCCGCAGCCGCATTGAGGCCGTACGCACTGCCTCGACGGGCATACGCAGTGTCTTGACGCCGTACACAGCATCTTGCCGTCATACGTCACGCGCGAACTTCCTGCTTAGTCATGTACCTGCAAGAAAGAATCTAGCACATTTACATAAGATTTAGGTATATCACCACACTAAAAAGGTATCAAGTACTAATTTCTGGGGCTTATGCTTCTAACATGATACAACAAGGAGGTCTGAGAATACAACTACACAAACCATCAAAATCAGCCACTCAGGCTAATAAAGACTGAATGGAGTGTGGTTGATATCTGCAGAATTGCAAAACAGGGAAGTGATATGAACTTGAACTAACATTCATTGAAACATAATTGAAACACTGGTTTCATCTGCTCAAGTTATAAGAAGGACATAAAGGAACTGGAGATGGTGCAGGAAACATATACTGGAATATTGACAGAATCTATCAGTACATATTGTTCAAATTGGCATTCTCGTATCGCATAAAAAAACTTGAGAGTGACATGTCCTGGAAGAGAAGATGCCTTCAATATGGGAAAGAGGGCATTTTGATTACATTTTTTTGAAACAATTTGCGCCATTTTTTCCATATTGTAAGCTCCAGATATTGCTGATGTCATCACTGTCATTCATCCTAATTATCAGTGTGTGTTCATTTTATTAATGCGTACAACTTCTAACAAACAGGCAATAAATCTTCTATAATTGTATCCATAAACAAAATGGCTAGAATTAAAGTCACATTCCACTGAAACAGAACTGTATAGATTGGACAGTTAATCCATATTTTAAAAAAACAGACAATCCTGAATACGGACAAAATATTGGCAAACTCTGGATGGTAAAATCTGCCATGCTAGTAAAAATGTGGTGCAACGTGAAATATATCTGAAAGACAATGGATGGTGTCACCTTTGTAGTGGAACACAGACACATTGAAGAAGGTAAAAAATGATTTACAAGGTTAATATTGAGGCTGAAAGGTTATAACTACTGGAAAGATTGAACAGTCTATGTCCATATTTCAAAAAATAGGTTGAGGGCTAACTTAATGAATGTTACTGGGATTGTTAAGTGTTTCATAGCATAAGCAAAGAGACCATGTTTCCATTTATAGGGGTATCCAAAACTCTGGGCTATAAATTAAAAGATAATTATTAATAAATCCAGTGGGAAATCCAGGAGAAACTTCTTTATCCAGAATGTGTAATTGAGGTGGATGGAATAAGTGGGAAACTTAGTAGAAAATTAGATTATTATGCAGCAGAAAAAGGAAGGGAAGAATATCACATAAGGAGTAGTGGGAGATGGATACTAATCACTAGCCAGGATGTTTAGGCACTAAAAAACTCTGAAATAGGCAGGCAAAAAGGGCATAATAAAATTACAAAAAAGGCACAAAGGCATTTATTGACAAAAAAAAGCATAAAAAGGCATGTATTTCCACCACCAAATTATGGTTAAAATGGTAATATAAAGGTATACTACATGAAATGACAAAAGTTGCCTGGTTGCACATAATTACTAGCATTTTTTTCCAAAATATCTGGTTAAACTATGCCATCTGTCAGACAGAATATGCTTCAGTTGTGAAAAACTTCTTTCTACCTCAGCTGAGGTCATTAGTGCATATCCAAAACAAGCTGCAGACTCTATATTCATGTCGATATCTTGTGCATTGCAACTACCTTTGGGAAGTTTAGCTATGTTTTGTATTTCTCCCAGATCTTTGTTAGCTAAAATCACTCACATTTTCCGTGTATGTCTTTACCTACATCGCCAGTAACATTGTGAATTTCGTCAGATACTTTGTTCAAAACCTGCAAGTTATTCGCTAATGTTTCACCACATTTCTCAAGAGAAGTGATAGCTTGTGGGAAGTTTGCAAAATTGGAAGCAATAAACACAAGATCACGGTGGAAGTACTTTTTCTGCATGATTTCACTAATGATCCTGACTGCAGCAGATTCTTCTACTTAACAGTTGACGATATATTTTATATTTTCAAAATTTGCAGCACAGTAGAGTACAGCAGAGAGCTGTGTACCCCACCTAGTCAAAACAGGCTGAGGAGGTAGCGGAATCTCGGGTGACATTTCCTTGAACAACTCTACACATGACGGCGCATTGAGGAAGATTTTCTTGACATTGGAAACTAGGTGATCGACATTTGGAAAGAAGCTATGTATGTGCTTGGCAATTCTATGAAGTGCTTGAGGTAAGAACGTCAAATGCAACATTTTGGAGAATAAAACTTTAAGAGCACAAGCAGCTTTTTCTATGTACGGAGCTGCATCATTCACAAATAGAAGACCATTCTCGTGCTTAATATCTTCTGGCCAAAGTACAGCAAGTGAAGATGTAAACAACTGAGAAATAGTTGAGCTGTTTGACCTCCAATACTTCCGATGTCAACAAATACTCATTTGATGGTCGACCTGCCTCCAGTGTACCAACAACCACATTGGCAACATATCTCCCCACAGCATTAATTGTCTCATCTATTGAGATCCATATTTTGTTGCATGCAACTTCATCTCTAGTTTTCTGCACAACAATGTTGAAGTTGCTGTCAACATAATTTTTTTTCGACTCACTTGGTATAAGTTCTTCTGTGTATTTCTCTAAAAATCCTCTGAGAGATTTGTTTCTCAATTTCCACAGTGGAATTCCAGCATCAATGAATGCCTTGCACAGATCACTCGAAAACTCAGATTTGAGACCAGAGCCACCAGTAAATGTAATGAGGCTTGGGTATTTCGCTTGGGCAGTCTACACCCGAGCGGTATCAACATTGACTGCTCTAATTTTAGATAGCCCTTATCTTCTCCCTCCTCCCCCTTCCCAGCTCTCCTTCTAGTCCTACTGTCTCTGCCTCTGCCTTTCTTTATCCCCCTCCTCCCCACATCAGTCTGAAGGAGGGCCTCGACCCGAAACATCACCTATTCCTTCTCTCCATTGATGCTGCCTCACCCGCTGAGTTTCTCCAGCATGTTTTGTCTACCTTCGATTTCCCAGCATCTGCAGTTCTTTCTTAAATAGATCTTGGAGAAGACTGAACCAGCGGCCAGCGGCACGAACGAATGAATGACCGATGGTGGCGCCCCCAGTTTCGCCCTGGTGGTGGAAGTTTTCTCGTAAGTTATACTATGTTAACACGTCAGTAATAACATTAATATTAATGTATTAACATAGAAAACGTCATTGTAATCACGGTCCAACTAGAGAAAATAGCAGGACCTTTTAGCAAAACGGCAAAAAAAGGCTGATTTGGGCAGCCGATTGTGAAAAAGGCATTATCCTGGTGAAATCATCAAAAAAAGGCATGGAAAGGCACATGGTATTCATGGCAAAATCCTGGCCCTACTAATCACTGTCACTGGTCACTTGAGCTGAATAGCTTGTCTTAATTCATGAGCAAGATTTTGACCTTAGCAGAACAAAATAGACATTTAATATGACACTAATCAATTACAGTAACACTTAAAAGTTGAGATCGCGAATTCCCTTGAACACATTAAGCAGCAGTTAACCAGTCCAAGATTATATGTGCACAACAACCTCATCTTTGAGGAGGACACTTGAGATTCACCACAGGGGACTTTTTCAGTCAATGTACTTCATCCAGTTTCATACTGATCTTTATTATCCCTTTTCCTTTCTTTACCCATGAATTAAGATCTGTTTGATTTTGGTTCTACTTCTACATACTGTCTGACATTTCTTAATTTTATTATCCACTCTAAGCTTTTCCACTGCTTAAGTGCTTTATATTGGTCCTGGTATGTTTATGCATATGAATATCTTCCAGGGACATGACATCATTATACATAATGTAAGGAACAACCTGAAAATATAACCAGAGTATTATCCATTTGCAATTGAATGGTTTTAGCTGAGCCTCGTGCATCTTCAATATATGTCTTAATTCTACAATTTAACTCCTTTGGCTCTTTGGTTGCACTAAGGGCTTTGGAGGTTTTTGCATAAGTATTATGGTTATTAATTTATGACATTTTTGTTTATTATATATTAATTATGTGTATTGTGTTTACAGGCCTGGTACACAGCTGCGGGTAAGAACCTTATTGTTCCATTGACAGTATATATGACCTTTAACAACTCTTGACCTCCAAGATTCACCTGCTAGTTAAAACACCCAACATCCACTCTGCCAAGCCCTCTCATGACCTTACATGTTTGAATGAGTTCACTGCTCATTCTTCTGAATCCCAAGGAATATAGACCCAAATTATTTAATCCCACTTCGTAGGACAATTATTCATACTTGTACAAATACCTTTGTGGCTTTAATTGCACTTATACTTAAAGCCTTGAAGGCATCTATGTATTAATTAATAATCCATTCTAGACAATCAATCAGTGCAAAAGTTAGATTTTGGCGGTCGCAAGAACGACAACTAAGTTTTGTAACTTATTTTATTCTCAAAATAGCTTCTTAGCTCACAGGTTCTTACAACACGTCTGGCCACACGATGGTCAGCACTCAACTGCCACGTGAAAACAAACCGCGCAAAAACTAGCAGCCCCTCCTGAGTCATGTGACCGCGGCTTCCGAACGCCAGTTTCGATACCAGCATGTGCCAGCAGGCGCCGCTACATTGCACCCCCCCAGAATCCGCAGTACAGAAACGCACGGGTAACTGGACAGTTCAACCAGAACGCATAGTCCGAGATCGCGGGGCAAGCGTAACATTAGGGGCCGGCAAAACAGAACCGGAGGGGCGCAACAAACGCAAACGAGGTCCGGGCGTAACAGAAGGGATGGGTGGAAGATAACCGGGGGTAACAGGTGCAGAGTGCGGCAAAACGGCCAGTGGACGTCCACTACGCTGCGGAGTGGTCACCACCACCGGGCTTTCCTCGTCGTCGTGTGCTGCCTTAAGACGGCTGACAGATCCGAACTCCTCCTTGCCGCCCATGACCAATGTGAACGTTGAGGTACCAGCACCCTGTATGGACCTTCGTACACCAGCTGTAACGGCGAGTGGTGAGCATCCCTACGAAGAAAAATACAAGCACAATCCCGTAACATAGTAGGCACATGCACCGCAGACGACCCGTGTCGGGAAGTGTGGACCGGGACCAACACGCGAAGGTCAGCTAACACCGACGAAGCCGGGACCTCCTGATCCCGGGGGATGGGCAGAAAATCCCCAGGTACCCGCAAAACCGAGCCGTAAATGAGCTCGACTGAGGAGGCGTTGAGGTCCTCCTTGGGCGTGGTTCTGATGCCAAGGAGAACCCATTGCAACTGGTCGACCCAACGGGGCCGGTGAGCCGAGCTTTCAACACCAACTTGAGGTTCCTGTGGAAAAGCTCAACCAAACTGTTGGACTCTGTATGATACGCGGTGGTCTGGTGCAGCTTCACACCGTACAGCTGCGCCATACACAGGGAGGATGTGAACTGGGCCCGTTGATTAGTAGTGATATCGGAAGGAACCCCGAAACGAGCGATCCAATGTGAGACAATAGCCTCAGCGGAGGTATCAGTTAACGGTATCGCCTCTGCCCACCTGGTAAACCTGTCCACGATAGTCAGTGGGTGAGTGGCCCCACGCGAACACGGCAAGAGACCTACCAGGTCGACATGGATGTGCAGGAACCTGCCGTCTGGAACAGCGAAATCCTGCACGGGTGGGCGCACATGCCTCTCCACCTTGGAAGTCTGACAGGGGATACAAGAGCGGGCCCATGCTGCGACCTGCTTCCGTAGCCCATGCCAGACGAACTAGGCCACAACCAGGGCAGTGGTGGCGTGAATGGAGGGGTGAGCTAGGCTGTGGATGGTGTTGAAAATCCGACACCTCCAGGCAATCGGGACAATGGGGTGAGCTTTGCCCGTGGAGACATCGCAAAGGACCCACACGCCGGCGGTGCCGCAGGACACCTTGGTCAATTTAAGGCCTGACTCAGCATTACGGTAAACTTCCATACCGGCATCTACCTTGTAGGCAGCGGCTAGCTCCTCATAATCCAAACCTAGGCTTAAAGCGGAAACCTCGGGAGCTGCCGGATGGGACATCGCATCAGCCACAACGTTCAGCTTCCCCGCCACATGCCGAATATCAGATGTGAATTCGGATATGTAGGTGAGGTGTCTCTGCTGCCTGGCAGACCAGGGATCAGACACCTTGGTCAAAGTGAACGTGAGTGGCTTGTGGTCCGTGAATGTGCGCCCCTCTAGGAAATAACGGAAATGGCAGATCGCTAGGTAGAGCGTGAGGAGGTCCCGATCGAAAGCGCAGTACTTAACCTCGGGGGCTCGCAGCTTCCTGCTGAAAAATGCCAGCGGCACCCAGCAGCTACCTACTCGTTGTTCGAGGACAGCACCCACCGTGAAGTCAGATGCGTCCATGGTGAGGGCCGTTAGGGCTGATGCCCTAGGGTGTTCCAGCATAGTGGCATTGGCCAATGCTGTCTTAGCACTCTCGAATGCCGTCTCAGCCTCCTTGGACCAGACCAGGTCCATAGGTTTACCAGCCAGACACTGGAACAACGGCCGCATGATGGCGGCTGCTGACGGGACGAATCGGTGGTACAAAAATTGACCATTCCGATAAATTCTTGCAGGCCCTTGATGGACGGAGGCCTCGGGAAGGGACGGATAACGTCGACCTTCTCGGGCAACGGCTGTGCGCCATGGCAGGTACTGCTGTGACCCTAAAAGGAAATGGAACGCAATCTGAACTGGCACTTCGCAGGGTTGATCACCAACCCGTGTTCGCGCAGCCGTTCGAAGAGCAGGCGGAGGTGCCTAACGTTCTCTGCCTGCGAGCTGCTGGCCACCAGAATATCATCGAGGTAGATGAATATGAACGGCAAACACCAACCGACCTGATCCATTAGCCTTTGGAACACCTGAGCAGCGTTCTTCAGGCCAAATGGCATTCTTAGCCATTCGAAAAGGCCGAAAAGGGGTGATAGTGGCCGTCTTAGGGACGTCATCGGGTTGGACCGGAATTTGATTATACCCACAAATGAGGCCGACCTTCGAGAAAAAGGTTGCGCCCTACAGATGAGCCGAGAAATTCTGGATGTTTGGGACTGGGCACCGATCTGCTGTGGTTACGGCGTTAAGACGCCTGTAATCACCGCAAGGTCTCCAACCCCTGGACGCTTTGAGTACCATGTGCAGCAGGGAAGCTCAAGGGCTATCCAACCGCCAGACAATCTCCATGTTCTCCATAAGCTGGAACTCGTCTCATGCGATGCACAGTTTATCGGGCGGGAGGCGATGCACATGGGCGTGTACTGTTAGGCCCTCGGTGAAAATGTGGTAGACCATGCCACGATGGGGTGCAGCCCTGTCGAACCGGGGCATGAGCAACCCTGGGAAGTCGGCCAGCAGGGTTGCAAAAGTTTGCTGGATCTCAGCTACCTCGTCGAGTTGCTGTAGGGGCCTGGACGGATTACGGGACTTGGCAGGGCACAGGTCTGACACAGGAACTATGCATGCACCTCGCACATCGACTAACAGGGAGAACGCGCGCAAGTAATCGGCCCCCAGTAATGGTTGGGCAACGTCAGCAACAGTGAACTTCCACCCATACGGGCGGGAGTCGAAATATAAGTCCAGGGTCCACGCACCGTAAGTGCGAATGTCGCTCCCATTGACGGCCGAGAGGACGGGTCCTACCTTACTGACACGGGTATCTCAGGCACTCGGCGGCAGGATGCTGGCAATGGCACCGAAGTCCACCAGGAAACGGTGGCCGGAGTGGCGATCACGGACGTAGAGGCGTTCGTTTGGGCTGATCACATTCGCCTCTATGGACGATCTGCCGAGGGCTTTTCCCATCAGGGCTAACATCTTTGCCATGATGGTGGATGGCCGCAGATCGCCGACGTTGTCCATATGTAGAATCTTCGCCTCCCTGTCTCTGAGACCGAGGCAGAAGGTGTGGAGCAGGAGGGCCTTCAGCCATTCATACTTGCCGATCATCGGTGGGTCCTTGATGTAAGGCAACAGCCTCAAGGCACAGTCCTGTGGCAGAGCTCCTACCACGTGGAAATACATAGTGTCAACCGCAATAATGCAGTGCAGGTGAAACTGTGCCTCAACGTGGGCGAACCACACTTGAGGTTGATCGGGCCAAAACGATGGAAGTTTGAAGCCCGGTGAGCCCTGCCTCGTGCTGGCCGATTCTGTGAGAACGTAGTCCTCCTGCATGATTTCATGCTTGTCTAACGATGGCTAGACAGGTCGGGGTCACCAATTTGACAGTCGCAAGAACGACAACTAAGTTTTATAACATATTTTATTCTCGAAATAGCTTCTTAGCTCACAGGTTCTTACAACACGTCTGGCCACAACGGTGGTCAGCACTCAACTGCCGCGCAAAAGCAAAACCGTGCGAAAACTAGCAGCCCCTCGCGAGTCACGTGACTGCCGCTTCCGAACGCCGGGTTTGATACTTGCGTGCGCCAGCAGACGCCGCTACAAAATCATGAGTTTTACATATTACCATTGGCTGCATCTTTCCTGCAAACATGATGCAATTCTTAGTAAAATGAGCTTCAAAATACAAAACCTTGATGAAAAATACCAAGTGGTTAAGTATGTGGCACTGAAAAAATAATTACCTTTGAACTAGTAATGTTAATGTCTAGGGAATTGGGAAGTTCATTGACATGGCTCTCAGGCATTTATTGCTTTATAATACACTATCCTCTGTATATTGAAGACACTCACATATGATCCAGATAAATGTGACACTGTGTGAACTTGTTTTGGTTAGCATCTTGTAACTAATGTATGATGTTTGTTGTATACTTGTAACTTAATTGATTCCAATGTAGTACCGAGCATAGTCTTTACAAAAACAATATAATATATGCCGCACACTATAAGTCAGGTATTAATATTTCAATTCATTTTTTACATCAGATTCAATTACTTTCCAAACAATAAACTCTTCAGGTGGTGAACCCATCACTTCTATTGAGATACAGGAGGAAGATAACAGCCAATTCAAAAGACGAGGAGGAAATGGGATCTGTCAGTACTGAAGGGACAGAGACATAAAAAGCTAAGAAGAATTGCAGGGAGGTTGCAACTTCCATTACAGGCTTGTCTACAGTGTCAAAAAGCTCTGGTCATCAAATGATCCAGCAAAATCCATGAAGAATTGAAATAATCAAAAGATCACTGTACAATCTTTCCATTACATGTCTTGAGGCAGCAAAAGACAGATAGTGGTCTGAAGGTCTAAACAAATACTGTGCCAATAGATTTATGCTTGATGCACTATTTCAATAGACAATAGACAATAGGTGCAGGAGCAGGCCGTTTGGCCCTTCGAGCCAGCACCGCCATTCAATGTGATCATGGCTGATCATCCACAATCAGTACCTTGTTCCTGCCTTTTCCCCATATCCCCTGACTCTGCTATCTTTAAGAGCTCTATCTAACTCTCCCGGTTGAGGTGGGGGGGGGGGGGGGGGGGGGGGGGGGGGGCTGCTCTGGTAATTTGTTATAGTTTGTAGCCCCTGCCATAGGTGTCTGATGTCACGCTGCTCTCTCCGAGACTCAATCATGTCCCTGTACCTCCTTTTTGCATCCTTCACCGCCCTTCGCAGTCTGTAGGACTCTGCCTTGTAGTCATCCATGTGGCCGGATGCCAGGCCAGAGTTGTAAGCAGCAATGCGAACACTCAAACACTCAAAGCAACGCAAATGGACCTGTACTCCCAGGAACCCTTAACATGGGGACGATGTTGTCGGCTATTGTTGCAATGAAGTCCGTGACAGCTTCCACAAACTCACTGACATCTCTGGAACTTGATTGGACATATTCCAGTCGACATCGCTCAGTACATCTTGCAGCATGGTCTCTGAATGGTCAGACCACCGCTTTACGTCCCTCGTCACTGTCGCTTCCCGTATTATCTGTTATTTATGTTCTGGCAGCTGGAAAGTGGCGGCATGGTCTCATTTTCCAAAAGGAGGGAGAGAAACGACCTTGTAGCTTTTCCTGAACGGTGTGTAACAGTGTCCAAAATGATTTCCTCCCTGGTGACACACGTGATGTGTTGGCAGAAGTTAGGTATATCTTTTTTGAGATTTACCTTGTTAAAACCCCAGCCACCACCACACCTGTGTCAGGATGCTTGTTCCGATGCCGACATAACACATCTTGTCGGACCGATAGTGCCGCGTCGGTGTCTGCATGCGGTGGTATGTAGACGGCTGTTATGATGACTGGGCTGAACTCCCGGGGAAGGTAGAATGGACGGCATGAGATTGTCAGATGCTCCAGGTCCGGCGAACAGGTACGAGAAAGTGTCTTAATATTCTTAGGTTTGCACCAGTTGTTGTTGGTCATGAAACAAACTCCTCCACCCTTTGATGTTCCAGATTCTTCCATTCTATTGGCACGAAAAACAGAGGAGGACTCAGTTGGGCTTATCACTTGATCCGGCACCAGCCATGTCTCCATCAGACAAAATATGTTGCAGTCTCTTGTGTCCCGCTGGAAACTAATCCTCACCCCTGAGATCATCCATCTTGTTTTCCAGGGACTGGACATTAGCAAGACGAATGCTGGACAGAGGTGGATGGTCGGCTTTAACACTTTATGGGCCTGACCCAATTACGCAACTTTTTTGGCGACTGCCGGCACCCATCATAGGTCGTTGCAGGTCGCCAACATTTTTTAACATGTTGAAAATCCAGTGGCGTCCAGAACATGATATGACTCTTTGGGTGACTACTCACAACCATACACACTTCACCCCATGACATGTTGCCGGGGTGTTGCCTGTATGTGGTCGTGAGTAGTTTCCTCAGCCGCCAAAAGAGTCGTAGCGTCTTTCTGGTCACCACTGGATTTTCAACATGTTGAAAAATGTTGGCGACTTGCAACAACTTATGACGGGTACCGGCAGTCGCCAAAAAGGTCATGTAAGTGGGACAGGCCCATTAGCCTGCTCCTAATTCCCCCCCGCTTGCCTCGATGTTTTTTCCAACATTTCCCCGGAGCTGCGCTCCCATTGTTGTTGCCATGGCTCGCTCTTATGGTCTCTGCCGGCCACACTGGATCGGTGAATAAAGTGTTTAAAAAACCTTGGGTTTCACCAAAGTTTAAGTTTAAAAGTGTTTTACGATCGTAGAGTGTTAGTGCTGACGTGTTAGCAGCAAGAAAGATATTAAAAATAAACGTAATAGTTTAAAAATTGCACAATCTCCGTGGAGCTACCACGACGGCGACTGGACCCAGCCTTGCCATCTCGATAGTTCCACGTATGGTCTCACTAGGGCCCTGTACAACTGCAAAGGACCTATTTGCTCCTATACTCAACTCATCTTGTTATGAAGGCCAAAGTATGCAAAAAGAGCAAGCAAGTCAGTTTAATTCTGTCAATGGTCCAGAAGCTATTTAGCATTAGCAATATCAATATATTCTTATGTATACTTTCTTGAGGTAAGTATTTTAATTCATTGTAATTAATGTAATGTTCGGTTGCCACAAAGACAATGTGAGTTTAAACAAAAATGATGTACTATCCATTCACACAAAATTATATGTCATTTAAAAAGAGTAGTGCAACAGGTTGTCTAATGTTATACAGATTGCAATTGGGGTTGGTGCAAAGAATTATTATAAGATGGTCAACAGTGCTTTATTTTGTATTAATACTTTGACGAGTGTGTCCAATTTGTTTTATTGCCCCATTAGACTGACTTGAATAAAAACACAAGGAGTGTTGTCTTGTAACATATTTCACAATGAGTCATAGGCACAATAATGTTGCCTCTGCTAAGAACTTTTTACAACAACCTCTCCCTTAATGAAGAAGCTGGTTATCGACATCAGGAAGCAAGGTGGAGTATATGCCCAATCGGTATCACTGTTGCTGATCTGATAATGGTTGATAGCTTCAAGTTCCTTGGCATTAATATTAAGAATAATTTGTCATGGTTTATACTCTATTGAAGTTAGGAGATTGAGAGGGGATCTTATAGAAACTTACAAAATTCTTAAGGGGTTGGACAGGCTAGATGCAGGAAGATTGTTCCCGATGTTGGGGAAGTCCAGGACAAGGGGTCACAGCTTAAGGATAATAAACAAAATCCTTTAAAACCGAGATGAGAAGAACTTTATTCACACAGAGAGTGGTGAATCTCTGGAAATCTCTGCCACAGAGGATAGTTGAGGCCAGTTTCATTGACTATATTTAAGAGGGAGTTAGATGTGGCAAACAGCTTCTTCCCCTCTGTTATCAGATTTCTAAATGACACTTCCATAAACTTGGGTACTGACAATTCAGCTCTCTCCCATTGTGGATATTTGACTTGTGGATGGAAGTGGTGTGTTACAATGCTATATTCTGTACTCAGCATTTTCCCTTTGTTCTACCTATTGTACTTGAGTTTGACGATTGTATTTATGTAGAGTATTATCTGATTTGAGTGGGTTGCATGCAAAACAAAGCTTTTCATTGTACCTCGGTACACGTGATCAACTTAAACCTAAACCTAAATCTAATCAGGATTGTGGATTAGTCAGCGTTGAAAAGAACACTGTGTTTGGGAACATGGAGCAATCTAGCTTGGATGTTGCCTGACAGGGCGGATGCCTGAATCCCTGGCAGGACTCTGAAGGCATCAATATTAAAACATTAGAATGTTGAACATCTTGTAACATCTTCACAATGAGTCATAGGCACAATAATGTTGCCTCTGCTAAGAACTTTTTACAAGGACAACAACCTCTCCCTTAATGAAGAAGCGGGTTATCGACATCAGGAAGCAAGGTGGAATACATGCCCAATCGGCATCACTGTTACTGATCTGGTAATGGTTGATAGCTTCAAGTTCCTTGGCATTAATATTATCAATAATTTGTCATGGAACAACCTTATTGAAGTGACAGACAAGAGAGCACAACAATGTCCCTACTTCCACAGGAGCCAGAGACAATTTGGCATGTCTCCAATGAGTCTTACAAACGTCTACAGATGCACCATAGAAAGCATACTCTGCATCACATCTTGGTTTGAGAGTAGCTCTCCCAGCATTGAATTACCTGCCTTTGAGGAAGAGCAGGCTACCATAAACAAAAAGCTGTAAAAATAGACAAAGACGATTTTTCATGGAAATGCAATTAAGAATAGGGCAGATAATACAGAAGAGGGGAAAGTGCACACACCAGTCCCACAAGGCAGCTTCTTCACCTGGAGGGTTATGAGCATTTGGAAAGAGTTCCATAAACTTGTACAATACTGACATTTTTCAGCTCTCTCCCATTGTGGATAGGGACTTGTGGATGGAAGTGGGTGTGTTACAATGCTATATTCTGTACTCAGCATTTTCCCTTTGTTCTACCTATTGTACTTGAGTTTAACGATTGCATTTATGTAGAGTATTATCTGATTTGAGTGGGTTGCATGCAAAACAAAGCTTTGCATTGTACCTCGGTACACGTGATCAACTTAAACCTAAACCTAAATCTAATCAGGATTGTGGATTAGTCAGCGTTGAAAAGAACACTGTTTCATAGACATGGAGCAATCTACAATGGGAAATGTTGGAATGAAAACACTGGAAGATCTGTATCCCTGGCAGGACTCTTACATCATTCATTAGGGGGAATGAATTAGAATTTGAAAAATAACCAATATTTCAAATCTTCAAATCTGGGATTATCTGAAAAAACATCAAAAGACTATCATAATATGCCTTATAAAGTTAAGGAAGAACAAGGCGGAGCAGGTGCATTTGATATGGAACCAATTGCAGAATCTCAACATAAAAACAGAAGGTGGTGTTAGAAAATATTGAATTCTTAGAGATAAAACTTGACTAAATCATAATCCAAAAGTTCGATCAATTAATATCATTTATTTAAGACATGGATGAAACAAAGACTAAATTAAATACTTGCTAATGTTTTTTGAATCTGTGATAAATGCCTGTGTCAAGAAGCTACCAAAGTTTGTTTTTTGTACAAAAATCCACAAATCCCCAATATTTGATATTTTTTCAAAATTAAGGAGACTGGTACCAAAACCAGAATGGACACTTGTGCATCGGAAAACCATTAAAGTGTTTCAGAAGAATTGATGCAATTACGGACTAATAATGGGGAAAAAAGTGGCACTTAAATCTGGAGATATGGTCACACCCATCAAAACCTTTGGATAAAAATATCAAGTGAAATACCCATTACATTTGAAGAGATGAGATTCTTCTTAGCAGCTTAAATGTAACCAATTAAAAAGACAAAGGTCTATTTTACATGGAAATACAAGTAAGAACTAGCAAGAGTAATTTAAAAAAAAAAAAATAGGGGAAAGAGTGGTATCAGAAACTGGCAAGGGGAGGTTTTCACATGGAAAAACAGACATATGGTAGTCCCCTTTCTGCGGAGGCAGGTACAATAAGATCATTTTTGAAAGACATTGGTACGTGGATAGGGACGACTTTGACTTTATGGGCTAGATACTTCTTTTCTAACCAGCTTGAACTTTTCCCAACACTCTTGTTCTTCACGTCTCTCGCGCACTTTTGGACTTTGCTTTCCTTACTTTTCTTAAAGCTCAAAAAAAATGAAGGTACAAAAAATGTATTAAGATATATGTGTTGTGTAGGATTGTAATTTACCGTACTTCTAATAAAAATAAAATAAAAAAAATAAATAAATTAAAAAAAGTAGCTACCGCACTGGTTCTGCAAATCAAAGCTGATCTGGGTGGGCCAAATGCAAAGGTTGCTCTCACTGGCCCTTCGCACCCTGGAGTCAAGTGTTAAGAAGGTAGATGTCCAGTCCTGAAGGCTCCTCGCATCAGCTTTCACTGCTGGCAAATCTTAGCACTAGGTTTGGCTTCTGTCAAAACTGTAAAAAAATATTGAAGTTATAACATGTTTCTATGGAGCTCATGTTGTCGACCTCCCTGTGGTGAGCCCTGTCAATAGACCTCAGTCAGGCGAATGACAACCGGAGCATGCGCCCTTTTTACGGAGGGCACCTACGGATGTCGAACCAGATGGCATCACCCTGCTGCAGACTTCTGCTGCCTTAAACGCAAGAAGAAGACATGTCTCTATCATTCGGATGCATATAAAAATATTAAAAGTGATATTAAAGCTTAATAAATAAGACCAATTAAAAATAAATTGACTGAACAATGTGAGAAATGGGAGTAACAGTGAACCATCATGCTTGCTCTGCCGTCCCTCCAAATCATGGCTGACCTTTTTCCTCAGCTCTATTTCCCACACTCTCATCATAATCCTAAATTCACTTCATATCCAAAAACCCATTGATTGTTCTTTTGATCTCATCTACCTGTACATAATCCTTATTCCTCTATTCCCAGCAGTGTGTAGGTTTGCTAATGGCACCAGAATTGGATGAGCTGCAGATAGTGAAGAGTTGTGTCAGGAAATACATTGGGAGCTGTAGAAATGCATGGAAAAATGGCGAATGCAGTTGAATCTGAGCAAGTGTGAGGCATTGCACTTTTTGGAGGTTGAACATAAGGAGAGACTATACAGTTTATGGCGAGACCCTTAACAACATTGAATTGCAGAGGAATCATCAGAGGTTGAGGGAAGACTTCTAGGGAAGACTTGAGGGAAAAAGTATATAAACTTATAAGAGGCGTAAATTGGGTAGATAGTCATAACCCTTTTCCCCAAGTTGGAACTGTCCATCATTAAAAGGCATAACTATAAGGTGAGAAGAGGAAAGTTCAATGGAGATGCGTGGGGCAAGTTTTTTACATAGAGAATTGTGGGTACCTGGAATGCATTGCCTGGGATGGTGCTGGAGGCAGATATGATAGTGCTGTTTATGAGGCGTTCAAATAGGCACATGGAACTGAAGGGAATGGAGGAAATGGTTAATTTACAGGGCCCACTCCTGTGCTGTATTGTTCTATGTTCTATAAGAGCCTCAGCACTACTTTCTCAACCTCAAACTGTCCTAACACATTTGTATTCTCCACACTGATCTTGCTGTCCTCCAAATCCTTCTCTTTGGTGAATACAGATGCCAAGTACTCATTTTGTACCTCATCTACATCCTCCGATTCCAAGCATACATCTCCTCCTTTATCTTTGAGTGGACCCACCTTCTCCCTGGTTACACTTTTATTTTTAACGTACGTAAAAAAGCCTTCGGATTTTCCTTAATCCATCTCACCACTGAACTTTCCCGGCCATTTTTGCCTGTTCTAATAGCTTGCTTAAGTCCTTCCCCATTTGCTTTGCATACAGCATAACAGCCCCGTCTTATGCCACCTTCTTAAACTGATAAACACTTCACTTTTTTTTTGCTGACCAAGTTTATGACCTGTTTGGTCATCCATCGTTCCGTTGCCCTACTCCCCACTCCCACATGCTGATCCTGCACTTTGATCAGCCGACCTTTAAACAACTCTCACATGTTATCTATGGATTGACCTGCTCCCAATCTACCCTCCTTAGCTCCTGCCTAATGACATTATAATCTGCCTTGTCCCAATTAAGTACCTTCTTCTGGCATCCAACCTTTCCCTATACAGAACAATGCTAAAATGTATGGCGTTGTTATCACCATCTCCATATTGTTCCACCACAACCTGACCAGGCTTGTTTCCCAATACAAGGTCCAGTATGGTCCCTCATAGAGTTTTCTGTTTTATGGAAACCTTTTTGGATAATAGAAACATAGAAAATAGGTGCTGGCGGAGGCTATTTGGCCTTTTGAGCCTGCACCGCCATTCATTGTGATCATGGCTGATCATCCACAATCAGTAATCCGTGCCTGCCTTCTCTCCATATACCTTGATTACATTAGCCCCTAAATTCATCCAGTGAATTGGCCTCTAACTGCCTTCAGTGGCAGAGAATTCCACAAATCACAACTCTCTGGGGGAAAATGTTTTTCCTCATTGCAGTTTTAAATTGCCTCCTCTTTATTCTTAGACTGTGGCCCCTGGTTCTGAACTTCCCATCATTGGGAACATTTTTCCTGCACCTAGCTTGCCCAGTCCTATTATAAATGTATATGTTTTTATAAGATCCCCTCACATCCTCTAAATTCCAGTGAATACGCCCACTCTTTTCAATCTTTCCTCATATGACAGTCCCGCCATCCCGGAATAAGCTCGTGAACCTACGTTAGACTGCCTCAAAGCACGGATGTCCTTCCTCAAATTAGGAGAACAAAACTGCACACAATACTCCAGATGTGGTCTCACCCGTGTGCGGACGTGGCACCGATGGGCGAGAGGCCGAAGCAAAGAAGTCGAAGCCAAAGAACCGAATGGAAACGAGGCCGAAATGCTAATAAACCGAAAGAGTCCGAAGACGAAACGCCCACTAACCGAAAGGATGGGACGTCTAAATGCAAACTAACAGATAGGGCGGGACGCCTAAAATCCAACGAACCGAAAATCTGCGTTGCCTAAAAGCAAACTTACCAAATGGCCACTTTGTCGAAACACCACCTACTCGAAAGGCGACATCGCCTACAAGCCAAAGGACCGACTGCCACTCAACAGAAAAGTCCAATAACGGACATGACGTTGCTGGGGGGTGGGACTTGTCAGTGATTGGTCCAGACCCCCGCGTCCATCACATCACTGTGAAGGCATGAACATTGTCCCAAACCTCCGCTCCACCCAACCCGCAGCCCGCAGAGGGTGGCCGTGGGAGAGTGGGGGCTGTCCCGAGGAATGCACACCTTCGGCCGCTTTCAACTTGGTGCTTGGGTTCAGATTCCCCAGTCACCTATGGCTTGTGAGGGAAAATGAGTCCCAATATTCACCACTCCCTGGAGAGGGAGGGTGGGGCATTAAGGGAGGGTGGGGCTGAGAGGGAGAGGCAGAGAGGAATGGGGGCACAGAGAGGAAGGGGGGCAGAGATGTGGGAAGAGAAGGAGGGACCCCTACCCTCCTCTCCTCCCCCTCTCTCCTCCTCTCCCCCCCTACTCTCCCCCTTCCTCCCCCTCTCCCCCCCTCTCCATGCCCCCCTCCACCCCCCCACTCTCCACCTCACTCCCACCAACACCCCCCCCTCTCTCTCTCTCCCCCCCCCCCCCTATTTATCTTCTCTCTCTACCTCCCTCTCCCCCCCTCTCTCTCTCTTTCTTTCCCCCGGTGAATGGGTAGAGAGGGAAGGGAAGGGGGTAGAGGCAGCATCTACCCAGGTCGTAGAGCAGAATCCTCCGAGCTAGGCTGTGGCTAGCATGGAGCGATCTGAGGACAGTGAAAAGCAGCGGAGGGCCAGCCGATTGTGGCTTCTGCGAGGGTAGCATGACAGACGATCAGTCGCGGGAGACGGAGACGGAGACGGAGATGGAGGTTGTCCCCTGTGACGGCCGCCATGGCTGCTTTTCCACTGCGCTTGTCCGTGTCCACACTGCGATAACGACCAACGCCGCCATGTTGTAGAACTTGAAGGAGCTCAGCGGAGTGCGCTGCACGATTGAGCACGTGTTCAACGGCTTCAGTCCAGACCCCTTGGGGGGTGGGGGGTGGGGGAGGGCAGCTGGGCCACGTAACTTGCAGCTCGTGGAAAACAGTGAGGCTGCGCGTTGAAAATTCTGCGCAGCTTGCCGCCTGGAGCAGAAGCATTGTGACATCATCCAGCTCTTTTCAGCACGTTAAATTTTTTTAAATGTCAAGTTGGTGAACAATTTTAGAAAAAAAACTCAGGAAATAATAAATCACATTTCCAGATGAGGGGATTTTTGAGATCATGAGGTTAATCGCGACCGGAATATGTAAAAATGTTACCGTTACCGCGTCGGGTTTTCAAGGAGATGTGAATCAAAGAAAAGGTTCAAGCAAGCAAGCAAGCAAACCCACAAGTAAACATTCAAGATCAGAGATTTATAATAATACTAGACTAAGTGGGACCCGTTAGGTCCCATGTTCACATAGGAGGGCTGGTCCCCCGATGCAATATTCCACCTCTCCACCAAATCCAATATTGGTGGCCAGTGGGGGGGGGGGGGCTTTCTGGAGTGCTGGTATGGGTTCTTAGGGTGGCAGCTCAGTCCCTCAAGCCTGATCTGCTGGCAGCTCACTCACGGCTGGTGGCCTGGCAGTTGACTCATGACTATTCCTTGAAATTCCATTTCAAGCAGGGTGCAAGTCCACCAAATTCAAATCCATGTTCCTACCATTTCAAGCAGGGTTCAAGGCCACCAAATTCAAGTGCAGTTTCTTACCACTATGAGCAGGGTGCAAGGCCACCGAATTCAAGTACAGTTTCCAACCACTTCAAGCAGGGTGCAAGGCCACCGAATTCAAGTGCAGTTTCATACCACTTCAAGCTGGATCCAAGGCCACCAAATTCAAGTGCAGTTTCATACCACTTTCAACAGGGTGCAAGGCCACCAAATTCAGCACAGTTTTATTCCACTTCAAGCAGGGTCCAAGGCCACCAAATTCAAATGCAGCTTCATACCATTTCATGCAGGGTGAAACCACCATAAAACCACACAAAACACCAAACTCACTGTTCAGTAGACATTCAGTGTGTTCAGTTGATTCACAGCTCAGACAGAGTCATGACCTCTCCCTCCCCCATCATGCAGACACTGAGCCACACCCACACTTCCGGGTTTTATAACCCCTCCCCCTCCCACCGGAAAAGGTGTGGCTTTCAGGGCGAGATTGAAAGGAGAGAGATTCTCAACATTTTTTAAACATGAATAACACTTTTATTTTTCATTGATGGGAAGAATTCTCTGCACCTGCTCAGCGGAGGGGGGACTGAGTATGATGGCCAAAAATCACAGCCATAAGTGATAGCGTTTTATCTAAAGTCAATATAAAGTACAAACAGGAAGTGCATTTGTAGTAGTGCCATTTAACTTCAAGCCAAAGAAACCAAGCTGACATTTGCAGTAAGTATTGCCTTTCAACTTCAAGCCAAAGCACCCAAGCAACCATTTGCAGTAAGTAGTGCCTGGCAAGTACGGGATACTGAGTTGGATGATCAGCTATGATCATATTGAATGGCAGTGCAGGCTCGAAGGGCCGAATGGCCTACTACTGCACCTAATTTCTATGTTTCTATGTTTCAACTTCATGCCACCATTTGCAGTAAGTAGTGCCTTTCAACCTCATGCCACCATTTGCAGTAAGTAGTGCCTTTCAACCTCAAGCCAAAGCACCCAAGCCACTATTTGCTGTAAGTAGTGCCTTTCAACTTCAAGTCAAAGCACCCAAGCAACCATTTACAGTGACTTTCAACTTCAAGCCAAAGCAGCCAACCCAACATTTGCAGTTTAGTGCCTTTCAACTTCAAGCCAAAGCTTAAAACCACCATTGCAGTAAGTAGTGCCTTTCAACTTCAAGCCAAAACACCCAAGCCACCATTTGCAGTAAGTAGTGCCTTTCAACTTCAAGCCAAAGCTCCCAAGCCACCATTTGCAGTAAGTAGTGCCTTTCAACTTTAAACAAAGCTCCCAAGTCACCATTTGCAGTAAGTAGTGCCTTTCAACTTCAAGTCAAAGCACCCAAACAACCATTTGCAGGCAGTGCCTTTTTACTTCAAACAAACCATATTTTCATTTTCAAACCACATTAAGGGTATTCACAGTTGTGTAGACATTTGTTCAGTGTCATTCAGAGCTCTGAGAGACGTGACCCTTGGCTTCATCCATCTTGCAGAGAGTGAGTTAGGCACACCACTTCCTGGTTTTATAATCCCTTCCCCTCCCTCCAGCAGGCGCAGCAGAGAGAATGGTGATTTTTTTAAAACTTCAAGCCCAAGCTCCCAAGCCACCATTTGCAGTAAATAGTGCATTTCAACTTCATGCCACCATTTGCAGTAAGTAATGCCTTTCAACTTTAAGCCAAATCACCCAAGCCATCATTTGCAATAAGAAGTGCCTTTCAAATTCAAGCAGAGCATCCAAGCCACCATTTGCAGTAAGTAGTGCCTTTCAACCTCAAGCCAAAGCACCCAAGCCACCATTTACATTGTAGTGCCTTTCAACTTCAAGCAAAGCACCCAAGCCACCATTTAGCATAAGTCCTTTCCTATTTTTAGTAATGATAAGTGAGGTATATGAAGAAATTGTAAATAAAATGGGAGTTTCACTGTTTGCGGATGATGGGGCAATCTGGAAAAGGGGGAGAAATGTGAAGTTTATTGTGTAGAAACTACAGAGGTCTATAATAAAGGTACAAGAGTGGTCATATAAATGGGGATTCAAATTTTCTGTGGAAAAAACAAAGATAATGTTTTTTACTAGGAAGAAAATTGGTAGCGAGGTAAAACTAAAATTATATAACCAGGAATTGGAGAGAGTAAAATACTATAATTTTTTAGGTTTATGGTTTGATGAAAGGATTACATGGATGGTTCATATTCAGAAAGTAGTGGACAAATGTAAGAAGATACTTAATGTAATGAGATGTTTAGTTGGATGTGATTGGGGGGCAGATAGAACAGCTTTGAAGGCTATATACACTGGGTTAATTAGATCTGTGTTAGATTATGGTTGTGTGGTGTATGGGTCCGCATCAAGTACTTCTCTTAAGAAAATAGACAACATTCAATATCAGGCATTGAGAATATGTACAGGTGCAATAAAAACAACTCCAACAGCAGCATTACAGGTTGAAATGGGGGAGATGCCTCTAGAGATGAGAAGGATACAGCTTTCATTGAATTACTGGATTAACCTACAGGGCCACAGTCAAGAACACCCAGCACAAGTTACTGTCAAACCATGCTGGGAAAAGGAGAGAAGGGAAACAAAAAGTTTTGGATGGACAGTGACCCAGAGAGCATTACAAATCAGCATAGCACAATTAAATGTGGTTCCAACGGTTCCATTACCTTCAATTCCACCTTGGATACTTCCAGATGCAACAGTAGACTTTACAATATTAGAACAGAAAAACAAGGATAAACAACGTATGTATAATTCATTCATCATACAGGAATACATTGACAGATACTACAGCTATGTCCAAATTTATAAAGATGCATCAAAAGATTCAGTAGATAAAGTAGGAGTAACATTTATTGTACCAGAATTTCACATCAAATTTCACATAATGCACTAAAAAGTTGTTTGCCAACCGCAAAAAAAACTACATAGAAGAAGAGGAAGCCACCATTTGCAGTAAGTAGTGACTTTCAACTTCAACCCAAAGCACCCCAAGCCACCATTTGCAGTAAGTAGTTCCTTTCAACTTCATGCCACCATTTGCAGTAAGTAGTGCCTTTCAAACTCAAGCCAAAGCACCCAAGCCACCATTTGCAGTTAGAAGTGCCTTTCAACTTCAAGCCAAATCACCCTCCTCCATTTACAGTAAGTAGTAGTGCCTTTCAACTTCAAGCTAAGCACCCAAGCCACCATTTGCAGTAAGTAGTAACTTTCAACTTCAAGCCAAAGCACCCAAGCCGCCATTTGCAGTAAGTAGTGCCTTTCAACTTCAAGCCAAAGCACCCAAGCCACCATTTGCAGTAAGTAGTGCCTTTCAACTTCAAGCAAAACACCCAAGCCACCATTTGCAGTAAGTAGTGGCTTTCAACTTTCAAGCCAAAGCTCCCAAGCCACCATTTGCAGTAAGTAGTGCCTTTCAACTTTAAACCAAAGCTCCCAAGCCACCATTTGCAGTAAGTAGTGTCTTTCAACTTCAAGTCAAAGCACCCTAGCCACCATTTGCAGTAAGTAATGCCTTTCAACTTCAAGTCAAAGCACCCAAACAACCATTTGCAGGCAGTGCCTTTTTACTTCAAACAAAATATATTTTCATTTTCAAACCACATTAAGGGTACTCAGTTGTGTAGACATTTATTCAGTGTCATTCAGAGCTCAGAGAAACGTGACCCTTGGCTTCATCTATCTTGCAGAGAGTGTGTGAGGCACACCACTTCCTGGTTTTATAGTCCCTCCCCCCTCCCACCAGCAGGGGCAGCAGAGAGAATGGTGATTTTTAAAACATTAATAAATCTCTGATTTGTCATCAATGGGGAAAATCCTCCACACCCGTAAGGCGGAGTGGGGCTCTGAGCGAGGTGGCCAAAAATGAGAGCCGTAGGTGACGGCATTCTGTTGGAAATCGCAGCACAGTGGGCCAAAAGCGGTCAAGATCAGAGATTTAGTAATATAGATAGATATTTTAAAACATGATTTAGTCATGACTGAAACAAATATGCCAAATGTTATGGGAATATTGAAATACATTCTTCTCGTTACATTTTGCCCTACTAAATAACTGTTTCTTTCCCTCAAATTACTGACAGTTTCCAATACAAACAGTAAATGCTAGAAATTATATCTTCCTCTGCAAACCAGTTTTTCTTTCCAAGGTATTCTGGTGATTGCTGTATTTTTTTGTCCTCCAAATCCTCCCAGGAGGTAGATCAAATATTTCTAGCCAATTTACAATCAATCTTAATGTGACAAAAAATATTTAACCGTTAACACCAACTATGGAAACATATTGTGCAAATCATAAATCAAAACATTTATTGCGGTAAATTTCAGAGAATTATGCAAAAGGATACTATGCAAACAGCGGGAAAATCAAGAGATGGTGGAAATGCTTCTATACTAACCAGGGCTGGTGCAGCAACGTCATGGTACTGTCTAACTTCTGTTCTCCTAATCTGGAATATTTTTTTTATAAATTGCAAACCCTTTTATTCTCTGAAGGAATTTACCTATTTTATTCTCGCTGGAGTTTACATCCCTCCCCCAAGCCTGCGTACGTGAGGCATCAACGCAACTCGCTGACCAGGTAATGAGAGTAGAGTGTGACTTCCCGGACTCCATGGTCATTGTTTTGGGGGATTTTGGCCAAGAGCTTCCAAGATACAGATATCATGTTACCTGCCCCTGGGGAGGGGAGAGAACAGTTGATCATCGTTATGCCCCTGTCCCACTTAGGAAACCTGAACGGAAACCTCTGGTGACCTTGCGCCCAGCCCAAGGTTTCCATGAGTCGCCAGAGGTTTTGGTCACTCGCCTGGAAAGCCTCGACCGAAGTGTGAGCTGCATCTACTGAACAAAGATCCTACAGGATCTTTGCTACCGACTGCATATGCACACACAAACACATCGCGACAGCCAGGGACAGCGGAGGAGCACTGTCTGTGCGATGAAGACGAAGGAAAACGGCTGCCACGGTCCTGTCCCACTTATGCCCCTGTCCCACTTAGGAAACCTGAACCTTTGGTGACCATACGCCCCACACAAGGTTTCCGTGAGGCTCCCGGAGGTTTTGGTCACGCTCCCTAATGGTCGAAAGTGGTTTCCGCGTAGTCGAGGCTTCTTCTATATTCCTGCGATTATTTCAACAAAATCAAAACCGGCCTCGACTAAAAATAGGTTGCTATTTGGTCGAAGCCAGTGGAGTGGGGTCGCTATTTACTTACAGGCAGTCTAAGGCAATCTCCTTTGCTGACCGACCATTTTGATTGACTCATTGGAGTTTTCAGCAAAGATCCTATAGGTAGAAACTTACAAAATTCTTAAGGGGTTGGACAGGCTAGATGCAGGAAGATTGTTCCCGATGTTGGGGAAGTCCAGAACAAGGGGTCACAGTTTAAGGATAAGGGGGAAATCTTTTAGGACCGAGATGAGGAAAACATTTTTCACACAGAGAGTGGTGAATCTCTGGAATTCTCTGCCACAGAGGGTAGTTGAGGCTATATTTAAGAGGGACTTAGATGTGGCCCTTGTAGCTAAAGCGATCAGGGGGTATGGAGAGAAGGCAGGTACAGGATACTGAGTTGGATGATCAGCCGTGATCATATTGAATGGCGGTGCAGGCTCGAAGGGCCGAAAGACCTACACCTGCACCTATTTTTTATGTTTCTATGATCTTTGGTTTTCAGGACCTAGAAGATCCGCCGGAAGGTAAAATACCCGCTAACTTTATTAAACTTCTTAAAACTGTCTCCACTCCTTCTCCTCCCCCCTTCTCTCCTCCTTCTATTCCGCCTTCTCTCTCCCCTTCTCTTCTCCTTCTCTCTCCCCTTATTTCCCCTTCTCTCCCTCCCTCCCTCCCACGCTCTCTAAAGGACTTACCATGCTCTGTGGCAGCCATTTACCTTCCTCTTCATCGCGCAGACAGCGCTCCTCCGCTGTCCCTGGCCCCCATCTTCGCGATGTGTTTGTGTGTGTGCGTGTGTGTGTGCGGTCAGTAGCAAAGATCCTCTTGGATCTTTGGTCTGTAGATGCAGCTCATGCTTCGGTCGAGGCTTTCCAGGCGAGTGACCAAAACCTCTGGCGGCTCATGGAAACCTAGGGTGGGGCGCAAGATCACCAGAGGTTTCCGTTCAGGTTCCCTAGGTGGGACAGGGGCATTATTCTACAATCAGGAATGCATATCGCTCTGTTCCTCGTGTGGCTCTGGGACTCTCTAATCATTGTTTAGTTCACCTTATTCCGACCTACAGGCAAAAACTAAAATTTGCTAAGTCTGTGATCAGAACAATGAAAAAGTGGACAAGCGAGGGCATTGAAAACCTACAGACCTGCTTTGACAGCACTGATTGGAATGTGTTCAGGGAAGCAACCACAAGCCTCGATTAATATACAGACACTGTGACATCATATGTCAGCTTTTGTGAGGGCAGTTGCATTCCCACTAGGACCCGGATCAGGTTCAACAATGACAAGCCCTAGTTTCCATCAGAACTCAGACAGCTCCGCCAGTCTAAAGATGAGGCCCATAGGAGCAGGGATGTATATCTCTACAAGCAGGCCAAGTACAAGCTGAGAAGAGGAATCAGACCTGCCAAGGAAAGGTACTCTTAGACGTTGAGGAGCAAGTTCTCAGCTAATGACTCTTCTTCAGTGTGGAAGGGCTTGCAAGAAATTACCAACTACAAGACGAAAACCTCCCACTCCTTGGACAATCGTCAGCTGACCAATGACCTGAATGAGTTCTACTGCAGGGTAGATAGACAGAAACATAACTACCTAACTCATCCTCCAGCACCTAGACTGCCAGGGGACCTAAGCAAGGATTTTGTTTGTGGGTTTTAGCTCTGCATTCAACGCCATTGTGCCAGAGCAATTACACACCAAACTCTCCCCGTTGAATGTGCCTGCACTCCTCTGTCAGTGGATCACCAACTTCCTGACAGACAGGAAGCAGCATGTGAGGCTGGGAAAGCACATCTTGGACCCACTGACCCGCAGCATAGGAGCACCGCAAGATTGCGTACTCCCCCCTCTCTTTTACTCTCTCTACACCAACAACTGCACCTCCACAGACTCCTCTGTCAACCTTTTCAAGTTTGCGGACCACACAACCCTGATTGGACTGATCCAGGATGGGGGGTAATCTGCCTAAGACGGGAAGTGACACAGCTGCCGTCCTGGTGCCATCACAACAACCTGGAGCTCTATGCTCTTAAGTCAGTGGAATTGATAGTAGTTTTTAGGAGAGCTCCCCCTCACCTCCCCCCACTCACCATCAACAACACCACAGTCACATCTGTGGAGTAATTTAAGTTCCTTGGAACCATCATCTCCAGGGACCCTAAATGGGAGGCCACCATCGATTCCACAGTCAAAAAGGACCAACAGAGGATGTACCTGTACTTCTTGCGGCAGCTGAGAAAACACAATCTGCCACAGGCAATGATGATCCAGTTGTATACTGCCATCATAGAGTCTGTCCTCACCTTCTCCATCATGGTCTGGTTTGGCTCAGCCATCAAGCATGACATCTGGAGGCTGCAGCACATCATTCAATCAGCCAAGAAGGTTGTTAGATGCAACCTCCCCCCCCATCGACGAACTGTACACTGCAAGGGCCAGGAAGAGAGCTGGTAAGATCATCTCTGAGCCCTCTCACTCTGGCCACTAACTCTTTGAAGCACTTCCCTCTAGAAGGCAACTCCGGACTGTCAAAGCCGCCACAGCCAGACATAAAAGCAACGTTTTTTCCATGAGCAGTAGCTCTACTCAACAGCCAAAAGTCTGTAGCCACCTTGTGTTCTGGTATTTTATTTAATTCTTCACATTTAAATTATAATGTTTTATTTTTAATTGTCTACTGTATATTGTGTTGTTACTTGTGAGCAAACCACCAAAGTAAATTTCTTGTATGTATCCATATTTGGCTAATAACATTTATTCAATTCAATTCAATTCTTCAATGCCCCCTGGTTGCATGTCTGAAAGCAAATTAACATTTACCCAGAAGTATTACGTACAAGAATTAGCATGTATCTCCGCATGGTATGAAGGCCTCCTTTGACAAAGTTGGAGTTTTCTCAGCATGGAAAATTTGACTGAAACAAGAATCTCAAAAAATGAATTAACTTTGGTTTGTTTCTTCATCAACACTCAATTAAAGTAGTGGAACAAGGCAAGCTTGTGGTTACAAGTGGTACTTTATCAACAATGGTTACATTCCATTAAGGATAATGCCATTACCAAATGCTAAATGGGACAGTCATGTAAGATAAATTAATAATGAACCAATTAAAATAGGAAATAATTACTCACCTGGGCAACATCTGTGGACTGTGAAACAGAGTTAACATGTCAGAACATTTATTTGGAGGGGTTTAGAGATAAAACAGGCTTCTGAAGAAGACATAATTTGATGTCAGTAGGAGGATGACATAAAGGAATAGAGAAAACATAGTGAGGTGTATGACTGGGAAAAGAGACAGGGAAAGAGAAAAGTGAAAAGGTGGTTTTTGGTTGCAAGATAAATTAAGCCAAAATGAATCACTTTGGGAGGTTTCAAAGAGCAGTATCATAGCTAAATTGTGTGAGGACAAACAACTTAGTTAGGGAAGAGGCAAAAAGATGCAATACCACCAAGTAACCAAGTAATTGGCATGAGGTAATCGGCATTTGGAACCCTCGGAGAGAAACTCTGCCCTAATGCCTTAAAGTGTCAAAGGAAAATATAAAATGAAATCAAACACTGATCTCTTCTTTGATTACCAAGACTTTTCACATATATCTAATGGCCTTTCACTAACTATTACAAGACCAAAGGAATCCATTAGATAAATGCGAGATTTCACTAGAGCAATCCCATCAGTCACATTTCCCCTCTTCCAATTTCCATGCAGCTCTGATACTTAATGTCTCTGAAATGCCCATTGAAGGTCTTTGATTCTTGAATGTAATTGATATCTTGTGCAGATGCTCTGTTCCAACAGAGGTGCCATCCTTCTCACATATTTTATTCCTGTGTGTCTCTTCTAGAGATGGAACAGTGACACAGCTCACAGCCACAGAGACCCACGTTCAATCCTGACCAGGTGTGATCTGTGTGGAGTTTGTACATTTTCCCTGTGACTGTAAGGGTTTCTTTCAGGTGAGTGATAAATTCTGATAAGAGTTGAAGAAATTGTAGCGAGAATAAAAAAAATGGGGCTAGTATCGGATTATGTAAACGGGTGCTTGATGCTCATAGTGGATACAGTACTAGCCTGTTTCACTGCTGTGTGCCTCCATGACCCTATAACATTCTGTATTTTGTTTCCAGCATAATGTTAAAATTATGCTCTTATACAAATACATTTTGCATTTGTTGCAGGCTTGCTTAGCTTTTAGTAATGGGTCTGTCCCACTTCGGTGATTTTTCAGCGGACTGCCGGCGACTGTCAAGTTGCTGGCAGTCGCCTGAAGAACTGGATATTGGAACGGCGACTGTCAGAGTGGAACACACACACAAACACAAACACATCGCTTCCTTCACTAGCCTGTTATGCAGGCGGGGGACAGGGCAAGCGGGGGGAGCGCTGTCTAAAAAATTCACACGGTGCAAAGCCAAGGTGAAACAGACAGATACCTGGATGAACAGGAAGGTTGGTGCTGTAAAAAGATGGCTAAAGCACAGTGTACGGAAAGTTGTTTAAAAGAGGCGGAGAGAGGGGGAGAAGGAGTGGAGACAACTTTTAAGAAGCCAGAGATACACGGCTGTGAAGCTCGGCGGACATTTAACATTACCGGTCGGTTATCCTTGGTTTTGAAAACTACTGCTTACCTTTTTTTCCCCCAATGAGCCAATGAAATTCACCGGTCAGCACCAGCTACAACCTACGAGAACCTCTAAGAGCCTTCAACCTCCTGGCAACCCACCTATGGCTTGGGAATTCTCGCTACTCTCCATGGTGGCTTAATTGTAGTTGCCGCTAATTTTTCAACGTTGAAAAATTCACAGCGACCAAAATGAGGCCGCGACTAGTTCCCAGAATGCGGGAACTCCTCACGACCATGAAGGCGACTCCGCGGCAACCACCTGCGAACATGTGGCGACTGCATAGTCTACTGCAGTCGCCAATAAGGTTGAGTTTTTCTGTGAAAAATTGATATGAAAAGTTACACAAAAAGGATACAGATGAAACAGTTGGCCTGGAAACTATTTTAGGATTTAAGTATTCAGGATGTCAACTAGAGGGAAAGAGTGTCAGTAATACACTATTACCAGACTTTGGAATCTCAGAGCATCAGCGATGTATTAAAGAACCAAATGTGTTAACCTTGTTACTTCAATGGCACTTGGAATGGCAACAATTCTGTCTCTTCATTAGATTAAGATAAGACATTGATACTGTAGGGATTATTTAGGAGGCATGGAAATACGTGGATATGGCAGGCATTATTTCAAATGAGAATCAGTCTTCTGGAAAATCTGTTGTAATGTAAATGGCAAGCAGTAATCCGTTTGAAATTAAAAGGACAGCTTTGTCTTCAGAGCACAGACTAAAGGGCCTGTCCCACTTGGGCGTCATCTGCGCATCATTTACGCGACAGGCCGGTAGTGACTGACGTATGACGGTCGCGTGACTGTTGCACGCAAATCATGCATCATCATGCGTCATCATGCGTCAGCAGCACAGCCATCTGGTGCGTGTGACATCATTAGAATACCCTGCTTCCCTATTCTGCATCATGACCATCATGGAAGAACTACAGATTTTATTGCTACAGCAACAACAGAGACTTCTGTAGCAGCAGCCCTCATACTTACAGATCAGCCAGGCAGGAGTACAACAAGAAAGGCTAGCAAGAAACCCAGGAAGATGGCTGTGTGGACGAGGTTAGAGGTTACATTACGCGTACAAGGCGGGCCGGCTACATATGGGTGTCGCGTCGCATGTTTACAGGCGTTGGCGCAGGGTGACGTAACCATGCGTCATCACGCGATCCACGTGTGACATTGGGACGTTAGCGTGCGACGCCAATGTGTCAGCGTTAGCCAATGCGTCAGCGAGCGTAGCCAGTGCGTAAGCGATACGTCACGCAAGTGGCGAGTGAGGATTTCGGTACACTGCGAAATCCTGGAGCGCCACACGATACGGTGCGCCACTAGATGCGATTCCTGCCTCACCATGCGCTTTGCGCACGTCACCCACGCGCCCCCCACGTGTCGCGACGTTTCGACCAATTTTCTACATGACGCGTAAATGAGGGGCAAATGACGCGCAAGTGGGACAGGCCCTTAATGGCTCACAGTGGTGCATGGTCATGACCATGAGATGTTCTCATATGCATCATCCAATGTTAAGGCAATGAGGGAGGAGGTGGGTGTGGTTTGGGGGTGGGGGGGGATTGGGGGGATATTAAATGGCCAACACAAATCAGGCATCAGACTCCGTCGGCTACATTACTTTGCTCCATTGTGACTGAGCTCAAGGATCCTTCCAGACAAGATTTATTTTGTCATGTAGCACATCAACTATGATCACAGGCATATCTGTTCTGCCTGTCAACAATTGGGACTGAGAGTCAGTCCTCACACCATTAACTTTGGCTGTTTGGATTCTCTGTTTCTCTGTCCTAGAAGCTTTTGAATGGTTCATGTGAATCACTTTGTCCCAGATATTGAAGAATATTCAGTGGTGTGTTATCAGTTCCAGGTGCTCAGTCGTAAACATGTAATTCAATAAAATTATCTGACAGCCACGAAATACTGAAGTAAACAATATCATTGCATCTATTGAAATTATATTGTCATCTGCCAATAACTTTGTTCTTAAAAGTATAAAAACCTGATGTACTTTGAATTCAGGGAGATTTCAAGGCTTTTATATCCACCACGTTCAGTGTCTCCAGCGACTCAATGCACATAGATATTATCAAATGTAATAGTTGCTTACTGGAATCGGCATCTTTAATTCTCTGCAATTCACAAAGATTCTTAAATAAATTGTTAATACAAGGCTATTTGAATCATAGAAGGAAACTATACTGGTCTTTGAGTCTCTACTGACTCTTTGTACAACAATCCTGTTGGACCTATACACTGACTCTTTCCCATAGCCCTACTAAATATCTATCCTCAGTTGCCTTTCCAGCTCACTCCCCTCTCCCCCATCAACCCTCCTCCCTCTCCCCCCTTAGAAGGACAGTGAGATATTTATCGTAAAAAGATGAGATAAGAAACTAAATATTGGAAATACCCAGCAGTGCCACAGCATCTGCAGAAAGAGAAACAGACTCGACATTCTAGATTGATAATCGTCCAATAAACAATTACAGATCACAACCACTGTTTGCATATATGTTATATGTAACTATATGTTACATTGGTTGTGAATAGTAATTGTTACAGTAAGGTTTTCACCCGATCAAATATTTTGCCGTTTGAACTAATTTTTCTCTGGGCTGAAACAGTGTTGATAACAAATTTTAGAAGCTGTCCATGAAAGGTCATTCAAGAAGTTGAACACAAATGGCATTTCTTATGCCTTGTGTATATGTCCTGTAGGATTTGCACTGGACTTCATTAGAAGCTAAACTCCTTCCAAATGCACATTCTTTAAATCATAAAACAAACTTTTCCTTATATTCTCTTCTTAATTCTTTTCGTTCAAAATGTTAAACTTGTGTCCCCAATCCTGGAAGAATCCACAAAAATATATATCCGTTTTTGCACTAATTTCACTGAATCTTTGTAAATGTGATGTATCTTTAATCTTGGAAGAGGTTATTCTCTGTGTATCAATGTGTATGCTCAGTTTATGATCCAATTCTTCTTGAACATCATGCAGTGTGTCTACTTTGTGTTCATGTATTAGTTTGTACCATTGTCTTGAAAAAAGCACATGCAAATATTTGTTCTGCTATCTCGTTAATAAACCAGGAAATATTTTGGGATATAAATATCCCTTCCCAGTGCATTCATCAAAACATTACAATTTTGTGGAGGAAGGAACCGAAGATGCTGGTTTACATCGAAGATAAACACAAAATGTTGGAGGAACTCAACAGATCAGGCATCATCCCTGGAGAAAAGGAAAACATCACCTATTATTTTTCTCAAAAGATGCTGCCTGACATGCTGAGATTACAATTTGATGTCTTGGGTGGAGCTTTTCCTTCAAAATTGTTGGGAGGTACCAGTGTGTAAGTTTTAAGAGAATTTGTAGCAACTTTCATTTGTGATTTCCAGCAATCAGGCAAAAGATGTCATGTTAGAGATGAATATAAATGGGAAGATTATTTTAATCCATAACTGGTGGAAATTATTGAAAGTTGTGTGGGGAACAGACAACCAGAAGAAGGTTGTGAGCTAGTGAGAAACTTGTTCCTCAATAAAGAACTTACCCTCCCATTTCCTTTAAAGATTTTGCCTTACTTATTGTTTACATGTACACAGGTAGATACTGTAAATCCAATGCGCACACAAGAATACAAGAATTCAAGTCATTCAAAAACACAAGAAAATAGTAGCAGGAATAGATAACTGGCTCCTTAAGTCTCCCCCACCAGTTATGGCTAGATCTCACGGTGCGACCTGATGCAAGATGTCACCCGAGTGAAGTGGTCGTGGTCCAGTAAGAGTTCCGCACGATATAGCGGGAGGTAGATAAAGAGTTCCCACGGTACTCTGCAATTCTGTCATCTTTGCGAGTGACTTGTCCATCTCCCGATCTTTCCCGTTAATTGTGAATGAACATCGTGGACTGTAGTGTAGTTCATCACGTGGCACAAATGATGTTACTTTGTTGTCACACACTATATTGGTTTTTTTCACCCGAGCTCTTTAATGAGCTGAAGAATAATCTGTGTTTTTTTAGACAAATGTTGTTTGGTGTGATGCACCTTCTCTCAATATGTGCAAGAAGTCGTCTTTTTATTTTGTCAAATATGAATAAAGACTGTGTCTCACATTGACCGTGATGATTGTGTTATTTTATGATCTACTGAGAGGTGAAACTTTCAGTCTGAAGAAGGCTCTCGACCCGAAACGCCACCCGTCCCTTCTCTCCAGAGATGCTGCCTGTCCCGCTGAGTTGCTCCAAGCAACTGTTGTCTATCTTCAAAGGACTGACCACCGGGCTGGTTGTCGGGGCTGGCGTGTTGCGTTTCACAGACCGAACTTGGGACGGGACTGGAGTTGGGAGGGAAAGGTGGGGGAGTCGAGGGAGAGGAGGGGGAGACAGATGGGGGTGTCTTCATTTAGTGGCGGTGGGTGTCTGTCACTGAAACAGGCAGGTGAGATTTCACATTCACCTTGTGTGTGCCTCTCTCTCTCTCTCCCTCCCTCCCTCCCTCCCTCTCACACAGGCATGAATGGATGAACTCCGCGGGCCAGGCAGCATCTACGGAGGGAAATGGACAGGCGACCCATTCTTCAGGCTGCCCATGTCTCTCCTCCCCCCCCCCCTCCCCCCAACTCCCACCCACACACACGAATGCTGGAGAAAATCAGCGGGTGCAGCGGGGCCGAAACGTTGTCTATTTCCTTTGTTCCATAGATGCTGCTGCACCCGCTGAGTTTCTCCAGCATTCGCGTGTGTGGGTGGGTGGGAGTTGGGGGGGGAGAGAGACATAAGGCAGCCTGAAGAATGGGTCGCCTGTCCATTTCCCTCCGTAGATGCTGCCTGGCCCGCGGAGTTCATCCATTCATGCCTGTGTGAGAGGGAGGGAGGGAGGGAGGGAGAGAGAGAGAGAGAGGCACACACAAGGTGAATGTGAAATCTCACCTGCCTGTTTCAGTGACAGACACCCACCGCCACTAAATGAAGACACCCCCATCTGTCTCCCCCTCCTCTCCCTCGACTCCCCCACCTTTCCCTCCCAACTCCAGTCCCGTCCCGACCCCCTGGGAAACTGAAGGTTTCCCACTGTAATTAAAGAGTTCCCACGGTAGACTGTAAAACTGGGACCCTGGTTCTGGACTCCCCCAACATCGGGAACATTCTTCCTCCAATCCTGTAGATACGATTAGACAGGTATCTAGTTATTTAATTCAATTAATGATTTCTATCGCCCAGCCTCTCATCTTTAAATCGGGGTCGTCCAGGAAGGATCTGCAGATGCTGGATTAAAACGAAGATAGACACAACATGTAGCTCAACGGGACAAGCAGCATATCAGAAGGGTCTCGACCCGAAATGTCACCCATTCCTTCTCCCAAAAGATGCTGCCTGCCGTCGAGTTACTCATTCTCTTTAAACCGGCATCTGCTGTTCCTTCCGACACATGCACAAGAAATAGGCAACTTTTCGGGCCGAAACGTTGCCTATTTCCTTTGTTCCATAGATGCTGCTGCACCCGCTGAGTTTCTCCAGCATTTGTGTGTGTGGGTGGCAGTTGGGGGGGGGGGGGGGGGGGGGGTGTAGAGAGATAAGGCAGCCTGAGGAAAGGCTCGCCTGTCAATTTCCCTCCGTAGATGCTGCCTGGCCCGCGGAGTTCCTCCAGTTAGAAACTGCTTTCAGACAAAAAGAGACACAAACTGCTGGAGTACAATAGCTCAGCAAGTGAGAGTACAATAGCTCAGCAACACTCAAAAATGAAAAAGAATAAAAATGTGATTATTTCACCTCCCTTCAACTATTTTGTGTTTCAGCATGAGAGGGATTATAACATTAGAGACATTCCTCTTGTAGTGATGTGTTAATGAAGAGTTGCAGACATCAATCTGATAGTAAAAAATATATTTATTTAACCTCACCTTATGTCCCTTCTGTCAAGCTTCCGGGTTTGCCGTTTGCAGGAGTTCCCACGGTACTCGTAAGAGTCATTACGGATATCGCACGGATATCGCACTGGCATCTGCACTCATACAATGTTGCAACGCTGCTCAAGACACTCTTGGAGAAATTCAAAAATGTTTGAATTTTCTCCCGACCTTACCAAGTCACACTTAAGAGTGCCTGCCGTCAGCGCCACGGAGGTCCTCGGTGGTCCACCAATGCCGTACTGCTATCGCAGAAGGTTCCCATGATGGTAAACTCTTGTTAGGTGTTGCTTCAGGTCGCACCGTGAGGATGCCCTTTTAAGGGGCTTTCTCACGGGGCGACTTGACGCAAGAAGTAACCAGAGTTGAACATCATGGGAACCTCGTACGATAACCGTATGGCATTCGTGGACCACCGTGGCGCTAACGGCAGGTACTCGTGTAACTTGTTGACTCGGGAGAAAATTCAAGCTTGAATTTCTCCAAGAGCGACTTGTTCACTTGTGGTTGAACATTGAAACATTATATGGACGTAGTGGCCAGTGCGATATCCGTAATAACTCTTGCGTTTACCGTGGGAACTCCTGCGAACGGTGAACCCGGAAGCTGGACAGAGGAGACAGAAAGTGAGTAAAAAAGGTGATCTCAATATCGCCAATGGAACATTTGTCCATCGAGGACGTCCCACCTCATTGTCATTGTTGGAGAATCTTTTTCACTGGAACACTTGCAGAGATGGCTCCCAGAAAAGCTCAAAGAAAGTGGGTAAAGCACGTCAGAAAGGTTTTTGCCACACTAGATTTTTTTAAACAGATTCTATTCATTAACCTCCGCAACAAGCCTAAACTCAGGCAATAAAAGGGACAATGCAATGTGCTAAATGGCCGGTTTTGCGGGGACGACCATCTTATAGGAAGCACTTTTCAGAGGCCAACACTTTAAAGTGAAACAAAGAGAAGTAAGCAGGATTACAATGGGACATTATTATCAGCTTATTTTCTATACATGTCTGCTAACATGCAGTAGTGTTCCTGTGGTCGGCTACCCATCAATAGAGCTGTCCTGCCACGGCACACTCCCCAGTTGTGAATTGTAGTAAGCGCAGAGATGGCCTCTTTGCTCTTTCCCACTATGTGCCCGAGTTACCTTTGAAACGCTGCAGTGGGACCTTTTCCGCCTCGGTTGCACCACTTCTCCATGTACCTAGTGTTATTCCCCCTGTGTCACTGTCCACTAGGTCACCGTGCTGGATGGCTGTTGCTGATCCTGCAGCTGCACCTCTCATTCAGATCAGGTTGTGCAGAACACATGCTGCATATACTATAGTCTCCACATTCTTGGGCTTCTGCTCCATTGTCTTGAACAAGCACCTAAATCTGTTTGCCAAGATGCCAAAATAATTTTCTACAACCCTCCTAGCCCTTGACAGCCTGTAATTGAAGATCCTCTGTTCCCTAGTTAGATTCCTCTGTGGATATGGCTTCATAATCCAGGGACCATAGTGCAAAGGCTTCGTCAGCAACCATCGCATATGGGGTGTCGGGCTGTCTTCTCCTGGCAGAGGTTCTGGATCAGGCATGCCTGCTGTTCCACCTTCCATTTTCTTTCCAAGCCAGGTTTCTTTCCAAATCCGGCCATCACCAGCACTTCCAGGTGTGCCCACATCCACATACAGGAAGTTGTAGTTATGATCAACCACCGCCAAGAGTACAATTGAGTGGAATTTCTTGTAATTGAAATCATTTGAGCCACCTCTGGGTGGACAACAAATTGCCACATGTTTGCCATCCAAAGCCCCACATGTGTGAGCAAAGTTCCAACTGTTTTCAAACCCCAGCGCCACTCTCTTCCACGCATCTGGTGTCCTGGGGCATTCCATCACTTCAGCTGCATAAAATTTGATGATCGCCTCACAGGTTTCTCGGACAATACCACAGATGGTGTTGGTGGTAACAAGAAAGTTGTAAGATAGACTTTTATAAGAATCGCCTGAGGCCAAGTAGCGGAGGGTGATTGCTATGCGCAACCCTGGTTCCAGTGCCTTTCTCATTACAGTGTCAGTCTTCTTCAGCAGAGGTCCCAAATTATTCTTCAGCTCATTAAAGAGCTCGGGTGAAATTCTGACAAAGTTTGTGAATGCACTTTTATCCTCTTCGCACAGCACATTAAGCAGTTTATCATATTGTCCAAATAGAGGTCTCCGTTGAAAGATGGGCTTCACCCAGTGATACTTCCTCTTAATTCTCTTTTTAATTAATCTCACCCTTCTGCCTTCACGCAAGCGTCCTCGATTCACATAGAGGGCTGCTGCATACAGCGCGTCAATGAAAAACACCACCATCCTGTACTTGAGACTACTTAGTACAGGCATGTCTCCAAATGAGCCAATTCAACCAAGGGAGGATATTTATAGTGTGTGAAAAAAAAAGTTACATCATTTGTACCACGTGATGATTTAACAACACCCCACAATTCACAATGTTCATTCAAGATTTAACGGGAAAGCTCGGGAGACGGACAAGTCACTCGCACAAATAACAGAAATGCCAAGTACCCGTGGGAACTCTTTATCTACCCCCTGTTATATTGTGTGATATCGTGCTAGACCACGACCACTTCACTCTGGTTACATCTTGCGTCAAGTCACCCCGTGAGAAAGCCCCATTAACGTGCTGATGGCTGATCTGTCCCTGGTGCAACTCGTCTTCAAACTTGCAGGTCATGTCAAATCAGTGCACTGATGGGAATGGAAATAACTGCCAAAAATATGAGAGTGATTTATTCACCAAGGATAATTGGTATATCTGCAGTCCATAGTTAGAGAGGTTTAAAAGTCCATTTCGGAAGGGAGCAAAGTGTAATGACAGGATCAATTCAGTCAGCTGCAATTATGGCAATCGGCATCACCTTCCATAAATGTTTTCCGTTTTGGATAGCTAAATATAAAAAGCACAGTAGTTGACAGAGTATTGCTTCCACAGAATACAAAACCCTGGATTATAACAAGCGTGAGAAAGTAATGCATTGAGCGTAAGAAATGCTGTTGTACCATATTATATCTGTTTACTAAGTTAATCTAACAAAATGATGTGTGGCATGCACATGTTATATCAGGGTATTTCCCACAGGTACTCAAGCTTTAGGTTTTGGGAACTGAAAGCAGTGAAAGCAGTCAGTGAAAGTAATCAACAAACACTGGACGGACATTCCCTCTGCTGCTCTCTCCCATCGGCCAGGTTATACAAAAGCTTAAAAGCATGTACTAGGTGATCCAGCCCTCGTCCCCTCTGTTATCAGGATCTTGAACGGACTTCTCATAAATTAAGAATTAATTCCTGATCTTTCAATCAAATCTGTTATAGCCTTTTCTTTGTAACTGTAATACTATATACTGCAATCTGTTTCCTTTCACTTTTACACTACTGTTGCACTTGTGTATAGGTATAATTGTAGTCATGTATGGTATGATTTCTATGAATAGCATTCAAAAACAATGTTTTCACTGTATCTTGGTACATGTAATGTTTTTTAACCAATACAGATAACACTGTGGATACAGTATTTGAACCCAGTAAAGCAAGCCATCAGAATGGAAACTGAGAGACAGAAAACTGACCAGGTGGGTTAAACATTAATGTTTCAAGTCAATTACTTTTCCTAAGAATTGGAAACAAGCATCTTTTAAACTTTAGAGAACATAGTGAACACCTGTCATTGGGTGGAGATCAAGAGAGATTGAATGGCAGAGATAGATAGATAGTGGAAATTTGAAACAAAAATAGCAAATAAACTCTTGTCAGATGAGGCAGGATCCATCAAGAAAGAAACAGATGCAGTGTTCCAGTTCTTTGACCATCCCTGCTATAAAAAGGCAAATGCCTGGAATGCAATTCAACAATCCCACTCCCCAGACAGTGCCTGAACAGTCCCACTATTCTCTGCTTTTACACCAGAACAAAGAGAACTGTACATGCTCAGCCATGAACTGTACATGTTCAGCCAACAGATCAGCAATGATCATATTGAATGGCGGTGCGTGCTCAAAGGGCCGAATGGCCTACTCCTGCACCCATTGTCTATGTTTATATGTACCCTTGCTCTTGATGGGGGAAATTGGGATGAACACATAGGTGCAGAACATGGAATAAAAAACTTGGTTAACTCTTGTTCATCAGAAGCCACAGTTAAGACAGAGGAAGACCTATCAGAAACATTGGTGTGGATCAGTGTTATGAACTGAACAGATGTGATGGAATCAAAGCAACTGAGAGTTTGGAATAGAAACAGCATGGAAGGAGGTGGAGACAGGGAGGCAGTGTGAGTCCATGGCTTTACGATGAATACAGGTAGTTCTACAGTCCTAATGCCTCAAGTTACTGAAAATCACATTATGGAAACAAATCTGTCAATGGGGAAAAAGGGATTAGGAGGCTTGAGTGTCTCGGACTCACAATGACAACGTTATTTTTCCCAGAAGATTTTCAACAATATGTCTTTTTAATAGCTATAACTTTTTTTTTATTACTGCAAGCTAAAAAGACTAAAAGCTGTTGCATTGTTCAATAGAATATCATTGTAGCTCCCAAGCAGTACACGAGGCCCGAGGTCGTGGTTAAATACGGGGTTTATTTTCGGCTCCAACCAACCCGTGAGAACCGAGCCAAAAACAAGGCAACAAATAACAAAAACAAACAAAATAAAAATGCAGTTTACAAATACATGCATGTACGTCCATACAGCAACACAACACCACACTAACCAAGCAAATAAACAACATACCTCGTCCACTGCTTACTACTTAAGAGGTATTTCTTGGTTTCTTCTTAGTCATGGCTTCTGTGTGTGCCAACAACCGTGCCCCCCTGGAAACTAAGTCGGCAATTAGTTCCCCCCTTAGGAACGCTACTATTTCAGGTAGGAACCAAAAACCGTGAGGTTCAGAATTTAACTAACTGCCGATGTGGGGCAGTTACACTCCCACCAAATCATATGTGATTTCTTAGAACAATTTAGAGACATACATACTGCATATAACACATTATTTCAAAATACTATCTAACTATGGGTCTCTCCAGGTGAACCGGTTTGGAGGTGCGCTTCCATTATCATCGAGAGTTGAGTCACCTTTCAGCAACTGGAGTCTTCTCACTCTTCCATCCTTCCCAGGATGAACTTCACTGATCCTTGCCAACTTCCACTGATTCTGTGGTGTTGCATCATCCTTTAGCAGAACAATGTCATTGACCTTCGCGTTTCTGCGGTCTTTGGTCCACTTCTGTCTCTCTCCTTTCCTCTAAACTGGTGGCTTCACAGGACTTGGGCTTGCTGCCTTTGAATTCCCTTGCATGGCGCTTGAGCCTGGCAATAGCTTTCACCACTCTTGACCAGTCGGAGAACCTTTGTAGGCGATCTAAGAGCGACCTCACCTCTTTTGCCTGAGTGTCATGAACCTGGGCCTTCTTGAGCTCTGGGTCACTACTTGAGACATCTCCCACCTTGACATCTCCACTTGGTATCTCTTTCTGCCTAAGAAGGTCTGGGCCTGTGAAACAGTTAGAGGCTATAAGTTGTCCTGCTGTGAGACCTCATGAGGCATGATCTGCTGGGTTCTCCTCAGAAGTTAAATACCTCCATTGCGCAGACTCTGTGCTTAGCTTGATGCGTTCCAAGCGGTTTGTTACGAACATGTGGAATCTTCTGGCTTCATTACTGATGTATCCAAGTACAACCTTTGAATCAGTCCAGAAGATTTCTTGACGGCATTCTACTTTGAGCTCTTTCTTGAGCATGTCACTGATGCGAACAGCTACCACTGCTGCTGACAGCTCTAGTCTTGGTATGGTCGTCACCTTAGTAGGGGCGACTCTTGACTTTCCCATTACTAAGGTACAGTGGACTTCACCTGATGTACTGACCACTCTGAGATATGAGCACACTCCATAGCCCGTCACACTGGCATCGGAGAAATGGTAGAGCTCATAGTGCTGGACATTGAAACTTGGTGGAGCGTAGCATCTCCAGATCTTCACACCAGCCAGGTTTTTCAGGTCTTGGAGCCAAGATTCCCACAGGGGTAGGAGGTCATCTGGTAAGGTGTCATCCCAACTGAGCTTGTCACGACACATCTGCAAGATCTGCTTTCCCACCAAGATGAAGGGTGCCACAAATCCGAGCGAGTCATACACTGAGGCAACCGTGGACAAGACTCCTCTTCGGGTGAATGGATTTTCTTTGACAATTACCCTGAACTGGAATTCGTCAGAAGCCACACACCACTGGACACCGAGTGCTCTATCCATGTGTTGTTCTCCCAGTGCCATGTCCAGGTCCTTGGCAGCTTCAGCACATTCCTCTTTAGGGATTGTGGCTAGGACTTCCTTGCTGTTAGAGATGAACTTATGTAGCCGAGGTTTGCCTGTGCTACATAGCTCTCTCGCTTCTTTCACTAGTTTGATTGCTTGCCTTTCATATGCTACACTTGCCAAGCCATCATCCACATAGAAATTCTTCTGGATGAATTGGATGGTGTCTTCACTGAAGCGTCCTCGTCCTTCAGCGGCCAGGTGTTTGAGTCCAAAGTTGGCACAGCCAGGAGAGGAAACTGCACCAAACAAGTGGACTTTCAACCAATAGATGGAGGGTTGTGCTTCAAGATTTCCATTCTCCCACCATAGGAAACGTAGGTAATCCTGATCTTCTGCCTTTACATGGAACTGATGAAACATGCGTTCTATGTCACACATGATCGCCACTGGACCTCTACGAAAACGACAAAGGACTCCCAACAAGGTGTTCGCCAATTCTGGACCTGTCAGGAGATGATCATTCAAGGCTGTCTCTTGATACCTCGCGGAACAGTCAAAAACGACACGAATTTTCCCAGGCTTTTGCGGATGATACACCCCATGGTGGGGAATGTACCATGCTGGAGCTTTACTGACGTCTACTTGTGAGACATTTTCTGCATCTCCACGAGTTATGGTCTCATCCATGAAGGTCTTGTAGTCTTTGTAATACTGTTCATTTCTTTTCAGCTTCCTTTCTAGGCACCTGAGACGATGGATGGCACATATCTTGTTGTCTGGTAAGTTGGGTCTTTCTTTCTTAAACCGCAGTGGCATCTCATAGTGACCATCCTCCTTGAGCCTGATGCCTTTTTCCATCCTTGACAGGAATCGGAGGTCTTCTTGAGAGATGTTGCCTTCCTCTGAAATTCTTTCCACAAAGTCAGCTTCCAGCACCTTGATGACAGCTGCAGGTGAGACTACTTCCTTGATCTGTGTTCTACAGACATAATGCACTTCGCTTGTGAGGTTTGTAGACGACTGAATACCTGATATCACTTGCTTCACGATAACCTGGTGACTCACTCCAATAGTAGGTATGTTACAAAACGTACCTGAATCGTGGCTGAGCATCTGCCCCACCCCTTGTGTGTGATTTTGGCGCTGTTTAGAGGGGGCGGGTTTAAAACGCGATTTTTACTAGGCTGTTCCAATCGAAAATGTTCAGCCTAGTAAATCATTAACGGAAAATCGCTGAAAGACCCCGTCGCAAAAGGTATTATTAGTTTTTATGGCCTTGTATAATATTTATAGTAGTTTAAAAATCACTCTCTCACTCCGCAACCTCTCGCAGCCCCAGGGTTTTATAAAGCAAACAATTAAAGGTATGTACCTTATTTTTACATTAAATTGGGCTTGTATATAACTCTGTATATAAAGTTTTCCATAGCGAGTAGCTCATTTTGGGCTCTTTATATCCCGCAGTATTTTTCTGGGCACTTGAGGGCACAAATCCTGCGCAATGTGAAAGTTCTAAACCAGCGCGTTCACAGGAACCCACTAGAAAGCCAATTTAAATTGACTTAAATTTACAGCAAATGAACACTAAATTCCTTCCATTTGGCCTATAAATTGATGTAAATGAGATTTAAAAATCATGTTTTATTGTGAATTATTTGTGAATATTATTTGGACACTAAGGCTATTTAAAAATGTTAATCATTTATTAAGAAATGGATAGATGTTTAGATTAGTAATTGAAGTTTGAAATTAGCTACAATTGGGTAACTAACTAATTATATGATTTAATTTCAGGTCATCCAAGTAAGATTATTTTATATTTGTTTCAGAATGCTTCAATCTATGATAACTGAAAATTTAATTCAGTTCTCTTAATTTTTAAGAAGGTTATGGGCTTTTGACTGTCCACGGCCACAGCTTTTTTGTTATGTCCATAGAAAATCAATAGGGAACAAGATGCTAATTTCCGAGTATGAAAATGGCCATAACTTTTGTATTACTTGAGATATGAAAGTGAATTAGGTGTCAAATTAAACTTATTGTTATGCTTTATCTGATGGGATAAATTGCAGACTTGAATTTTTAAATCTCAAAATTTTGTAACATTGCTACCAATAGCATCTCCATAATCGAGACATAGGTTGTCATAGCCAACTACACTCCAGCCCAAGTCGGTTTCAGTGCAAAGGGCTGATTTTCTTCACCAGGTAGCACTTGTCTTGGGACGAGAGCTTGAAGACAGTTGTAGCCAATTAGTAAGCCGACGTCGCAGCTTTGATGTGGAGCTAGGTCATCTGCGATGTGTTCGAGATGAGGCCATGCCTTTGCAGTCTCTGGTGAGGGAATATGATCTCTGTTTGCAGGTATGAATTCTCTTGTGTAGGTCACTGGCAGCTGGATTATCTTGTCTGAGCAAAATCCTCTCACTTGTAGACCAGTCAGTTTCCTACAGGACACAACTGTGTTTCTTGAAGCCATTGCGGAGAGCTTTAGCTGAACTGGTTCGTTCTTCACGTGTAGAGCTTTTGCAGTGTCTTCTAGGAGAAAGGTTGTGTCACTCTGTGTATCCAGAAGTGCATACACAAGAACTTCACGATTAGGCTCACTTGTGGCTGACACCCACACTGGGATGATGGTGGACGTATGGGTGTCTTTGACATGCTGGATGACTCTATTGGATGTTGCCTCAGGTGAGGTTCTTGGTGTCTTATATTGTGATCAGTTCATCTTGCCTTCAGTTGACCGCTCACGGTCTCTTGCTTCATCAGGCCTTGTTAACATCCTTCCTTCCTTGGTGCAATTGTTGTGGAGGCAAGTTGGATGTCTCCTTTCACATGTATTGCAGATTATTCTGTTTTCACATTCCTTTGAATGATGGCCAGACTTCAGATAGCCAAAGCACAACTTCCTTTCTTGAACAAACTTGACTCGCTCAGAGACCGTCTCATCCATGAATTTATAACACTTGTGTAGACTGTGACCTTCCCTCTCACAGAACACACAGCTTGTGGCGACAGCCTTCTCATCAGAGTTTGTTACCAATACCTTTGCTCCAGGACCTCTGTTCATTGAAGCCTTGCTCTTCTCAACTTCACTTGGTTTTAGAGCGTAGAGGGACGTTATCGGGTTGCAAGCAATTTTTGCTTCACGTGTAAGGAACTTGACGAATTGGCTGAAGCTTGGGAACGTGTGACTTTGTTCTTCCACTTTTATGACTTTCGTGTTCCATCTTGAGGTCAGCCAGTCTGGAAGTTTAGCAAGCATTTTCTGATTCTCGTTGCAGTCATTGAGTACCTCAAGACCTCTAATCTGAGACATGGCGGCCTCACAGCTGTGAAGGAAGTCAGTGAGTTCTTGAAGTTCTAAACTGCCTTTGGAGCTTATCTTGGGCCATGAATCAAGCTTGTCTCTGAAGGCTTTGGCGAAGAGGAATGGATTGCCATATCTCTCTTCTAGGATGGTCCATGCTGCATGATAGGCTGACTCTGTGCCTAGCAGAAAGTAACTCTCTATGGCCTTCTTGGCAGCTCCACCCACATACCTTCGCGGATAATATATCCTTTCTTCACCTGGTAGGTTTTTCTAGTCAATTAATGTCTGAAAGGAAACCTTCCAGTCATTGAATCTGAGTGGGTCGTCGTTGAACATTGACGGTTCCGGTATAGGAAGACGACTCGCACTGATGGACTCTGCAAACACTCTCACAAGAGCTGCTGTGCTATCTTCTTGTTTTGGAAGTGTCATAACTTGTGGTGGAGGGTGATGCTTCGACAGGTTTCTTTCCTGGTTGACTTCCTTCTTCTCCTTCAGAGAGACGTTTTGATAGAGCAGCTTGTCTATTTCATCGTCTGAGCATTCACTCTGCTTATATACTTGCTGTCGTGCCTTGGCAGCCTTTATCTTCCCTATTGTCTCCAATCGCACTATTTGTCTGCGTTTGGCCTTTAGCACCCTTTTACTCTCTGCATCTTCTGCTTCAAGTCTTTCAAGTTCTATAATATCCTGTTCTTGCTCTAGCAGCGCTTGTAATGTGGCTTCATTGGCTGCGACTTCAGCAGCGGCTTCTAGTCTGTGTGCAGAAGACTGGCTTGAATGTCTGGATGTGATTTTTGAGTTGCCTTGAGAACGAGCAGAGGACTGGGAGGATTTGGTGCGGTGAGATTTGATGCTCATCTTATCTGAGGCTGCAGACTTGAACACAGATTCTGTATCTTTAACACCTTGTTCTTCATCCACTTGACATTCACTCTTTCCCGTGTTTAGATAACCTCTTGCCGTTTTGATTATCTTCTTTGTTACTGCTTCACAGGTGTCTACTCTGCGACGTGTGTCATGATCTAGAATGTCGATGTGTCTCAGCTCTTCATAAACAGCGTTCAGATTCTTTGAAGCATTGCTTACCTTGGTGATGTGTTCATTCAGCAGGTTGTTTGAGCATTGACCACTCAGCGCCCCTTTGGCGTCCTTAATGACAGCCTTCCACTTCTCGTAGCTCACACTGAAACGGTGTGCAACCTTTCTTCTTTGCTCATCGTGCAGTTCTTGGCCCTTTTCCGTTAGCTTACGGACTTTGGCCTCTTTGTGGCTCTTGTGAGGAAGTGTGGATATCATCTCCAGTGCCATTGGTCGTTTGTGGTTGTGCGTCTGGGCAGTGCTGTTTCGTGTCATCACCTTCATCATCTTCTCTGTCACTTTCAGGGGATAGCTCAAACTCTGACATTTTACTTGGTTTACTTTAGTTTGGTTTAAATCTAATATTTTCTTATGTTGAGTAAGTACCTAATTAATAAATAATTTTTATAGTGTTATCAACTTAAATCACTATGAGTGATAATTAGACAAATAAAGGTATCAACTCTTCCACAGGTAAGTTACATATGCATTAAACACTTGTTAAGTAACAGATATGCACCTTTAAATTACTATGAGTACTGCTTGTTTTAACAGGATTTTTAGTGTAACCATCAATAAACAAATTCTCAATATCAACACAGTGTGAGTATCAATGGTCTTCAATAAGGAAAGGTAAGTAAACAACATAAATGAAATGCACATTATATCTCAGTCTCTTGTGCAAAACACTTAAAGTCCTTTAGTTGCAGAAAATAACAACATCAACTTATTAAATGAAAATGTAGATAATATATCAGTCTCTTGTGCAAAACACGAGTCTCTTCTTAGCAGCAATATTCACACTAGGGGCACCTGGGCTTTCCTGTGGGCTTGCTCTTCTTGTGTTTCGGCGTAGGTGGTGGTAGAAGATACACACGCAGCATGGATATGGTTCGTCTCTTCTCGGCTGCTGCCGTCTGGTGACGTCCTCCTCGGCTACTCATGCAGAGCAGTCGAGTTCTCACTGTAGCTCCCAAGCAGTACACGAGGCCCGAGGTCGTGGTTAAATACGGGGTTTATTTTCGGCTCCAACCAACCCGTGAGAACTGAGCCAAAAACAAGGCAACAAAAAACAAAAACAAACAAAATAAAAATGCAGTTTACAAAATACATGCATGTACGTCCATACAGCAACACAACACCACACTAACCAAGCAAATAAACAACATACCTCGTCCACTGCTTACTACTTAAGAGGTATTTCTTGGTTTCTTCTTAGTCATGGCTTCTGTGTGCGCCAACAACCGTGCCCCCCGGAAACTAAGTCGGCAATTAGTTCCCCCCTTAGGAACGCTACTATTTCAGGTAGGAACCAAAAACCGTGAGGTTCAGAATTTAACTAACTGCCGATGTGGGGCAGTTACAATCATTGTACAAGTGTCACTAAAAGTGGAGGCACTAGGAATTGTAGACAAAGGTAGACAAAAATGCTGGAGAAACTCAGCGGGTGAGGCAGCATTTATGGAGCGAAGGAAATTGTAGATGCTGGTTTACAAAAATGGCACAAGTGCTGGGGTAATTCAGTGGGTAACGCAGCTTCTCTGGAGAACATAGGCAGGGGGATATTTTGGGTCAGGACCCTTCTTCCATCTGAATGTGCTGAGAATACATCATTGTGGGGCACTGATGTTGAAAATTATTATTAACAATGTTTTGTGGTCTATGTGTCATGAAGTCGCTGATCCAATTACAGATGCAAATTCTGATTCTCGCTATCATTGGAGTCTGTGGCATTGTGTATCAATGGTTTGTCTCCTACTTTGCAGATAGGACACATTTTATATAGATTCAGAATTACCGGTCAGAATGTTCCATAGTTCACCACGGAGTTCCACAGGGTTCAGTGTTGGGGTCACTCCTGTTCATTATCTCCTTCCTCCCTCTTGGCAACATTTTTCGGCAAAATGGTATTTATTTTCATTGTTTTGTGTGCGTTTCACCTCCTCGAAAATACGACGCACTAATGGTGAAATTTTTACATATTCCGATAGAGATTTACGCCCTGGTCAAAATCTCCTTATCTGAAAATTTCATGCATATTTCTCGAGTTATTTATGAAAATGTTTACAAATTTAAAATCTTGGAAAATAAACTTGATGGTCTCGCTGATGACGTCACAATGGCTCTGCTCCTCGCGGCTTGCTGCGCTATGTTCCATGTGCAGCGAGTGACATTACCCCCCCCCCCCTCCCCCTCCCTCCCCCCTCACGCCCTTCCCCCCTATTCTTCAAAAGACGCAGAAAGAACGAGCAAGTGGGCTCTGTACTGCAGCTCCCGAGCACTCCCAAGTACTCAGGAGCACTCTCAAACACTCCCGAACACTCCCGAACACTCCCGAATGCTCTCAAATGCTCCTGAGTAGGAATGTTACAATACTTACCTTCAGCGGCGCTGCAATTCTGCCACTGGCCGTGTGCGCGATTTTGGCACGTTTGAGGGGGGGAGGGGGGGGGGGCGGGGTTAAAACGCGTTTTTCTTCTGACCTGGTCCAGAATTATATTTTGTTGGAGTGCAAGATGTTGCTAAAGAATCGTTCCGCCGGCCATTCTGTTTGTTTTTTTTAAAAAATTGCCCGACAAGTTAATAGCTGGAGTGATTTTAAAATCAGCTTCTGAAGCCGTCAATGCCGACAACGGGGCTGGATTTTATGTAGGGGACAGGTAAAAGAAAGTAGTTTTTTTTTAATGTATAAAAGTGTTTCTTAAGATGTATTTAATTCACATTTTAAGGTGATTTAGTCCCCGAATGAGCCGGCAATGTATTTGCTACTGATATGGGGGACTAAATCACTGCAACCTCAACGTTCCAAATGGTCCCGTTCCAGAAAATCCCACTCGTAAGCTGATTTAAATGGCAGGTGCCAGGATCTGGTAACGGGGGATGAAAAATATGGCTGGTATATCCCTTTTTGCGGAGTTTTTTTATAATAGAGCGATTGTTTCTCTTTTTTTTCCTTTCTTTTCTAGAGTCTATTTCTTAACTTTCTTCTCTCTTTCTAATGGGCTTTCTTTTCTCAACACTTTATTGCACTATCACGACTCTTCCTCACTTTCACCTTACTTCTGGAGTAGTTCCTGAGGATTGGCGGGTAGCAAACGTAACCCCACTTTTTAAGAAGGGAGGGAGAGAGAAAATGGGGAATTACAGACCAGTTAGTCTAACATCGGTAGTGGGGAAACTGATAGAGTCAGTTATTAAAGATGGGATAGCAGCACATTTGGAAAGTGGTGAAATCATTGGACAAAGTCAGCATGGATTTACGAAAGGTAAATAATGTCTGACGATTCTTATAGAATTTTTCGAGGATGTATCTAGTAGCGTGGATAGGGGAGAACCAGTGCATGTGGTGTATCTGGACTTCCAGAAGGCTTTCGACAAGGTCCCACATAAGAGATTAGTATACAAACTTAAAGCACACGGCATTGGGAGTTCAGTATTGATGTGGATAGAGAACTGGCTGGCAAACAGGAAGAAAAGAGTAGGAGTAAACGGATCCTTTTCACAATGGCGGGCAGTGACTAGTGGGGTACCGCAAGGCTCAGTGCTGGGACCCCAGCTATTTACAATATATATTAATGATCTGGATGAGGGAATTGAAGGCAATATCTCCAAGTTTGCGAATGACACTAAGCTGGGGGGCAGTGTTAGCTGTGAGGAGGATGCTAGGAGACTGCAAGGTGACTTGGATAGGCTGGGTGAGTGGGCAAATGTTTGGCAGATGCAATATAATGTGGATAAATGTGAGGTTATCCATTTTGGTGGCAAAAACAGGAAAGCAGACTATTATCTAAATGGTGGCCGACTAGGAAAAGGGGAGATGCAGCGAGACCTGGGTGTCATGATACACCAGTCATTGAAAGTAGGCATGCAGGTGCAGCAGGCAGTGAAGAAAGCGAATGGTATGTTAGCTTTCATAGCAAAAGGATTTGAGTATAGGAGCAGGGAGGTTCTACTGCAGTTGTACAGGGTCTTGGTGAGACCACATCTGGAGTATTGCGTACAGTTTTGGTCTCCAAATCTGAGGAAGGACATTATTGCCGTAGAGGGAGTGCAGAGAAGGTTCACCAGACTGATTCCTGGGATGTCAGGACTGTCTTATGAAGAACGACTGGATAGACTTGGTTTATACTCTTGAGAATTTAGGAGATTGAGAGGGGATCTTATAGAAACTTACAAAATTCTTAAGGGGTTGGACAGGCTAGATGCAGGAAGATTGCTCCCGATGTTGAGGAAGTCCAGGACAAGGGGTCACAACTTAAGGATAAGGGGGGAATCCTTTAAAACCGAGATGAGAAGAACTTCTTTCACACAGAGAGTGGTGAATCTCTGGAACTCTCTGCCACAGAGGGTAGTCGAGGCCAGTTCATTGGCTATATTTAAGAGGGAGTTAGCTGTGGCCCTTGTGGCTAAGGGGATCAGAGGGTATGGAGGGAAGGCAGGTACGGGATACTGAGTTGGATGATCAGCCATGATCATATTGAATGGCGGTGCAGGCTCGAAGGGCCGAATGGCCTACTCCTGCACCTAATTTCTATGTTTCTTTTATTTCTATCTCTCTTAAAGCTCAAAAAATGAAGGGGTACAACAAATGTAATAAGATATATGTGGCGTGTATTACTGTAACTTATTGTACTACTAATTTAAAAAAAAGTTTTAAAATAAATAAATAAATAAATAAAATGTTTACAGGTATTAAACATTAAATTCCTTCCATTTGGCCTATCAACCCATGACAATGACATTTAAAAATTATATTATATTCTGAATTCTTGTGTGAATGTTATTTGGACACTTAGGCTATTTAAAAATGTTCATCTATTCTTAAGAAATTGATAGATGTTTAGATCTAGTAATTGAATTTTGTAATTAGCTATAATTAGGTAACTAACCAACTATGTGCTTTAACTTCAAGTCATCTAAGTAAGATTGTTTCATATTTGTTTCAGAATGCTTCAATCCATGATAACTGAAAATTTCTTTCAGTTGTCTTAAATTTTAAGAACGTTATGGGCTTTTAAATGTTCTCTATCACAGCTTTTGTGTTAAGTCAATGAAAAAGCAATAGGGAATAAGATGCCAATTTCCAAGTATGAAAATGGCCATAACTTTTTTTTAATACTGAAGACATGAAAGTGAATTAGGTGCCAAATTAAACTTATTTTTATGTTTTATCTGATGGGATAAATTAAAGATTTGATTTTTAAATCTCAAAATTTTGTAACATTGCTACTCCTGAGTGCTCCCGAGTGCTCCCGAGGTCCCGAGCACTGCACGCTCGCGCCTTGGCTCGGGTTCCCCAAGAACTCCCGAGCTTTCTCTTGGCTCCTCGGTTGCATCTTCTCTCTCACCCCCCGGGCTCTCTCTCCCCATCCCGAGCTCTCTCTCCCTCCTCCTTCTCTCTCTCATTCCCCCCCCCCCCCCCTCGGCTCTCTCTCCCCCCCAGCCTCTCTTTTACCACCCCACCCCCACCAGGCCTCTCTTCCACCCCCCTCTTCCCCACCTCTCCCCCGTTCCTCCCCCCTAACTTATGATACGATATGATATGATACGATACGATATAACTTTATTTATCCCAAGAGGGAAATTGAAGTTACTAACCTGATTGATTTTTTAGGAGGAAAAGAAGGTGATTGATATCTGTAGGGCAGTAGATGTTGTCTACATGCATTTTATTACTGTATTTGTAAAAGTCCCTCATGGTAGGGTGATCCTGAAGATTAAGCTGCATGGGATCCATGACGATTTGGTTGTATGGATTCAGAACTCATTGGTTCATTACTCGTAGAAGACAGGAGATTGTGGTGGGAGAGTTATTTTGGTGGGAGGTCTGTGGCCAGTGGAACTTTGCAGGGATCTGTGCTGAGATATCTGTTGTACTGGGAGCTCTGGAGTCAGAAGAAGTGTCCTGAACCAAAACATTGCCCATCCACATCTTTCAGAGATGCTGCCTAACGCTGAATTACTCAAGTGCTCTGCATTTTACTCAAGATTCCAGCATCTGTTGTTCCTTGTCACTCCTCTGTTGTTTATGACATATATAAACAACTGGGACATTAATATAAATTGGTTGATTAACAAGTTTGCAAATGACACTAAAATTGGTGGAGTTGTGGGCCATGAGGAGGGTTGTCAAAATATACAAAAGAATATAGATCAGCTACAGAAATAGATGGGAAAATGGCAGATTAAATTTAATCTGAGCAACTGTAAGGTGTTGCACTTTTAGAGGTTGCATACATATGAGGACCCTTAATATCATTGATGTGCAGAGGGATCTTGGAGTCTAAGTCCATAGCTCCCTGAAAGTGACAACACAAGTAGATAGAATGGTGAAGAAGATGTATGGTGTGCTTGCCTTCATCTATCTGGGTATTGTGTATTGGAATCAGGAAGTTTTGTTGCAGCTTTATAGGACTTTGTTTAGGCTGCATTTGGAATATTGAATGTAATTCTGTTTGCCCCATTACAGGAAGGATATGAAGGCATTGTAGAGGGTACAGAAGAGGTTTACCAGAATGCTGCCTGGATTAGCCATAAGCAGGCAGCAGTAACTGTACTTTCTAGTCGAGGGAAGTACACGGCTTGGGGTGCTATTTTGACACAGAGGAAACCACAACTACAGGTAAGGGGCTGCAGGAAGAAACTGCTTTACTTCAAGTGGAGGTCATACGTTCTACCAGTGAAAGGAGATCTCCAGGGCATCTGTCGGGTTTTATTAGATACAGCAAAATCTTTAAGAAAATTCACGTTGAAGGATGTTTGACAATGAATTAGTTTGGGGAATGAGGAGGGTGAAACTTAAATGTAAAATTAAATATGGATCTGCGTGGTCAATTTGCATGGCAGATTATGTTGTATTGCTGCCTGATTTTTGGCAGATCACTTTTTGCTCTTGAGATTGTGATTGGCAGACACATGCAGAGTAGAAGGATTTACAAAACAATATAACTATCAAAAAGAAGAATACTTACCTTCTGTTAAGATGTAAGAAAGACTTGATGAATATGTCCATGGAACCTTAAATGTAATAGGACAAGTCAAGAAGGCACTAGGGTTCTTTTTGTTATTAGCAAACACATAGAATATAAGAACATGGAGTTTAGGCTGGTATTGTGTACAAAACTGTGAGATCACAGGTTGAGTACTGCAGACACTTTTGTGCACAACATCACAGACAAAGGTGGTTACACCAGAAGGCATAATGAAGAGATTTATATGGAATGCAGACAAAAATGTTGGAGAAACTCAGCGGATGAGGTAGCATCTCTGGAGCGAAGGAATAGGACGTTTCGGGTCGAGACCCTTCCCCAGACTGATGTGGGGGGTGGGGGGGGGGGCGGAGGCAGGAAGAAGGGAAAAAGGTGGAGACAGTAGGCTGTGGGAGAGCTGGGGAGGGGAAGGAAGGAGAAAGCAAGGACCACCGGAAATTGGAGAAGTCACTGTTCATACCACTGGGGGTAAACTACCCAAGCAAAATATGAGGTGCTGCTCCTCCAATTTAGGGTGGGACTCACTCTGGCCAGGGAGGAGGCCCAGGACAGAAAGGTCGGATTTGGAATAGGAGGGGGAGTTGAAGTGCTGAGCCACTGTGAGATCACGTTGGTTAATGCAAACTGAGCGGAGGTGTTGGGCGAAGCGATCGTCAAGACTGCGCTTGGTCTCACCGATGTAGAGCAGTTGACACCAAGAGCAGCGGATGCAATAGTTGAGTTTGGAGGAGGTGCAGGTGAACCTCTGCTTCACCTGGAAAGACTGCTTGGCTCCTTGGATGGAGTCAAGGGGGGAGGTAAAGCGACAAGTGTAGCATTTCCTGCGGTTGCAAGGGAAAGTACCAGGGGAGGGGGTGGTTTGGTGGGAAGGGATGAATTGACCAGGAAGTTACGGATGGAGTGGTCTCTGCAGAAAGCCGAAAGGAGAGGAGATGAGAAGATGTGGCCAGTGGTGGGATCCTATTGGAGGTGGCAAAAAATGTCGGAGGATTATCTGTTGTATGTGACGGCTGGCGGGGTGGAAGGTGAGGACAGGGGGACTCTGTCTTTGTTATGAGTGAGGGGATGGGGAGTAAGAGCGGAGCTATGGGATATAGTGGAGACCCTGGTGAAAACCTCATCTATAGTCGAAGAGGGGATACCCTGTTCCTTAAAGAATGAGGACATCTCCGATGCCCTGGTTTGGAACACCTCATTCTGGGTGCAGAGGAATTGGGAGTCCTTACAGGAAGCAGGGTGGGTTTTATATGGATGTTGCCCGGACTAGAACATTGTAACAATTGGAAAAGCCTGGATAAGCTTGGGTTATTTATTTTTGGAACAGAAGGAGCTTGAGGAGGTATTGAATTGATGTGTGTAAAATTACAAAGCGCTGAAACAGAATAAAGAAGAAAAACCTATTTCCCTTTGTAGATGAGTCACAACCTGCAGCTCACCCAGACTCCATGGTTTTTATTAATTAGTTGGAAATTAGAGTAGAGATAAGGAAAATATGTTTCAATCAGAAGGAAGTGGAAGCCAGAACCCATTGCATGAAAAGATGGTAAAGATGGATACACATTTAAGCAGTGCTTGTTTGGTGTAAAGAGCTGTGACCTGCAGCATTCTGGACCTAATCAGGATAGTTCTGTTTGGGTAGTTCTGTTTTAATCAAATATCTTGCATATAGTATGATACGATTGACAGCAAGAACTTTGTAGTTAATTTAGAATAGTGATATTATACACGCTACTCAGTTTATTTGATACATTTTGATGTGTGCAATTAATATTGTTTAAAGAAACTAGTATGGTAATGGATAACATGGCTTTATTAAATCTGGTAGATTTGATGCTATGTCATGTGATAGGAAATTCTTGTCATGGAACTAAGAAGTTGTTTGAACGTATATAAAGGTGAGGTTGCCTTTGGCCTGTTTGATGTCGGTGTCAAAGATCTTAACAGAGCCGATACATTTAAATTTGCTGTTGCCGGGACTTTGGAACAACATGGGATGTGGGAGTATTATTTTGTTTTCTATTAAGAGTTTGTGTCCTGGTTTGATTAAACAGACTTTGCTTTGAAACTGTAGTTGTGGCCAAGTGGTATCAAGGGCTATTGAGGGCATTTACAATTGCTGTTGCTAAGAATAAAAGAAAGGGTTAAGAACTGGACACAAAGTCCTGCAGTGTAGAAACAAGAATTGGTTAGTTTTGAGAAAATGAACAAAAACTAAACTAAACTGTACACTTGAATAGTGTAACCTGGTTGTTCTTGTTATTAAATGTATTATAAATCAATTTGTGTGAACATATTGATTGGATCAGAAATGTATTGTATTGTAACATATATCTGTGTTTTGCAACATAGCCTCACTCTTAATTTATTTTATTATTACATGTGTATTATTTTATTATTAAATTAAATATTATAAAATTATTACATTTCCTATAATTCAGTTGCCAAATGAAAGTTGACAGCCTAGAAATTACAAGGATAAGTTAGGCAAGCACCAAAAAGAGAAATCAGTGGCAATGCAAAATGACAATAGAATGAAGGACTTTGTAGTTGGCAATTCCATTCAAACAAAGAGCTAATAGGATTGTACAGTGTCCGTGTCAAAGACAATAATGACAGCAAACTAATGGACTTCCAAGTAAAGATGTTGATTAACTATCGTATTGACATGCAAATTGATATTGCTGAAGACTTCAGTAATGAGTGAAAACAATTTGTTCAGCAAATTCCGCTGCACATTATTAACAGAAAGAACTGTCAGACTGAAAGACTGCACTGTGAGATTTTTCAAGATTACAGAGTACAACATAACTAACAGCAAGGACAGTTACTTTTCATTGTGAAAGGATCGATGAGAACTGGCTGAGGTAACTCATGCGAGATTTACAAAAAGTTGTCTGTGTTGAGGCTTCAAAGTCATTCCTGGATGTATTGGGAAGGTGGTTTACAAAGGTATGGGAAATCACTATCAAGTGGGGGTGGAAGATTGCAACCTTCACGTGGTCCGCCCTGTTTCGACGAATGCAATCAACCCCAGCATGCACAATCAAATAAGATCAAATAGAACAAGACGTCCTACAACTTTAAGCTGTGCACGCCATACGCAAGAAGAAGATTATCAAGTGAGTCCTATGAGGTTAAGAGAAGATAAACAAGCAATTTTGGGAAAATAATTAGGAGGGCAAAAGGAAATGGCCCAGCAAACAGTATTTTCATAAAATATTTTTACATAATATAATTGAACAAGAGGGTAGCTAGGAAAAGAGTAGATACCCTTAGGATCCAAAAGGGAAGTTGTTTTGTGGAGCTAGGAAACACATTTTATGTCCTGAACGACTTACCTCACATCAGTGTTCACCATGGAGAAGGATGACAGAGTTAGGGGAGGTGTACACTGGCAGTCTAGAATGTGTGTATCTGGAATGAGGAAGCGTATGGTGCACATCAAGTTGAAAATATCCCACGGCTCTGATGAAATCTAGCGCAGGGTGTTATGGAAAGAAAGGGGAGAAATTGTTGGACCACCAAATTCAATCGTGCACCACCAAATTCAATTTCATACCATTTCAAGCAGAGTGCAGGCCACCAAATTCACATGTCATAGCAGTTCAAGAAGAGTGCAGGCCACCACATTCAATTTCATACCATTTCAAGCAGAGTGTAGGACACTAAATTCAATGTCATAGCAGTTCAAGCAGAGTGCAGACCACCAAATTCAATTTCATAGCAGTTCAAGCAGAGTGCAGACCACCAAATTCAATTTCATGGCATTTTAAGCAGAGTGCAGGCCACCAAATTCAATTTCATAGCATTTCATGCAGAGTGCAGGCCACCAAATTCAATTTCATAGCATTTCAAGCAGAGTGCAGGCCACCAAATTGCCAAACAATTCAATGCAGTTTCATTAAGGGCTAACAAATAATTTATTGCAAGTACATTACAGACTCACATTTCAGTTGATTCACAGCTTAGAATCGCAGTTGTGTGAACTTCCAGAGTAACTGACTCATGTCCAGGCATCCAGGGTTTTATAGTCCTGCCCCCATGGAAGGGGTGTTACCTTCATTGTGGTGATTGACAGACACGAGTACCTATCAGCTGATTTCAAGGTTTTTTAAACACTCATAACTTTTTATTTTTCAATGATCGGAAAAATCATTGGGGCTGCCTTAGCGGAGGAGGACTGTGAGTAAGATGGGCATAAATCATAGTGATATATGGTAGCATTTTTCCTAAAATCAATATACAGCGCAGACAGGAAGTGGCCAAGATGAGACTTTTAGTTGTATAGATGTGTGGGGCAATTTTATTTTTACAGAAGGTGGTGGGTGCCTGGATTGTGCATTGGCAGGGTTGATGGTGGAAGCAAATTACAATATTGGCAGTTAAGAGGCTTTAAGATAGACATTTGGATATGCAGGGAATGGAAGGAGGTGGATTATGTGCAAGCAGATTGAGTTGGTCTTGGCATCATGTTTGGCACAGACATTATGGGCCAAAAGGCCTTGTTCCTATGCTGTACTCTTCTATGCTTGCTCATTGGTTAATTTATCGGAAAAGCAATTAAGACCTTGCAGAGAGAGAAGGGCATTATTCAGCTTCTGGGGGGTTTATATCTGTGATCGGGTGCTGGGATACGGATTGTATTCGTCTTGAGGATGAACCACTACCATGGTTATGCTTTGCTATAACCGCTGTTGAGTTCACTGTGCTGGACTTCATGTGCGGGCCCAGCTCAGGCATTCTTATCGAAATTACACTGAAGCAAACCTTGTGTGATATGTCATTGAATTCTGCTGCTTCCATCCATCAGTTTGTTATACAAATAGATAACCCGGAATGAACATTTGATGATCCATGCTGTGATCTTTCAATTTCCATTTCTAATTTGTCATACTTTCATTTCCACATGTGTGGCACGCACAACATTGTCTTTTTATTTCTTCATTTGAACATTGCTGGCAAGGTCCACATTTACTAGCCTGGAAAAGATGGTAGTGAACCCCCTTACTGAATCATGCATTCCTTCTGGTGATGGCATTTCCACCAGTGACATTCCTTTCAATGCCTATCAATGTATTTTTTAAATTAGAAAATAGAATTGATTGTGGAATATAAAGTTTGCATAGGCACTTTATCAAACTCCTCAAAGCTGGTATACATGTACAAATATTAATCAAAAAATGATGAATGAATGTTGACCATTATCTCAAGGGAGCAGTATAAGGGGAAAAAATGACAGCATTCCATTTCAGGAACCTGCACTGTGACTCAGATTGATCAGATTAATAAAAACATTATTAAATGATGGATTGTGTAAAGTTTGCTTTGATTACCCTTGAGTTTAGACAGCTGAGTGGTGGTTTAATTGAGATAGTTAAGCTGTTTAAAAGCTTCAATAGAGCAGATATTAGAATCTGTTTCTGATGATGTAGCCAGAATAAGCTGACACAATGTGGGGGGAAAGGGTAAAACAGCAGTTTCCTTTTCCACACAAAAAATGGAAGAAACCTGGAATGCTTTTGATGAAAGGGCTGTGGATGCTGCCCCAGAGCACTGATGTAGATCAAGCTTTCAGACATAAAAGGTATGATTGAAAGAAATGAGCCAAATGCTGCTCAATCAGAACATCACTTAAAAATAATTATATCCACTAATTAGCATGCCCAGTGCGTTAATAAAGAAAGGTGGAGAATCTTGTTTCATAAGGAGACAGGGGTGAACATGTTCCCCTTGCAAAGATTTGGAAATATTTCTAAAATACCCTTTTCATTGATTCTTGAAAAATAAAGATGTATTGTGTTCCTGCTCCATTTCAGGCATCTTGTTAAAAAGTTCTATATTTGTCCATGATATGTAAATCGGGGCATGTTTTTATTTTATCTCAGCCAGTTCAATGCTGAAATCTATGTGCACTAAAAGCAGTAGCAGAATAGCATTACGAATCCTTGGATCACCCAGAAATTACACTGGACAAACTCATCTACATGTTTGGGGAATATTTTCCCATGCATTTACTTTAATTTTGTTTAGAGATACAGCATAGAAATAGGTCCTTCGGCCCATCGAGTCCGCGCCGACTAGCGATCCCCACATACTAACATTATCCTACATATTAGGGACAATTTTTACCAAAATCAATTAACCTACAAACCTGTACATCTTTGGAGCATGGGACGAAACCGGAGCTCCTGGAGAAAACCCATACAGATCACGGGGAGAATGTACAAAGTCCGTACAAACAGCACCCGTAGTCAGGAGCGAACCCGGGACTCTGGTGCTGTAAGGCAGCAACTCTACCGCTGACCCAACATGCCGCCAGCACTCAAGAGAAAGTAAAGTCTCTCTCGTTAAATCTGACCCAATGGCCAGAGCCAAAGAGCAGGCAGCATAAAGAAGTGTGTGTGTTGATTGGCAACATATCTCAAAGAGGAGCTCTTCAGCGGGTCTGACCTCTAGTTAACACAGTTTGGATCCAAAACTCTTCTTGGGCCACAAATTGGTACACAAAAAAAGGTTCCCATTAAATGTAATCATAAACTCAATCTGTACAGTTAGCAAACGGAGTGGTTTAACACCAAATTTATCCATGTGAAACTGATGCAATACAATGAAAAATGTTCCCAATGATGGGGGAGTCCAGAACCAGGAGACAAAGCCTAAGTATAATGGGGAGGCCATTTAAAACTGAGATGAGAAAAAACCTTTTACCCAGAGAATTGTGAATTTGTGGAATTCTCTTCCACAGAAGGCAGTAGAGGCCAATTCACTGGATAAAATTAAAAGAGAGTTAGATAGAGCTCTAAGGCTTAGCAGAATCAAGGGATATGGGGAGAAGGCAGGCACAGGTTTGTGGATGATCAGGTATGATCACAATGAATGGCGGCGCAGGCTCGAAGGGCCAAATGGCCTCCTCCTGCACCTATTTTCTATGTTTCTAGGTATTCACCATTAGCAACTGAATATATCATCATCACCACCTGCAAATTACAAAAAATAGTAAGTAACTGTCTTCCATTAGATTTATGTAAATAAATTAATCTGTCGATATATATGGTTGAGAGAGGACTATTTCATTTTTCACTACATATTCCTCGCCAATCAGAGTTGCCTTTTTGCAGCTGTTCATTGGCTTTTATTTGGTGCAGTCATATCACTTTATCACACAATTCAAGGCCACAGTTGGTGGGTGTAGTCAAAACAAATAATTATATTCTGCTGCATTTCATCAAGACTTGACTTAAAAAAAAACCAGACAGACTGAAAAAGTAACACTTTCCTGTGGAATAACTTTGCAGATCTTCACTATGAAGACGTTTATAGTTATATATATTACTCACCTTCATGAATCAGATTAGGGATATCTGATTTAATTGAAAGCTTAAAGGGCCTGGCCCACTTGGTGATTTTTTTCGGCGACTGTCGGCATCATTAACTGACGGATCAGGTCACTGAAAAAGTCGCGGCGTGATGCGGCAAGATGTGGCGTGTGATGACGTATTGACGTGCGGTGTCTCCTCAATTGTCGTAACATTTTTGTTGTTGCTGCTGGATTTTGAAATGTTCACAATCTTTCGGCGACCCTCATACATCAGTCAATGACGCTGGCAGTCGCTGAAAAAATCGACAAATGGGACAGGCCCTTATCTAAATATAACTTTAAACATTCCTATTTATTTTATGACTGCATATCACATTACAAACTTTCATTCTTTTAAAATCAGTTTGTGTACAGTGAAACATGTATTTTGTGTTTTATTACTGTTGGCAGATCAATTTTCCTCATCGGATAAATAAAATTCTATCATATCGTATCGTATCATATCATATCGAAAAATAGACTGCTTCATCATTTTGGGTAAGAAGAAACAGCAGATGCTGGTTTAAACCAAAGATAGACACAAAAAGCTGGACTAACTCAGCAGCATCTCTGGAGAGAAGGAATGGGTGATGTTTCGGGTTGAGACCCTTCTTCAGACTGGGTATGGATAAGGGAAATGAGAGATATAGACGGATGTGGAGAGATAAAGAACAATGAATGATAGATAAGTTAAAGGAATGTCAAAATTCATGCCACTGGGCTGTAAACTGCCCAAGCAAAATATGCAACTACAGAAGATGTCGCTATACCTCCTACCTCGACTCTTTCCAGGGACCCCAACAGTCCTTTCAGGTTAGGCAGAGGTTCACTTGCACCTCCTCCAACTTCATCTACTGTATCCGTTATTCAAGATGTAGACTCTTATACATCGGTGAGACCAACTGTAGATTGGGCGATTGTTTCGAGGAACACCTTCGCTCAGCCCGCTTGAACCAACCTGATCTCCCGGTTGCTGGACACTTTAATTCTCCTTATTCCTACACAGACCTTTCTGTCCTCGGTCACCGCCAATGAACACAGGCTAAACACAAATTGGAGGAACAGCATCTTATATTTCGCTTGTGCAGCTTACAGCCCAGTGGTATGAATATTGAATTTTCTCATTTCAGGTAGCCCCGGCATTCCTTCTCTCTCTATCGCTCCCCCACCCAAGTCGCACTAGCTCCTCATTTTCACCCCACAAACAGCTTACAATGGCCTGTTAATTTTATCATTGTTACTTTTTTGCATATGTTTCATTCATTGTTCTTTGTCTCTCCACATCACCGTCTATATCTCTTGTTTCCCTTATCCCTAACCAGTCTGATGAAGGGTCTCGAACCGATAAGTCACCCACTCTTCTCTCCAGAGATGTTGCCTGTCCCACTGACCTACTCCAGCTTTGTGTCTATCATCAGTTTGGGTGTTGGTTTTAAAATGAAGTCTAATCATATTTTGCTTCTTTATCATATAGTTTGTCCCAGTAAGGGATTCTTATTAAACTGACCTATAAATGCCCTGGCAGTAATTGATGGTGACGCTGGGGTCTTGAAGTATAAATGCCCATGCATCATTCGCGTTATTTTCAACCCTTCTCCCTCTGTGTAAATAGCTTGCTGTCAATTTCCATAAACACTGTCTCCTACAAACTGAAATTACATATTTTATTCTGAAACATTAAGTTAACAAATCACAGTTCTTAAAATTGCAAATGACAAAATTAATTTGCTTCTGAATATCTCAGAGTATGCCCAACACATGTCTTGTTAGCATAAAAACTTTGGGACATTCATACCATACTACCACGTATGTAGGAGCCAAACTACCAACCACATTCATGCTCACAAGGTTGACTGACAACACCAAAAATAAAGGAAACACACTTAATTGTCTTTTTCAATATATATACTGGAGATGCTGGTTTGAAAGAATAATGGAGTGATTTTGAAGTAACTTGGCTGGGAGGAAACTAGTTCCTCCTGTTTTACACACCAATCATAAAATGAAAAAGAACAGAAGGTGCCATTCTCCACATTATTGCACATGCTGTGCCTTTGAAAGAGCTATCTTTTTCATCTCTCCCTGTTCATCTGTCACAGTACAAATATTTCCACTTCAAGAAACATCCAATTACCTTCAGTAAGTTACTATTGACTCTGATTCCATCACCACTTTGGGCAATGCATTCCTAATCATAAAAATCTGTTACAATTTTAAATCCTTATTTCTTCTTGGTTCTTTTACTAATGGAAAGTAAAATCGAGCAGTGAAGTTACATTTTCATGGAATCTTAGTGTTGTGTCAAAGAGATGTGCAGAGTGGAAACAGGCCTTTCAGCCTGGCTCGTCCTTGCCGAATAGATGCCTATCTAAACTAATCCCGTTTTCCTGGATGTTCTCAAACGTCTCTATTTCTTGCACATTTGTGTACTTGTTCAAATCCTTTTTAAACACTATGATTATGCCTGCCTCTAGCAATTTCCCCTGGCAGCTTGTTCCACACACCATAACTGAAGCAGGAGGATCCCATTCAGTTAGTTGTTGATTTGAGGAAACAGATGTGATCATTTGCAATATTCCATATTCAAGGACTCTGTGGCCAACCTTAGCCACTTTAAATTCAACACTTCAACTTGCCTCGGAAAAGCAGCCAACACAATCAAGGACCTTTCCCACCCCAGTCATTCCTTCTTCAGGCAAAAGGTACAGAAGCTTGAAAGCGCGCACCACCAGACACAGTTTGTCCCTCTTATAAGATATTGTTTTCCCTCAAGCAGCTGCTCCCAAATCTCCATTTACCAGAAGATAGACACAAAATGCTGGAGTAACTCAGCATCCAGCATTGTGTGTCTATATTTGTTATAAACCAGTGTTTGCAGCTCCTTCCATTTACTTCTGCCAGGACCTGCCTTATCCCATTGAGGTCAGACTTCCCCTATTTAGGACCTTTCCCTTTTCCACAACTATCTGAAAACTTACTGTCACGTGGTCACTGTTCACATAGGGTTCCTCTATTGACACTTCCACCACTTGCTCCTTGGCATTCCCTAAAGTAAGTTTGAGTAAGATTACAAATAATAATCTGCATTCCCTGTACTTCAAAATTCCCTGTACACAATAACTGTACTTCAAAAGTACTTCATTGGTTGTAGAGTTATTTGGGACATCCCAAAGAAATTAAAGCTGCAATGTTATCAAAGTCTTTGGCATAATTTCTTTGATTCATTAAAGTAGGTACTCCATGCAAACGTACAGTATTGAGCTATAAGCATGATATAGTATCAGTTACATGATGTGCCTCCTTCAATGGAATTGAATTTTAGACAACGTACAGCCGTTTTTAACATCAACAATTCAGGATAAATTTCTGTATTTAACCCTGACTAATATTAGCCTAAATGGGAAATATATCCAGAGACCAGAGTTCAATCTTGACCTTGGCTGTTGTCTGTTTGGAGTTTGCATGTTTTCCCTGTGACTGCGTGAGTATTTCGCCTGGTATTCCGTTTCTTTCCACATCCTAAAGACGCGCGGGTCTTTAGGTTAATTTGCCTCTCTAAATTGCCCCGAGTGTGTTGGATGAGAATAATATAGAACTAGTGTAAACGGGTGATTGATGGCTAGACTGGACTCGATTTGGGCCGAATGGCCTGTTTCCAAGCTATATCTTTCAATCAACCAATACCCCTTGCTGCAAATGCATAATCACTGTGTATATAGTTCTAAACATCATCTGTGTACTTAATGATGGTGAACAGAATATCAAATTCCCTAGGAATTATATTGTCAAGTGAGGCTATGGACCCAGAGATCAGGATGCACAATTAACCTCTGCCTATTGATTGAATACAAGCTGCATGTTATTTTTGCAGTGCCTGCAGATTAGCAAGTTTGCCAGAACAGTGTGCATTGTTCACTGGCTCCAGGAGTCAGGAAACATGATATCACAATACCCAGAAGCCACTTAAATCTAAGATGAACTCTTTAAACAAGTTATTCTGGACCTTGATGAAGGCACTTGTTAAAGTTCAAACACTATGGAAGGAACAAACCACACTGAACACAGCTACAGTAGGAGAAATAAACCATCAATGGACATTTGAATCTTCGCTGGTGATGCTGACGGAGGTCCTTCCAATCATTGGACAGCTGTGCAAGGTAAAGTGAGGACATGTGCTGGAACATGGTGACTTACAAATGACAGACTGTGTATCAGATCAGTGTGTTTTATGTAGATCTAAGCATGCTGCATATTTCAAGTGGACAGTAACTATATCAATCTCTCTACCAAGCCAATTCATCACACAAGCGTGAGCAGGCAGCTGATACCGCTTTTCAGCCCTGAACTTAATCTGCAGAACCCAAGCCCCAGGTATTACTGAGGTCAACTCAGTGTTCAATTTAGTGTTTTATCTGAAGAGTTAACTATCACATCCTAGTAAGCATCTGGATACATTTTTGTTGTTGGGTTTTTAAACTATCTCCAGAACAGGATGTCAATATAAAACAATGTTTAACCTCATTTGCTGGTCAACTGATTTTGAAGAAACCTATTTGGCCCAAAACTAAATAAGCTTTCCGATAATGATTACTGTTTTCAAGCAATTGTTAACATATGGCTCTTTCCATTGTGTCAAGTAATTGCAGTATCCTCAGATTCACCAACCAGCAAATTAAGTTGAAAATGGGAATGCAAGCAACTGCAAATGCTGGAGTCTTGGGCAAAACGCAAAGTACTGGAGATATCAGCATATCAGGCAGCATCTCTGGTGGGAATGGACTGATGACATTTTGGAGTTTGTAGTAGAGGGGAGTAAGGTGGGAAAGAGGCGGACAAGGCATGGTAATACGTGTTTAAAGGTGAGGAAGATTTAATTGGTAGGTGGATTAAAAAGTGCAGAAGTGATTAAAAAAAACTAGAGATGAAATGGATACAAAAGGTGTCAGTTAAGAAAACAAGAAGAGTGGAATTTAAAGCCAGATGGAGGGATAAATGTGGAAAGGGGCAGGAGGAGGGGGGGGGGGGAAGGGGCAGGAGGAGGGGGGGGGGAGGGGCAGGGGGGTGGGGGGGGGGGACGGGGCAGGGGGGGGGGGGGGGGGCAGGAGGAAGGGGGGAAAGGTGCAAGATAGTGGAAGAAATGGGGGAGGGGCATAGAAAAGAGAAAGGGGGAAGGGGGTGTAATCTATAATTAGAACATTCAATGTTTATACTGTTGTGTTGTAAGCTACCCAAACTAACCAAGTGGAATATAAGGTGCTGTCCTCCAGTTTGTATGTGACCTCACTCTGGCAATGGAGGAGGCCCAGGGCAGAACTCAGTTTACTCATTCACCAATGTTGAACAAATTCCTTAATTTTGTACAAGGGAGCGTTGTACACAAAAAATTGAAGTTCATGTAAATTAATGATGGCATGTAAAAACAATACTAAATTATTGAAACTGTGTTGGTTCTATCAGCCGAGACTGCAACGTTGTAGTTAAGACACAAACTTCTGATTTCTTCTGTTAATTGCACATATGAAGATATCAATCTGCTGGCAGTCTCAGAGCAAGGGTTGTAAACAATGACAACGTATTAACATTAAAACTGTAAGTTCAACACTGTAGTCATCTACCAATTGCTCTGTTTTTTAAAATATTTTTTGTGATCGTGGTTTCCCTCATTTCTCTCATAAATCCCATTAAAGAAATAGAAACATAGAAAACATATGATCATCGCTGATCATCCAACTCAATATCCTGTACCTGCCTTCTCTCCATACCTCCTGATCCCTTTATCCACAAGGGCCACATCTAACTCCCTCTTAAATATAGCCAATGAACTGGCCTCAACTACCTTCTGTGGCAGAGAGTTCCAGAGATTTACCACTTTCTGTGTGAAAAATGTTTTTCTCATCTCAGTCCTAAAGGATGTCCCCCTTATCCTTAAACTGTGACCCCTTGACCTGGACTTCCCCAACATCAGGAACAATCTCCCTGCATCTAGCCTGTCCAACCCCTTAAGAATTTTGTAAGTTTTTATAAGATCCCCCCTCAATCTTCTAAATTCTAGCGAGTACAAGCCAAGTCTACCCAGTCTTTCTTCATATGAAAGTCCTGACATCCCAGGAATCAGTCTGGTGAACCTTCTCTGTACTCCATCTATGGCAATGTACTCCCTCTATAGCAACAAAGATAACATTAAATATTTTAAATAGATTGCAGAATGAAAAGCAGATTCTCATTTAAATGCTAGTTGACACCAGCAAAACAAATTTACAGTGCTGCAATAATCCATATCCCGATAATCACCAGCCATTTCAGATTCTTGCACAAAATGCTGGAGTAACTCAGTGGGACAGGCAAAATCTCTGGAGAGAAGGAATGGATGACGTTTCAGGTTGTGATCCTTCAAGCGTCACCCATTCCTTCTCTCTAGAGATGCTGCCGGTCCTGCTGAGTTACTTCAGCATTTTGTGTCTATCTTCGGTTTAAACCGGCATTTGCAGTTTCCTCCTAGACCTATTTGGATTCTTACACAATGCACTACCTACTTTTATTCATGTTCAATGTAACATCTTATATGCTTTGGGAGAGGGGTTGGGTAGTGTTTTTTTTGTTTTTGTCCAAAAGCTACCGTATATTAATCTCTTATTATCTTGAATTGTTTTCCATTATCAAATGATAGGATCCAATTCAACACAAAAATATGTAAATAATTCCATTTACCTGCACCCGCTGAGTTTCTCCAGCAATTTTGTGTACCTTCGATCTTCCAGCATCTGCAGTTCCTTCTTGAACACATAAATAATTCCATTGTTCTTCTGCCTTTGATGAAAAGATCTCAAGTATTAAATGCTACAAACCCAAGAGACAATTTGAATATTTAATTTGACTGCTAATGTTGTTCAAATGCTTCTGACTAAAATTGAATAGGCATCACATTCCACCATTATATTAAACATCATCGTCCCTATTTCAGGTTTGATCCAATAGTTCACTTCTCACCATTTGAATTATCCTGAAATAATTGGACTCAGCTCACTGATGGAAACTACTTCTGCATCAGACCAGAAGAGAATAACTGCAACATGTGTAATTAGTATCACTCATTTGTCAAGTGCTCACACTGAATAATCTCATGGATGTTCCACATTCCTAATCATGAATTATTCAATTCTCAAAGGAAAATCACAAGAAAATACTGTGACGACTTGCAAAAGAGTAAGTGTTGTAATCAGACATACTGGTAACTAATTTCTTGAGCATCTTTAAATCTACAAAGTTGGCCACAAGTTTGCTTGATTTTTAGGCATTTTGGACCAAAGGCAATCAGTCCACTTCTCTCTGGCAGGATACTGGTCATCCTCTTCGAAAAAGGACCATTTGAATTACAAATACTTTAAGCTTCCCAAAATTTATCCCTCAATTTTCCCCAACCCTCTCAATAGTAATTTCTCACTGGGATCCAGGCCTTTATTTTATTTATTGATCGTTGGTCCTTTTATTTCAGATGCAAGATTGCTATTTTATTTCAGATCCAAGATTGCTCAGTACACTAAAAATTGACACTTCCAAATTTCTTCCCTAAAGTCTGTTTAAAATCTGAGGTCTTGAGAAGTAGACAGCTCTGAAGATGTTATGCTCACAAGGACTGGGTCAGTAAATTTACTGTAGTTTATGATTCTCCTGCTGCCACAATCCTTTACAAGAAAATTCAAGGCACGCTTCGGCTCAGCAAAGGACAGCGGGAACCATGAAATCACTTACACTGTACTGAGTGTGAAGAACAAAATTGGTACATTTCATGTTTTTGCCACTTCCTATTTCCAGCTCGTTCTTACCTTAATTTATAGCATCTTTCATTGCCAGTTTGAAGAAGGTTTCTCTGTCTTCGATATGGATTTAGTAAACAATATTAATTCTATTTTGCCTGGTTGCATCTGCGCGCAGTAAAGTTCCAAGACCTAATTCATTACTCATTTTATCCTGTCAGAGAAAATGTGAGGCCAGGCACTGAGGTAACAACTTAGGAGATTTTGAATATTTTTCTCTTTAGCATTCGTTCAGCATTTGGCTTTTTAGAGCTTTCAGAAAAGTCAATCCGTGCATTAGTTGAAAATCATAATTGGCAGCTGAAAACAATGAAAACACAATCACACATGTTATCACTAGGATTATTACAGTGACAACGGCGCTGCTGAGTTCAAGGATGTCTTTGAATAGACTCTTAAGAAACTTCCAGGGAGCAGTGCATGAGATTTTATGGATCACTATGGGATCACAGAATTATATAACACATTCAGCCCATTATATACATGATAGCTCTTTCAAAGGGTTACCAAGTAAATCCAACTCTTTCCATTTAGACCTACAAATCTTCCATTTTCAAGTTAATAATAGTAAGATTAAATGAGAACTTACCAGTTTGAAATTTGATCTTTATTTTATGAGGAGTTACGTCGAGGGACTACGTGAAGAAAGCCATCCAGGCGCACGTGCGTAAATCCTCAAAGCAGAGGTGTGAAATCACAGATGATATATACCAAAGCATAATAGTAAGCTGCATGATACAAAACTTAACTTACCTTTGATCTTTATTAGGGTGGGAGCGGAGGGCACGTAGTCCCTCGATGTAACTCCTCATAAAATAAAGATCAAACTTCAAACTGGTAAGTTCTCATTTAATCTTACTATTTTACTTCGGAGTCACGTGAGTGACTACGTGAAGATTTCAAAGCTTCTGTGATTTCAGGCCGTAGATTCAATTCCGGTGTATCACTGCATTTTGATTGACTCTATGAGTGAAAGACAGTCAATAACATGCAACCATAACATTTGTTTAATCAGTTAATGGTTTATTTTATGATAAATATTATGTGTCCCATTTTAATCACTGGGAACATTTAATACTGAATCCAAAACAGTACCACCAAATACACCAGGGCCTGCAACCTCTTTGTGGTAATACTTGTAAAACATCCTTTCATTTGCCCATCCTGCGGCTGCGAGGATATGGGCTATTGGAACGTCCAAATCCTTGGCCGCCGATGTTGCCGCCGCCCTGGTGGAATGAGATTTAAATTTGTCAGTATCAATTCCTGAATCCAATAGCACCTTCTTCAGCCACCTTTAAATTGTTTGTGTTGTCACTTTTTCGCGTGTTTTTTTATGGCTGATAAATAATGCACAATATAAACCTCTAAGGTGCTTGGTGGTCTCAATGTAGTGTTTAAAATATGTAACTACACATAGTCTTTGATCTGTAGGATATGCTGAAAAAAGCAATTTACACCCCGAGACTCCTGGTCTGCTCTGTTTTAGCAAGTCATAGACATAGAATGTAATTTCCTCTGCTGTCATTCCCATTCTGTCTACCCGTAATTTGTGTAATGTTTGTACTCTTTGGGCTGAGACTTAAGCCATTAACATGACTACTTTCATAGTGATTTTGTCTAAAGACAAATTTGAGATGGGACTCCAGTCCCTAAGTAGTGTGAGCACATCCCTCACATTCCAGATTTCCGTATATCTCGGTCTGGGAGGTTTAGCATTAAAGATGCCCTTCATGTATCTACAAATCAAGGGGTGTGATCCTAGAACCCGTTGTTCTGATGCTCTTGATAAATATGCAGAGAGGGCACTCAATGTTGATCGCACTATAACTTAAATTAGCATCAAAATGTAATGTTGACAAGAATTCTATAACATCTGAAGTGTCTGCAGTGTGGTAAGAAATATTTTGTGTTGCACAAAACTGCTCCCATTTCTTAATGTAAGAAATGTACTGCTTCTGGGTACTATCCCTCCAGGATCCTGTAATTACATCCATAGTGCGATCTGATAGTCTTCTTCGGACATATGGCCTTTTTAGAATCTGCAAATCAATAAATCAATACGATCATGTAAAGGATGAAAATCACCAGTTACAGGGTGCACGAGTAGGCTTTCTTGTCTTGAGACATGCATTATAGGTTCTGTCATCATTTTTAACACTAGTGGATACCATGGTTGTGTGGACCAATCTGGAACCACCAACAATCCTGAAGCATTATCTTGTTTGATCTTCTGTAGACATCTACTGATTAGACAAAAGGGAGGAAATGCATGTAAAAACATTCCACCCCAATTTAACGTAAATGCATCTACCCCTGTTGCACCTGGGTCTGGTTCCCATGAAACATATTGAGGTAACTGGTGGTTCAATCGAGATGCAAACAAGTCAATTTCTGGTTTTCCAAATATTTTCACAATCTTATGGAAAATGTCACAATTTAACATCCATTCTGTATTGTCATTAAATTTCCGTTACCCAGTGTCTGCAATTATATTGAATTTACCTGGTAGGTAAATTGCAGAATGTCAAATGTTTCTCATAATGCACCAGTGCCAAATCATATTTGCTAATCTGTCACATGCTTCTGACTTGATTCCATATGCTACTGCTGTAGTGTTGTCAATCTGAACCTGTACATGCAAATTTTGTACCGTGCGGCAAAGCCCATGAAATACACTCAGTAATTCAAGATAATTAATGCCATGTGTCTCGAACAAAGGTTCTTCCTCTGCATTCCATCTACCTCCACAACTTGAGATGATATCAGCAGCTCCCCAACCTTGTGCACTTGCATCGGTTTGTAGGATGATAGCCGGTGATTCAACCAGAATTTTTCTGTAAGAACAATGAACATTTTTAATTTCACCATTTTATATCATCAATTGCTGTGTTTGGTAGTTGCATTGGTCTATCAAAATGCCCGGAATGTCTTTTCAATGCTAAGACCTTTGCACACTGCAGTTGTTGGTAATGCAGTGGGCCAAGCTGAACAGCTGGAAAAGAAGCAATTAGTTTGCCAAGTAGGCTTGCCATGTGCCTGATTGATGGTTGTTTGTCTGAAATTAGTATGTTACAACCTTCAATTAGCAGCAGCTTTTTGTCCTTGGGTAAGGTCACTGTCATGTGCTCTGAATTCATAGTGAACCCCAAGTAATCAATTATTTTGTTGGGTGTCAGTCTAACTTTATCTGGATGAATAAGGAAGCCCAGATTTTGAAATGTTAGTTTGACTTTTAAAACTGATGCTGTCGTTATGGCTTCAGTGTCTTCTACAATTAAAATGTCATCGAAATAAGCCATTATCAAATGGCCTTGGGCTCTTAACAATGCTAAGATTGGTTTTAGCAGTTTTGTAAACAATCTAGGGGCTGAGGTTAAATCATTAGGCAATGCTTTGAATTGCCACAATTGATTCATCCAGACAACTTTCAAATATCTAGGATCTTTAACATGCACGGCCACAGAGTAATATGCATCTTGGAGATCTATGCTTGCCATATAGCATTCTGTTGAAATTAAATGCAAAGTATTAGTAAATGTCTCCATTTTGAAATGTTTATACTGTACAAAAGGGTTGAGACTTGTAAGGTCTAAAATGATTCTACCACTACCATCCTTTTTTGGTCTAGAAAAAATACTAGATATGAACTGGTGGGTTTGATGTTGTTTTCTCAATTACCCCTTTTTTACTCAATATGTCAAATTCTACTTGAATGATTCTAATCTCTTCTTTAGAGAAATAATGTATTCGTCTTGGAATATGTTGAGTAGGGGGATTTTCATTTTGGTAGAATTCAATTCTAAACCCCATTATACTGCACAGTATATAAGCATCAGATGTTATTTGTTGCCATTCTTTTAGGAAGAATTGTAACCTTCCCCCAATTTGTGAATAAGACACATCTGATATGTTTCTATCAGAACCAGAACCACATACCTCAAGGTTTGCTGGTGTCACTTTTTGTACCTTGCCCCTTGTGGGAATACCATGTCCTCCACGTCCTGGGGTCATGCGCCAATATCGTGTATGCGGGTACGAGTGACTTGTTCCTTCACCAGCTCCAGCCACCCTTCGGTATGGATATTGCCTTCGTACTGTTCGACCAAACATTGGTGGTTTCATCATACCGATCGTTTTTGATTCATCGTTTAGAACTTTCAGTTTTTTGGCAAGCTCTTCTCCAAAGAGTAAGTATGGCAATTGTAAATTAGATGGTTTACAGAGCCCTGCAAACTTAGGATGTATGTTAGGTCTTATCGCAGTTTTACGAATACAGTTTATTTCAAAATGTGCATTACACATCATTCCCATAACATCCTGTTGTGACGTTGTCACATTTTCTTCTTTCAGGTCTCTGGCAAATGCCGTAATGCTTGACCCCTTTAATCTTATTACCCGCTGTAACCTAATTTCTTGAGCGCGTACTGCGGTGGCCATATATCTCCACACTTCACTGTTGACAGCTGGGACTACTAGCAGAGCGCAATTCTGAGGGATTTCATATTTGTTCACAATTTCATCCATCGTTGGTTCTTCCAAATGATGGGAAAGCAGGTAATTTATACTTTCTGCTATATCCTCTGGTAGAGGTTGTCCCTTGTGTCTGGGACTATAAAACTTTTGGGCCAGCCCTGGTACTTTGCGTTTTTGTGTTGGGCTCTGGTCTTCATATGATTCATTGTCAGAAAATTCTGGATATTCCTCCTCATAATGGGTTTCACCTGGCATTTCTTCATCAGTTATTTCATGCGCTGGCTCTCTGATAGGCCTACGCTTTTTTGACCCTCTTTGGGGTATCGGGCTCTTCCATAGAGCCATATTCTAGCAGCCAACTTTTGGATGCTGCTCCATATTCTGGGTCTCCTGTAGACCAACGTCTGTATTGTCTTTCAGACATTTCTGTTGCTGGCTCAGTGCTAGGCCAACATACATATTCATCTTCATCATCAGGCATTTCGGTCTCTGGCTCAAATCTAGGCCAACGTTTCCCAGGAACCCTCCTGGGTGTTCCATATGCTGGTTCTCCTCTAGGCCCGCGTTTTTCACACTCCTTCTGGAGTTTGTCTTTATAAATCATTTTACCCATGAGGAATTCCAGTTGAGAAACTCTGTCTGACATGACTTCTGGTTCAGACGCGTCCGAGTCAACAGGCCTGTTAGTTTTCTTTTTGGCCTTGCCCCCTGTGTGGGCGTTTCAATGGGACTTTTTTCTCCCGTTTTAGAAGTAGCTGGTTTCTCTCCCATTGACTTTTTAGTCGGGCGCCCGCTACTCTCAGACATTTTGTCTTCTTGAGTGCTTACTGCGGTGCTCTTTCCCTTATTCCTCCCACCTTTCTCCATATATTAAGACTTGCTTGTGTTCTCTGCACGCAGTCTCCACGGAGAAAAGCAGCCTGAAAGTGAAAGTAAAATACTTACCTTCAGGTTTTCTTTCACTCACCGCTTGGAGGGCTCCGCACCTTCTACCGCGGTCGCAATGCGTCTGACGAGATGACGCACGTGCGCCTGGACGGCTTTCTTCACGTAGTCACTCACGTGACTCCGAAGTAAAATTAATTTCCCTTATTTAACTACCATTAAATCTACATTCCCTCATCTTTCACGCACCGCATTTCAGGTCAAACACTGATTAAAATGAGACTTTCCCTTCCGTCTGGTCCTTTACATAACATTGGAAATCTATTTCCTCTGTTTACCGTCAATTTTTTATCCTGTTTTTTTTTTTTAATTAGTTGTTTTTTCTTGGATGTGAGCACTGCTGGGATGGCTAATGTTCAATACCCAACCCTTAACTGCCCTTGAGTACGTGGTCCTGAGCCACTTCCATGAACCACTGCCATCCTTCTGGTGAATGTACTCCCACAGCTCTGTTGTGTAGAAAGTTTCAAGTTGTTGAAGCTGAAGGACTAGCAACATATATTTTCAAGTAAGGATGGTTTGGGACTTGATTAGCAACCTTCATCTGCTGCCCTTCTGTTTCTTGGCAGTTTCCATGTTTTAGAGGTGCTTTTGGATTAGCAAAGATTTGTGACTGCAGCATATATTGTAAATGATTCACTCCATAGCCACTGTGCATTAGTGGTGGCGAGACTGCATGCACAGGGTAGTGGATGGAACTTGAATCAAGCAAACTGTCCTTTGTGCCAGATGCTGTCAAGCTTCTTGGAGATGCAGCCAAGCAGGGAATGCAAAGTATTTTATCATATTGGTCACCTTGTTATAGGAAAAATGACATTAAGCTGAAAACTGTGCAGAGAAGATTTATGAGGATGTTATTAGGACTCCATCGAGATACCCTGAAAGGTTAGATCACATATGATCCAGAAACATCCTTGGATACATAATTGGCTTGATGTAGGAAGTAAAATATTGTTTATTGGATTGTAGGCTTGTAACTAGTGTGTGTGGTAATGGTTTGTGTTGGACCCATTGCGGTTTGTCATCTATCGCAATGATTTGGATGAGAATGTACAAGGCATAATTAATAGGTTTGCAGATGACATTCAAACAGATGGAATCATAGCCATTGAAGAAGGTTATGAAGAATTACAGTATGCCTCTGATCAACTGGGTAAGTGAGCCAGGGCAACGGGTCTTTATGGTTAAGTTAAGACAGCAACATTTAAAAAATATTCAGACTTGAGGGGTACAATATGGTGTCTAAAATGTGGCAACTCGTGTACTGACACAGTGTGATCTATTAACTTACACTTATACTTAGTGTGACTACGCCAAATATACAGTAAGAATGTCACTGAACTGTCTGCAAAAAATAACTTTACATGGGAACACATAACAATAAAGCACCATTGAACCACTCAACCATCGATCCAAGTATTGGCAAATGGAATTTTAATTAGGGTAAGTGCGAGGTTTTGCATTTTGTGACATCAAACCACGGTAGAACATTCACAGTGAATAGTAAAGCCCTGGGAGTGTTGTAAAGCAGAGGGGCTTGGAAGTACAAATACATAGTTCCTTGAAAGCAGCATTACAGGTAAACAGTAGGGTGAAGGAGGTTTTTGGCACTCTGACCTTCATCAATCAGGGTATTGAGCATAGAAGTTGGCACATTATGTTTATTATTGTAGAAGACATTGGTGAGGCTGCACTTGGGCATTATTTTCTGTTTTGGTCATCCTGTTATAGGAAAGATACCATTAAGCTGGAAAGAGTACTGAAAAGATTTCCAAGGATGTTGCTGGAACTTAAGGGACTAAGTTACAGGGTGAGATTGGGGAGCTCAGGACTGTTCCTTGGAGTGCATGAGGCTGAAGGGTGATTTTATGGTATATACAATCATGAAGGGCATAGAGAGGGTGAATACACACAATCTTTTTCCTCGCATATGGCATCAAGAAACAGAGGGCATCGGTTAAAAATGAGAGGAGAAAGATTTAATACGAAAATGAGGGGAAGCTTTTTCCACATACAGAAGATGGTACATATATGGAATGAGCTGCTAAAGGAAGTAATTGAGGCAGGTACAATCACAACATTTAAGAGACATTTGGCCAAATATATGGATAAGAATGGATTAGAGGAATATTGGTCAAACTGAGGCATTTTAGTTGGCAAGGACAGGTTGAGCTATAATGTTTGCACCTGTAGTGCATGATTCCATGAATGATTAGTTAATTATTTCAAAATATGTTCCTAATATCAAAATAATCAATAGCACATATTTAGCTTTACCTACAGTAATTTGGTAAGAGTTGCTGCCTCACAATCCCATAGACCTGGGTTTGGTCCTAACCTTGGGTACTGTCCGTATGGAGTTTGCACGTTCTCCCTATAATTGCGTGGATTTCCTCCGGGTGCTCTGATTTCCACCCCCCATCCAAAAGATGTGTGAGTTTATAGATTAATTGGCTCTCTGTAAATCGCCCTTTTTTTGTATGCAAGAATGGGATAACATAAAATCATTGAATGGGTGATCGATGGTCGGTGTGGACTCGGTGGGCCGAACGGCTTGTTTCCTCACTGTATCTACAAACTAAACTATTTCCCCATAATGACCTTGGTATATTCATATGCATTGGAAGGATCCTGTATGCATTGACGTCTAATAAAATTATTCCAGTTACCCTCCCAGGTACAATTAATTGTGAATTTCAAAGTAAAAATAGACAAAAATTGATGGAAGGCAGTATACATGACTATATCTATATTATTGCTGAAGAACTGTGTATGATATGTACTTTGAACCTGAAAGGAGGGGCTCAAATGCTGTTTGCCGGCTCAGAATGGCATACAATGCATTCAGAAAGTATTCAGACCACTTTTTCCACATTTTGTTACATTACAGCCTTATTCTAAAATTGATTAAATTCATTTTTTTTTATCATCAATCTACACACAATATCCCATAATAAAAAAAAGTGAAAACAGGTGTTTAGAAAGCTTTGCAAAGTAATTAAAAAGAAATGACTGAAATATCACATTTACAGAAGTGTTCAGACCCTTTACTCAGTACTCTGTTGAAGCACCTTTGGCAGCGATTACAAACTCAAGTCTTCTTCGGTATGACACTGCAAGCTTGGCACACATGTATTTGGGTAATTTCTCTCATTCTTCTCTGCAAATCTTCTCAAGCACTGTCAGGTTGGATGAGGAGCGTCGATGCACAGCTATTTTCACATCCCTCCAGAGATGTTCGATAGGGTTCAAGTCCGGTCTCTGACTGGGCCACGCAAGGACATTCACAGACATGTCACAAAGCCACTCCCGCGTTGTCTTATTTGTGTGCTTAGGGTCATTGTCCTGCTGGAAGGTGAACCTCCGCCGAGTCTGAGATCCAGAACGCTCTGGAACAGGTTTTCATCAAGGATCTCTCTGTACTTTGCTCCGTTCAACTTTTCCTTGATTCTGACTATTCTCCCAGTTCCTGCCGGTGGAAAACATCCCAACAGCATGATGCCACCACCACCATGCTTCTCTATAGAAACATAGAAAATAGGTGCAGGAGTAGGCCATTCAGCCCTTCGAGCCTGCACTGCCATTCAATATGATCATGGCTGATCATACAACTCAGTATCCTGTACCTGCCTTCTCTCCATACCCCCTGATCCCTTTAGCCATAAGGGCCACATCTAAATCCCTCTTAAATATAGCCAATGAACTGGCCTCAACTGCCTTCTATGGCAGAGAATTCCAGAGATTCAACACTCTCTGTGTGAAAAATGTTTTTCTCATCTCGGTCCTAAAAGATTTCCCCCTTATCCTTAAACTGTGACCTCAATCACAGAGAACACATAGGCATGGTATGGCCATGTGATGAGCAGTGCTTGGTTTTCTCCAGACATGACGCTTGGCATTCAGGCCAAAATGTTCAATCTTGGTTTCATCAGACCAGAGAATCTTGTTTCTCATGGTCTGAGAGTCCTTTAGGTGCCTTTTGGCAAACTCCAAGTGGGATGTCATGTGCATTTTACTGAGGATTGGATTCTGTCTGGCCACTCTACCATAAAGGCCTGATTGGTGGAGTGTTGTAGATATAGTTGGCCTTCTGGAAGGTTCTCCCATCGCCACAGAGGAACTCTGGAGCTCTGTCAGAGTAACCATCGGGTTCTTGGTCACCTCCCTGACCAAGGCCCTTCTTCCCAGAATGCTCGTTTTGACCGTCGGCCAGCTCTATGAAGAGTTCTGGTGGTTCCAAAGTTCTTCCATTTAAGAACGACGGAGGCCACTGTGCTGTTCGGGACCTGCAATGCTGCAGAAACTGTTTTATACCCTTCCCCAGATCTTTGCCTCGACACAATCTTGTCTCGGAGGTCTACGGACAATTGCTTCATCTTCCTGGCTTGAATTTTGCTCTGACATGGACTGTCAACTGTTGGACCTTATATAGACAGATGTGTGTCTTTCCAAATCATGTCCAATCAATTTAATTTACCACTGGTGTACTCCAATCAAGTTCTAGAAACATCTCAAGGATAATCAATGGATACAGGATGAGCCTAAGCACAATTTTGTGTGTCATAGCAATGGGTCTGAATATTTTTGTATATTTGATATTACAGTTAATTCTTTGTAATTATTTTGCAAAAATTTCTAAACATCTGTTTTAGCTTCTTCATTCTGGGACATTATGTGTCGATTGAAGATAAGAAAAAATGAATTGAATCCATTTTAGAATAAGGCTGTAACGTAACAAAATGTGGAAAAAGTGAAGAGATCTGAATACTTTCTGAACGCACTATATATACCCCAAACCTTTTTGTTTGGATGCTGCTTGACTCGCTGGGTTACTCCAGCACTTTGTGTTGTTTAAAAAAAAATCAGCATTTGTAGTCCATTGTCTCTAAATTTCAAAGTAAGGTGTAGAATGGAGTTCATCAGATTCCAATCATTCTACACTGAGTAATGAACATTTCACTGTTATATCACTTTTTTGTTGTAGTGTTACAAGCTGAAAGTATAGGTAACATAAAAACATTGAATATAGGTGCCGAATATAAGTAGGCCATTCGGCCCTTCGAGCCAGCATCGCCATTCAATATGATCATGGCTGATCATCCATAACAGTAAACTGGTGGTTAAGAATGGCCATAGAAATTCCTACTTGTCCAGCACTACCAAATACATTTTTCTCCTAGTTTATGATTTATCACATCAAAAAAATGTACCATGTTTTCTTTGTGTAGCTTCATTATCAAATATGTTTTAATATTACCTCAGAGGTTGAACCTTGGGCTTCTTGTCTACATATTTTTCTTTGATTACTAATTACTTGAAGATATCTTCATGAATATACAGTCAATCTGCAATAACGGGCACCAATGAAAGTGAGCTGCGCATAAGCGATTCCCTATATTGAAGTATCCATGAACTTGTTGCTGACCCTATCAAAATTAGTGTGGTCAGAGGGGGATGTAGAAACTGATTTCAAAGAATAATCTGGAGGCAGCAGAGATGCTACCTGACCCGTTGAGTTAATCCAGCATTTTGTGTTTATCTTCGGTGTAAATCAACATCTGCTGGTCCTTCTTACACAGTATTCTGGAGGTGATCTAGATATCCTGCACCATCTCAGGAGATGTGTATTATGGTGAAAGGGGATATGTAAATTAGCAACAATTTACCCTTTTGTAAGACAACAATACTATTGACTTGTCTACATTATTGCTGAAGAATAGAGTATGGTATATGTTTTGAACCTGAATGGAAAGGCTCATAGGCCATTTGGTAGCTCAGAATGGCAATACAAGAATACAATCACCATCAGCTGAGCTGAAAGAACCACCAATGATTCAGAGCCCCACTACTTCCACATAACTGGTCTTCTAATATGTGCCCATTGAAGCCATCTCTTTTGCCAAATCTGTGGGGATCCACACCTCAGGGCCATGCCCTCTTCTTACTGCTGTCATTGGGCAGGAGGTACAGAAGCCTGAAGTCCAACATACCATCATGTTCACAATAAGCTACTTTCCTACAACTATCGGCTTCTTCAACCAACCTGGACAATGCTAATCCTACCTTGACAATGGAAAACTCCAATCAACCTCTTGCATTACCAAAGACTTGTATTTTTTCCAAATTATGTTTTTGCTCTAATGTCGTGTTTTGCACTGTCTTCGCTCTTTTAGAAATGTTATATATAATGTAGGTATAATTAGTTTCATTTGTTTGTCTCAATCTGTGCTTGTGAAGCTACTTAGCATTCATAGCAAAGGAATTTGAGTAGAGCAGGGAGGTTCTACTGCAGTTGTACAGGGCCTTGGTGAGACCACACCTGGAGTATTGCATACAGTTTTGGTCTCCTAATCTGAGGAAAGACATTCTTGCCATAGAGGGAATGCAGAGAAGGTTCACCAGACTGATTCCTGGGATGTCAGGACTTTCATATGAAGAAAGACTGGATGGACTTGGCTTGTACTCGCTTTAATTTAGAAGATTGAGGTGGGATCTTATAGAAATTTACAGCATTCTTAAGGGGTTGGACAGGCTAGATGCAAGAAGATTGTTCCCAATGTTGGAGAAGTCCAGAACAAGGGGATCACAGTTTAAGGATAAGGGGGAAGTCTTTTAGGACCGAGATGAGAAAAAAAAAATTCACACAGAGAGTGGTAAATCTGTGGAATTCTCTGCCACAGGAAGTAGTTGAGGCCAGTTCATTGACTATATTTAAGAGGGAGTTAGATGTGACCCTTGTGGCTAGAGGGATCAGGGGATATGGAGAGGAGGCAGGTAAAGGATACTGAGTTGGATGATCAGCCATGATCATATTGAATGGCGGTGCAAGCTCGAAGGGCCGAATGGCCTACTCCAGCAATTACTTTCTATGTTTCTATGTTTCTACTGCAAGAGCGATTTTTCACTGTACCTCCACCTCATCGTATTTGTGCATATGACAATAAACTCGACTTGACTTGAATTGTCAGGAATTCCCCTCTATTAAGCCATGCTAATTATCCCTGACTAGTCCATACCTTTGAAAATCTGCATATATTGTATCTTTTGTTTTCTCCAATAATTTCCTTACTGCTGCTGTAAAGTTCACTGACCTGTAATTAATTAGCTTATCCCTGCTGTTCCTCCTAAATAAAGTAACAACATAAGCCAACTCACAAGCTATGATTACAAGAAACCTTCAAATAACATTGAGCACCTACCTGAACTTGGACCTGGACAAGTCCAAGACTGAGACTTTAGATTCAGAACCTTCTTCATTGTTAATTATGATGCCCACTTTGTAAGCATTACAATGCTGTGTTAATCTAATTATTACAGATACTATAAATATTCCCCTTAGAATCTTCTTATCAAATGTTACATCTATCCATACTTTAATTGTTCTGTCTCTAACTAAATTAAAGTGCTTCATTATCAAATTTCCAATTATTGCTCTTGTCTTTCAATTTTGCTACATGGCACTCAAATGCAACTTCTATCTAATCTTCACATTGACACAGTGAAACCTCTGAGACCTGACTCCAGCATGTTCGATAAATTGCAACGGAATCAATTTTGATTAAGTAATTAATGTTCTATTATTAGGGTCAGTGACTAGCATCTGAACATACAGTATCTTTATTTAAATCACTGATTCCTATTACATTTAAGCAAGTCCATTTACTTATTCATAATTCAGTTAACTTAATTTGGTCATGTTAATTAAGTGACACTTTTATATGAAGCAAAATTGGAAACTATTCTAATGACACTATTGCAAGACGTCTTATATTTGATTCTCATTGGGATAAGTGGAGATAATGGACTTGATAATGGGATTTCAGCACACATATTACTGGTGTGTATCAGACACAGCAATATGCCTCTAATGCTTAGCAGATGTGAATGCCATGGGGTAGCATTGGACTGCTGAGGACCAGAATGCCAGGCATCATCTGCAACCTCAAAAAAGATAGATGACTCCCTCAACCTATTATGTGGTCTTGGTGACTGAATTGTCACAGGTCAGTACCCAAAGAAGATAAATATTGACCTGATCAGCTTAGTTGCTTCTTCTTAGTCCAACACCCATCACATGCTGCATTCTGACTAAATGATATTATTGGTGATATTTCATTGGATTTTAGAGGCACAGTTGTTCATGCCATCTTAAAGCTCTAGCTAAAGCTGCTGCCCATCTCTTGCTTGTAGGTGTCATTGTGTATTTGGATCTCTCCTTCAGAGAACCAATGGTGGTCCCGCTAACCTGCTTTTGCTTATGTAGCTTGTCAGGCAGGTGAGCATTGAAGGCCAGTCTAAAAAAACAGGGAGCATAAGATGGATTAAATATGATATTTGATGGTTTCTACCCCATTGTCAGTCACGGTCTTGGTAACAAGCATTCAAGTGGGGTGTTGTGAAACTGAGAAGTATCTGTGGTTCGTCGTGCATTTGAACAAGACATGCCAGTTGAAAATACATTCTCTTAACTTGATTACTTGGGCAAGATAACTGAATGATTTGTGATGCAAAATAGCACTCCTGGTAAAGATGTTCCAGAGTGATCTACCTACAGTGTGCATTTTGTGTATGCATCATGTATATCCTCTTTCCACTGTCTCCACGAAGGCTCCAGTGAGTCTATAAATAATGGAGCCCTTTTGCGACGTGCCAAGTCTACAGACATCTAGGCCAGTTTTGGCAGTAGAAGGCTGCAGGGGGCTGTCCTGACCACAGGCGCACCATCCTTTCCTCAATCTCAATCCCCCTTTAATAGTAATGCAGGCTGGTTTTAAGCAGCGCAAGCCATCATTCGCCAGCACTGGATTCTCTTTTTTATGCTGCACTTGTGCTAATGAGCAAGCAGCATGAAATTGGCAACTTCCTGCATTCCACTGAACAGTGTGGATGAATCATGCAGCATGGTCCTCACACTTTCTTTTTGACGGGGGGAGGGTTAACAATTTTATTTCCCAGTATACTTACATCATATGGATTGTATAGTAACCAGAGGAAAAGTCCTCCTCAAAAGCTGATACTTTGAAATTATGCAATTGATCCACTGGAAATATAATTTCCATAAAAACATCTATTATCTCACTAATTGTTATTAATCCAGGATACATTGAAGTACAATAGGTGCTTCCTGTTGGCTTGCAGTTTTCTCCATTGTAAATAACAGACATTTTATATCTTTAATTTCAGTTTGGATTAAGAATTATTCCAAGCATGCACTGGTTAAATTATTCTTCAGTGTTGCTTGCAATCTAAGCCTGTCCATCTGATTTGCTTCTTTTCATCAGGACCAGACAATAAAGCCGTCTGCTGTACTACATTTCTGTCAAAACACATCACTGTCTGCATCGACTTGTCGACCGATTTGATATTCAGGTTGCAAACACTGGATTCATAACACTGTCTGCTCGCTGTTGGCAGCAGTAGAGGGGCATGAATAGCAGTGAGGATTGCAATGTTGCCAACCCACAGTTACAAATAGAGAACTCTCCCAACAACAACTGCATTCCCAATTGTTTCAAGTGAAAATAGCAGAGATACAAACATCATGTTGGTATAATGATCTCTTGCACTATGTGTAAGCCTCCAAGTCAACTTAGTTAGTCTTTGCCTTAGCGTTTTTGTGGGAATAGCAAAAAGCATATAAAGATGTTTAAGAAGGAACTACAGATGCTGGAAAATCGAAAATGCTGGAGAAACTCAGCAGGTGCAGCAGCATCAATGGAGCGAAGGAAATAGGCAACGTTTCGGGCCGATGGGGGTGGCGGGGAGAAGAAAGGAAAAAGGAGGAGGAGGAGCCCGAGGGCTGAGGAATGGGAGGAAACAGCCCGAGGGCTGAAGAAGGGGAGGAGACAGCAAGGGCTAACAAAATCAGGAGAATTCAATGTTCATGCCCACAGGATGCAGACTCCACAAGCGGAATATGAGGTGCTTTTCCTCCAATTTCCGGTGTTGCTCCCCAAGCGGAATATGTTCACCAGTATCTCCTCCAACCTCATCTATTGCATCCGCTGCTCTAGATGCCAGCTGATCTACATCGATGAGACTAAGCGGAGGCTGAGCGATCGTTTCGCCGAACACCTCCGCTCGGTCCGCAAGAACCTACCTGACCTCCCGGTGGCTCAGCACTTCAACTCCCCCTCCCATTCCCCGTCCGACCTCTCTGTCCTGGGTCTCCTCCATGGCCAGAGTGAGCAACACTGGAAATTGGAGGAACAGCACCTCATATTCCGTTTGGGGAGTCTGCATCCCCCATCAGTCTGAATAAAGGTTTCGGCCCAAAACGTTGCCTATTTCCTTCGCTCCATAGATGCTGCTGCACCCGCTGAGTTTCTCCAGCATTTTTGTGTACCTATAGCCTATAAAGATGTACTGATTGTCCAATGTCGTTGAGTATGTATTCTCTTTGTATTTGTTATTTTTAAGATGTGCAACGAATGTGAAAACTCAACTTTAATAAAATCAAAAACAAAACTTGTAGAAATGTATTGCATATTGTCTACACTGCCCTCCATCAATGGTGCGCCCAAAGATGAAGAAAAGTTCTAAGCATAACTCAGGCTGTTGCAGAATCCCCCTCCATGTTCACTTGGGAACAGACAAAACAGTGGCAGGGAAGGTTTGTTAGTTACACTGACTTTTTCTCCATGGACTTGTCTGTCTGTTTTCCTGTGATGTCTTTAAAACAACACAAATTGGGAACTGCAAGGTAACTTGGTCAAATGCTCAGTATCACATGGTTTTAACATGGACTTCTTATAATTACCTTTTAAAATGTAAGTTTGAGATTTGGCTTTATTCTTTCTGCCAGTTGTCGTTGATTCCATTATGGTTTACGCACCAAGTAGAACGGCCTAGAGATGAAACAAAATATGCTTTCACATCCTTCCAAAGATGATGATCTGTGACATGGGTGCAAATACAAATTCTCATCCTCTGTAGCTTCATTGAAATAGACCAAGACAATTCCCACTGTTATTCCCCCTCCACTTGCTGCATCTTGCTCATCTACACATTTTCTGTGAACTATTCTCATGAGAGGAAAAGCAGGTCTTAAGAGTTTCAAATCAATGCTCACTTTGTATTCAATCTACAGTATCTATATCATGACACTCTCCAAGCCTCCTGACTCTGCTGCTCTTCATCTACTTCCCTTGTGTCCGCTGGAAGGAATGGCCCAAGTGTTTGCACCCTCTGAGTACCTGTATTTGGCCAGGACTGATAAATTTCAAATTGCCAGCCAATGTAATACAGGGATGTATCAGAAAACTTCAAATGAAATAAAAGATTATTTAGTAGATGGTTTATGCATGCAACCTATAATGTAGCTACCTCAATACCACTAACCACTCCTTAGTCATCTCAGTATAACTGTGATATCCTCCCCTTGCACCTCCCTTGGTTCCAGTACGCCTGAAGACTAGATGCAGTCAGTACTGGGACGTGCTTCACATGTGCCTTTATTAAATGCTCAATAAAGTTACAGTGTGTCAGACTTAACTTCTTTACATGGTGTCAGCTGGTTTAACGCACGCCTCCTGTTTATCGGGTTTTATTTGCCCCTAGTTTACTAGTTTTAATTCCCTCTTTGCCATGGCATTCTCGTGCCACAAGCCCTCTCCCCTTGTCTCTGACGCTGACATTGCGGAGCGATGGGCTACTTTCGTGATGGACTACAACCACTTTATCAACATCGTGCACTGAAATTACCCTGATGCGGTCAAAGCCTCACTACTGCTGAACCTTGCCGGTCCCGATGCCATGAAACAAGCTCGGACTTTCATCTACAATCCAGCGGTCCTGGATGACAACGACCAGGTCGTCGAGCCAGCGGAGTCTGCCAACGACCCGGTATGTCTCTTACGCAAGTTTGCGGAGATTTGTGACTTGCCCTCCAACCATATATTGGAGCGGGCTAGATTCTTTACAAGGAAACAGCAGCCTGATGAACCTGTTGAATGTTTTATCGCTAACCTGCGCTACCTTGCTCAGCGGTGCCGTTTCGAGAACATGTGTGATCAGCTCACTAGAGATATTTTAGTCACCGGCATGCTAGATCAGAAGTTACGAGCCGAGCTGCTGCGAAAACCGGATCTCACCCTGACTGAAGCTATGCATGCATGCAGACTAGCTGAAGTGGTTGCCCCGCTACATGGGCAGAGGGGATCTGACAATCGGGCTATCAATCTGAATGGTGTTGCTATGCCCTGCCGCTAGCAAGACAATGTTCGCCCTGCACCGCGGCTGACTTTTGACGCTCGGGTCTCGCTTGTTAAAAAGTGCCCCAACTGCAATTATGTCCACTCTATGCAGTCGCAGTGCCCAGCTTTTGGTAAAGCTTGTAATTTCTGTAAGAAGATGAACCATTTCTCAGCTGCCTGTCGCTCCCGTGGGAACATTCCACCAGCTCCCAGACAAGTTTTAAACCACCTGCAACAAGTTGATAACAAATTTGGTTCCCAGTCTTCTGTCGACACTGCCCTCGACTCTGAGCCCAGTATTTCCATAGGAGATGCCAGTGTTTATTCTCTCCTTCATAATCAATCTCGCCTCCCCGATCCTTCTGTACTAGTCACTGTCAACAACAAATCCTTCACTGCCAAGCTAGACACGGGGGCGAAGGTGAATGTTATGTCAACATTCCTGTTCAGGAAGATTAGAAATAATGAGCTGTTAACTGCTGATCGCTCCATATTGCGTGCTTATGGGGGAGAGGAGCTAAAACCTGTGGGGAGGGCCACCTTCCACTGTGTGCTGAAGAAATCTTTGAGAGACCTGTCGTTCTTCATTCTTGACTGCGACTGTGTGACTCTGTTGAGCAATCAGGCGTGTCAGGATCTCGGGCTGGTGTCCTTTGACCGTACTGTCCACGAAGTGCGGGTGATGCTGAATCCACTTTCTGAATATCACGACCTATTCGATGATGAACTGGGTAAGCTGCCCCTTGTGTACAAGATTGCAACTGACCCGTTGGTTGTACCAGTGGTCCGTGCTCCATACAGGGCAAGGTCGAAGCAATGCTTAAGAACATGGTTGACATGGGAGTGCTTGAAGCTGTCAGCGAACCCACCGACTGGGTCTCCACCATGGTCGCCACCATGAAGAAGGGTAAGAGCGAGATACGGGTGTGCATCAACCACAAAGACTTAAATCTAGCTATAAGACATCCTCATTATCCCATGAGGACTGTAGAAGATGTTGCTGCCCGGGTCGGCCAGGCCACGGTGTTCTCTGTCCTTGATGCCAGGAGCTCATTCTGGCAAATATACCTCAGACTTAACCACTTTTGGCACCCCCTTTGGAAGATTCAAATTTTTGCGGATGCCGTTCGGCATCAACTCTGCTAGCGAAGTGTTTCAACGCTCCATGGCGCAACTGTTTGCTGGCCTGCCGTGTGCCATTATCGTGAATGACATCCTGGTTTACGGGAAAGATGCTGCTGAGCACGACCACAACCTCCGACGAATTCTAGACCGCGCTCGCCACATCAACTTAAAACTCAACCTGTCAAAGTGCAAGTTCCTTGTAGCTGAAGTACCCTATGTTGGCCACATCTTCACAGCCCACGGGCTGAAACCCGATCCGCAGAAAACCAACGCTATCTCCGAGCTGCCTGCCCCAACCGACGTGATCAGCCTGCAGTGATTCCTGGGCATGGTCAGCTACTTGGGCAAGTTCATCTCCGACCTCAGCAAGTTGAGTGCACCCCTAGGCAACTGATGAAAAAAAACATTGCCTGGTCCTGGTTTCCCCAACACCAGCAGGCTTTCGACCTTCTCAAAACAAAGCTGATCAGCACACCGACTCTCAAGTTTTTCGATCTGCAACGTCCGATTGTAGTTACGTGCAATGCTTCCGGTTTCGGACTCGGTGCTGCCTGCCTGCAACTCCATGATGATGGCTCACTACAGCCCATTTCTTATGCCTCGCGTACCATGACAGACACTGAGCAGCGATATGCACAAATCGACAAGGAGCTTGTTGCGGTTGTATTCGCCTGCTCCAAGTTCAAGGACTTCCTTTTCGGTACCAGGTTCACCGTCGAGACGGATCATCAACCCTTGGTGACCATCCTCAATAAGCCCATCCACATCGCTCCAGCCAGGCTCCAGCGCATGATGCTACAGCTCCAGCGGTTTGACTTTCTAATCGTGTACAAGAAGGGCACCGAGATGCATGTGGCCGACACGCTGTTCCGGGCCCCCCGCTCCTCCTGTGACAGGCACCCCTACGAGCAGGAGGATCTGCAGGTACTCAATGTCAACTTTGTTCCCTCTGAGCAGCTGCAGTGCCTGGTTGAGCACACCGCCAACGACCCCGACCTGCAACAGCTCGCAGCTGTCATCCAGCGGGGGTGGCCCAGCAGACGCACCTCACTGCCTGCGGGTGCCCACCCTTTCTTTCTGGTCCGCGATGAGCTTGTGCTCCGGGACGGTATCATCATCAAGGGTCACAAGGTGGTCGTCCCTGCCCCCCCCCCCCCCCCCCCCCCCCCTATATGACTTGTACTACAACGCTGCTCACATGGGGCATCCCGGAGCCGATGCCACCGTCTCACATGCCCAAGAACAATACTATTGGCCCGGCATGGCCAAGTACATTAAAGCCCGAGTAGCCTCCTGTCCTGATTGCAACACCCTGGCCCCACATCAGCAGCGCCAGCCACTTCTGCAGCAGCCTGCGCCTGCTATGCCCTGGACCTCGCTGGCTGCTGACATTTTCGAATGGCGAGGCAAGCACTACCTGGTTTTGGTTGATTCATACTACAACTGGTTCGAGGTGGACCTTCTCCCTGCTATCACCTCTGAAATGGTTATCAGTAAGCTGCGCAGACACTTTGCTACCTTCGGGTCCCTGGTCCGCTTACAGACCGACAACGGGCATCAGTTCACCAGCGCAGAATTCCAGGCTTTCGCTGCGAAGTGGAACTTCACTCACTATACCAGCAGCCCCGAATACCCGCAGAGCAAGAATTTGCTCGAGCAGTCTCGTCTCTCCAATGGTGACTTCTACCTGGGTCTACTCAACCTTTGCAACATCTCACGGGACCCTACCATGCGATCCCCTGCCCAGTGTCTGATGTACCGCGTGCTTCGCCCACCGATGCCGATCGCCCAACAGTCCCTGGTGCCCAAGGTCCTCCAGCCTGCCGCCGTCCAGCAATGGATTGCCCACAAGCATGAGGTTCAGCGCCGCTCTCACGACAAGTCCTGCCGCCCGCTCTTGCCACTACTGCCTGGCCAGGTCGTCCGCATGCAGACAGCCACCGGATTCTCCCGACTCGCAACCGTTGTTGGTGTGGACGACTCCCCGAGATCTTACCTGGTGGACTTTGATGGAACTGTCTACCGTCGGAGCCGCCAGCAGCTGTTGGCCATTAACGAGTCGCAGCCTCCTCCTGCGGATCCTTACGCTTCTCCGTTGCGCTTCCAGCCTGTCATTACTAATTACCCCACAGCCCCCTGCATGTCCCGGTCAGTTTGCTTGCCGCGTTCTCCTCCTTCTGTGCCTCCTGGTTTCGGGCAGATGATTTCCTTCCCTGCTCGTTCTTCTTCTCCTCCTTCTCCTCCTTCTCGTCTCCTCCTCCTGGATCACCCGTGCCGGCTGGGTCGCCTCCCGCATTCCCGATTGGGTCTCCACCTGCTTTCTCCTTCCCGGCTGCTGCTGCTCCACCTCCTCTTCTACCTGGTGGGGAGGGTGATGGTGCTATACACACTCGCTTGGGTCGGGTTGTCAAACCTCCTGTCCGCTACAGTGATTTCGCCTGAATTTGCATGTGTTGTATAATCACACTGCCACTGTTCTAACTTCAATTTCAGATTTCTAAGGGAAAGGATGTAGATGGTTTATGCATGCAACCTATAATGTAGCTACCTCAATACCACTAACCACACCTTAGTCATCTCAGTATAACTGTGATATCCTCCCCTTGGTTCCAGTACGCCTGAAGACTAGATGCAGTCAGTACTGGGACATGCTCCACATGTGCCTTTATTAAATGCTCAGTAAACTTACAGTGTGTCAGACTTAACTTCTTTACAGGTTTGGATACGCTAGAGGCAGGAAACATGTTCCCGATGTTGGGGGAGTCCAGAATCAGGGGCCACAGTTTGAGAATAAGGGGTAGGCCATTTAGAACGGAGATGAGGACAATCTTTTTCACACAGTGTTGTGAGTCAGTGGAATTCTCTGCCCTCAGAAGGAGATGGAGGCTGGTTCTCTGGATGCTTTCGAGAGAAAGTTAGATAGTGCTCTTAAAGATAGCGGAGTCAGGGGAGAAGGCAGGAATGGGGTACTGATTGTAGATGATCAGTCATGATCATATTGAATGATGGTGCTGGCTCAAAGGGCCGAATGGCCTACTCCTGCACCTATTATCTATTGTCTAAATACAATCAAGGGAATGTTAATAAACTTCCAGCAATGTCGGTTACACCAATATAGGAATATTGACCAGGCTGCATTATGCCTAAATATCAGCTGTAAATTTATCATGGGGATTAGTTCCAAAATCAGATCGACTGATTGAATGGAAAGCAGGTAATGCCAATGTGCAGCAGAAAGTTATGGATGATGAATGTCAACAGCATAGCAAGTATTAGAGGAAGTTTGCACAATGAAGTAAATTTGTCACAGCAAGTATTTCTTTGGAAAATTTGTCATCCCACCACTTTTCAGTTCACCTAAATTATCCAGTAAATTTCTATTTTATAATCTTGGCATCAGTTTTGAAGTTGCACAGTTGAGAGACATGATATGAATCAGCAGTTGATTGTTGTGGTGATCACAAGTTTGTTCCACACCTTCTCATGAATGGTGTAATTTCTTTTTTGATATCATTTTCAGTACAATTTGAAGCCAATTGTGTGCTCCAACAAGTTAACACATTGCAGCAATGTTCCAATACTCATGCAAACCTTAAAATATAAAAATCTGCCAAAGTAATATGTCTTAACTGCAACTTTTATTAATGAACCTATGCATAAGTCTATAAAGCACCTGATTGACAAAATAATTCAGCGTATCTTTAATCTGATTCCTGATTTTTTTTGGCCAATAGTCTCTCAAACTGATTCCTCTTTCATCCTCCTTATCATTGAATAAAATCAAATTTGTTCGGAAGAAGCAACATGATTTGTTTTGCTATTTGCCTTTTTTCTGGATCTGTTCACTAGCAATGTCACAGTTAATCTGCCAAATCAAAACCTGCTACCATACTGCTTATTACTCAGCATATTCACTGCTTTTATAAACTTCACAGTGTGTTTTCCATTATCTCCCATTAACTGTATTTATTTGGACATCTGAGAGAAAATATAGGAAAAAAAATAATATTATATAATAATTGTTATCTCATGAAGGAAAGCTTGAAATGTGTGTACAGAGCATTGCCTGGTATTTCCAAATCTTCTATTGCATTCAGTAGGTAAATAAATAGGTAGTGGCATAGTTCGGAAGTGGCAAACTTAATATAGATGCAAAAACCTGGAGTAACTCAGCAGGACAGGCAGCATCTCTGGAGAGAAGGAATGGGTGACTTTTCGGCTCGAGACCCTTCTTCGGACATTTGGCACTTCACCCCCTCAATAAAAGCTGGAACATTAGTTACTTAATTTACTGAACAATAATTCTGAGATTGTAACCTTTAATAGTAAGATTAAACGAGAACTTACCAGTTTGAAGTTTGATCTTTATTTTATGAGGAGTAACGTTGAGGGATTACGTGAAGACCCCGCCAGCACGCATGCGTGTCAATCTTCAAAGCAGCGGTGTGAAATCACAGGAAACAGTTATTGAACTAAACATAGTAAGATAAGAGAAACTAGAATACCAGTTGACCTTTATGATAGAGGGTGGGCGTGGAGGGCACGTAATCCCTCAACATTACTCCTCATAAAATAAAGATTAAACTTCAAACTGGTAAGTTCTCGTTTAATCTTACTATTTTACTTCGGAGTCACGTGAGTGACTACGTGAAGATTTTAAAGCTCTGTGATTTCATGCCGTGGAAACGAGTCCAAGCGTTATACACTGCATCAGTAGGCCAATGATGAGTGGACATTAATAATGCATTCAGACATGACATAGATATAGACATGTTGATGCTATTAATGAACAACAGTGGCAATAGTAACCTCCCTCAACCGGGAGGAAGTATGAAACAGACCTAACATAGAGTTGGTAAATACCCCCGATCTGGCAATGGGTTTATTATGATAATTTGGACAGATCATTAGTTTGACCATCCTGCAGCCGCTAGGATGTGGTCCATAACCCTGCTGCTGAGGTGTTGCGGTCCTGGTGGAGTGAGACTCAAAATGTCAATGTTCACTCCTGTATAAGCCAGACCCATTTAACCCCCTGAAGAAGGTCTGTAGTGATACCTTCTAACGAGGTTTTATGTAACTAACAATATTGCTAGTCAGAGTCTATAAGGTTCTTAGGGACCTTGACATACTGGTGTAGATGCGTGATCACACACAACCCAAGGTCCATGGGATATGCAACATCTAGTTTGGTCTTATGTCCCTGTCTACTCTGCTTGGCTAATCATAAACATAACATGTTATTATTGCCCACAGCTATGATCATCCTATCCAGTGTAGCAATGACTGGACCCGTAGCGCTGTACTCAGCACCATGGCATAACCACTAGTAAGTGAGTTTGACCAAGGAGAGGGATGTTGCTAGAGCCCATCGGCAAAGTGACGTAGCACAATGTTAACAACCCATATCTCTGCGTCCCAAGGCCTGGGAGGTGTTAAGTTGACAATACCCTTCATAATCTAGATGTCAGAGGGTGAGACCCAATAGAGTGGTTTCTGTTCCCCACAGCCAAATGATGAGGAGGTACTTCAGGCACAGTAAATGGAACTTTAACTTAATACTATAAAATCCCATATAAACTGAATTTCAAGGCGTCAGTCATCCGTGCCGAGTTAAATGTAAATAAGCATAAACAATACCTCCCATCTCCTATGAGGAATGCTGCTATTTGGTGCTATCCCTGCAATCTGCAGTGAGCACTCCAAGGCTTATGATTTAACACCCCGAGCCGCAGGAACGATCTCTCTGAGTCTGTAAGTCAATGAATTGATTATATCAGGCAGAGGATGGTTTCAACATCACAACTGAAGCTGCAAATGTTTGTGTCCAGAAATAACCATGCAAAGTTTTATGAGCATTCCCCACATCAGCGGGAACCATGGGTATATAAACCAGGCAGGCACTATGAAAATCCCGGAAGCGGGAAACTTGCTGAATTTTGCAAGACCTGTCTAATGAGGCCAAATGGAGGAAGACATAAAAGAACATTCCTCCCTAGTGTAGCGAGAAGGCACCCATCACCACTGATATGCCTCGTATTTTTCTGCAACTGGTGATTGAGCTTGGATGCAAACATCTTGATTGTTAGTTTTCCATCGAGCCACAATTTCATTAAATACTTTGTGATCACACATCCATTCTGTGTTGTCATTGATTTTACATGATAATACATCAGTGCTAAATGCGGTTGGGTAAAACTATCACCGGATAATTTGATTTGATTGCACCCTTGTGATTAACATATACCACCACCAAAGTGTGTCACCTTGGACTTGTGCATGCAGATTATGCATATTCACACACCCTTTAATGCACACGCTGCACCTGATGTCCATAGGCAGTTGATACCATAAATGAACAATTGATAACATGCTAATCCCATCTGCCTCCGTAACTAGAGATGGTATTAGTAATTTTCCATCTTTGAGTAATAGCATCAGTTTGGAATTGACTGAAGATTTACGGATGAAAGGTTTAGTGGAGCAACGCTGAATACTGTTTGTCCACCATTGTGACTTTGATACTTTCAGCTGGGAATAGCAGAGGTCTAATCTATTGTCTCAGAGCGGAGTCCCAGCCAAATGAATGGATTAATTGTATCCCAATAATCAATAATTTCAGTTGGTATCAACTTAACTGAAATTTAACTGGACAGATGAGAAACCCAATTTCTCAAATATAGCTATGTGGCTGATAAGACTAATTTAGCAAAATACAGTATGTTCAATATCATCCAGATAGGCCATAACACTTGTTTGTTAGCTCTGTACAGTCGAAGCACTGATTGTAGTGATTGGTAAATAATATGGGAACTGAAGATAGCCCATTTAGCAATGCTTCTGAGTGTATCATTACCTAATCAAGCTAAATTTCAAATATCACCGAAGCCTGTGAGTGGAAATGATCACATGGAGGTTATTCAGAAAAGTCTATACTGCACATGCGGGTGGAAGCTGTTGACAATGAACAGTCCACATCTCCTATAATTGCAAGCCTGCCTTGAAAGGCAACCTCAACCATACCTGCTGTGCAGTATAAACTAATCTCATGTTATCCCAAACCAGTGTAAATATTCAAACCAGTGTAAATATTACCAACTTGAATCCGTGACAGGAGGCATCATCAATGTGGCTCCATACCTTCACACCGCCAGATGGGGAACTTCCAGGAGTTCCCTCAATCAGTTTCATCCTTCCACATCCGAATGGGAGGACTTATGCAACCCAACCCAGGAGCTGCCTCAACCATGTGTGCATGATTTTGCACCTTCTGCTCCTGGGAGGTAGAGGAGCTCGAGTACGGGGTTAGCGCATCTTCCGGGAAGGCCGTTCTGGGCTGTGGCCTAAAAAATACCTTTGTCTTGGTTGTACGGCCTTCAAGCTTTCACCAGCTTCAGTGTATTGTGGTTTGCTGGTGGGTGCGTAGGGGTGCTGCGGCCGGAGATGTGAGGTCTTGCCTGATGATGTGGCCTTCATGAGCCCGACGGCCCTCATCAAGCTTCTTGACCTGTTTCAACAGGTTGCCCCCAAATGGCAGTATCAGTGGTTGTGTGTTACTGGTCTTACACAGTCCTACAAATTTGGGGTCCCAGATAGCTCTTCACTGCAGGAACACTGAGAGAAACACAGTTCCCTGGTGTTGGGTATTTGGTAGTTGTCATTCACAGCCTGCTCCTGCTGCTGGTTGTGTTGTTCCTGCACCCCCTGCACACTTGTGGTATCTTCAGCCAAACCCCTGTCTTCAGAGTCAGCCCAGAAGTGACTACTAATGCTCCCCTCTGTCGAGGGAGATGCATTATGCAGCCCTCAATAAGGTGCTGCCATAGGCATCTTAGGACCCCATGGTGACTAGACTCCATATACCGGAGCATGTCACATTGGAGCATCTGCTCCATCAACCGCTCCATGCAGGATATGCAACCACAGTCGCTCCCGCCGGCGGTGAGTCTTCACAGCCCGATTCGTCCGAGCCTTCGGGCCTGTCCGAGTTCTGCTTGGCCTTCCCTCCAGTCTGTGGTGTTGATTTGAACTGTGCAGGTGCCAGGTCGGAGACTGCTGATCGAATAGTGATCCAGGTGCACCCTATCGCTGCTGACTGCCAGCACTTCCGCGGTCCTCCGCAGTCAGTCTGGATGCGGTCCATTTGGACGTAGTCCATAGTTCCTTTCCTGTAACATAATTCTCACAGAAAATAGAACAAAATGACCTTAGATTATAGAATTTACCTGCATGTCCTGTTTTAAAACTTCCGCTGCAGGGGCAACGCTCCTCCCGAGCCTGGTCTCGTGGTCCCTGTAGACGGCTTTCCCCGCAATATTCATAGTCGGGTTTTTCTCCCCCGAGCTTGATATTCCCGTAGTCGTTGCAGCCGGGATTCCCTCTGCTGTCCTTGTAGAAGGGCTTCTCCGTGACGTTCATTGTCGGGTTTTTCTCCCATGAGCTTGGTATTCCTGTAGCTATAGCCGGGATTTCCTCCACGGTCCCTTATAGCAGGGCTTCAACGTGATGTTTACAGTCGGTGTTTCCCCCACCCCCCCTCCTCCCCGAGCTGAGTATCCCCGCAGTAACTGCAGCCGGGAAATCCCCGCGGTCCCTTTAAAAGAGATAGCCGCGATATACATAGTCGGGGGGTATCCCCGCTGTATTAGACCCGGTGCCACCGGCACCAATATGAAGCCGTTGGCTCCACTGCCAGCGGCTCGCAAGGCAAATTCACCGCCGCCTGCTACCTGCATTCCGCGGTCTTCTGAGCGGGTTCCCTTGGTCCATGGGCGGGATTCCTCGAGGTGATGACCGGGATTCCCTGTAGTCCGTGACTGGGTTTCCCCCTCCGTCCAGACTTCGCCCCGGACTTTAGCAGGACTTCTAAGTAGAGATTCCTGCAAGAAGACATCACCTGAAGAAAGTTTAAAAAAACTTACCTTTAGGTCTGACTGCTGGCAGGAGCATCGCGCCGCACCCCCCCCACCCCCCCCCCCCCCAGTCATACACAATGCGATAGACAATATGATATGCATGCCTGACTCCGAAGTAAAATATAAGATTCCATTGCACATTGTGTATTCACTAACTCCAACATCCTAGCTTCAATATCCTCCCATACAATTGCACTCTATTCCACAACTCTACAACTGAGAATGTTGAAACTCTACGTAATCAGCACCAGAGGATCAGTGGTTGGGTGACTGGTGCTTTTAAACAGCAGTACTATTCGTGGTAGCTCTGTGCAGTTGGTGCATAACATAATAAAACATGGAGAAAAACGCAAGATACAATGGTATGAAAGGAAAAGTTAAGCAGGGCCTATTTCAGAAAATTACAAGCTTCTGCCCATGCTAGCTCCTTGAAAGGACAATCTATTCTGCTTTGCTACTTTCCCCAGAACACTGCAAACATTTATTTCAAGAATACACCCAATTTTCTTTTAAAGGTTATCAATGAATATGATTCACCATCTTTTCAAACAGTGCACACCAGATCATAGTAATTCATTCCATGAACCCATTCCATCATAACACCAACCGTGGAACAACTCCCTGAGGCTGCATTGTCATTCAATAATATCTTGTCTTATTTATCTTTGCCTCAACTGTACTGTCCTGTCTTGTCCCCGTAATACCTTCATTGTCTAAATGTCTATCTGTGTCAGTCTTGCAGAATCAGCCTCCACGGTTCTCTTACTGCATCTTCTGTTATTGTCCGTTAACACAAGTTACAGCACTGGATTAAGAGTTGCCATAGTGATTCAGTGTTCAGGTATTAGGCTGTCATTTGATCATTAAGAATTATGCAAAAAAAAAATGATTGCAGTTGTGTCACAGAGTCATAATCATTTGAAAGATGAAATTTCAACACATCTGCCTGAATTGGCCACCTCTTATAAGAGCCAAAATAACCATGATTTCAGCACCTCCTCACCTAACTTGTCAACCCCATCTGGATCTGTTTCAATAAAATAACCTGTTCTGCTGAACTACATAGATTAACCTTTTCTTGTAAGACAACCCCTTGATACGTGGAATACATCTAGTTCACGTTTTCAGTAGTGAGCCGAAAGCAAGTACATCCTTCCTTTAATAAAAACACCACTGAATGCAATATCCCAAGTGTCATCTCACCAAAGCCCTGCGCAAATGACAGTAAAACATCTTTCATCACAAACAGTAACATCTTTGCAATAATACTAACATTCTATTTTCCTCCAAACTTACTTGCTGGGCAAGAAAAGCTGCGTTTCTCGTGTGAGGATGCGGATCTCTCTGAACATTGGCTTTCAACATTCTATTTCAATATTCTGCTTTTCATTCCCCAAACAAGATTATATTTCTCCACAATCTAGTCCATGTGCCACAGTGGTGAGATGACACTTGGAATATTGTATTCGGCGTTGTTCTTATCAAAGGACAGTACGGAAAAGGTGAACTGTGCTGTAAGATTTAGCCTTGAGGCTAACGGAATCAAGAGATATGGGGAGAAAGCAGGAACGGGGTACTGATTGTGGATTATCAGCCATGATCATATTGAATGGCAGTGTGGGCTAGAAGGGCCGGATGGCCTACTCCTGCACCTATTGTTTATGTATGCAACCAGCCTCTCGGTATCACTGGCTGAAGCCCACACCAATTCAACTGAGCTGAATGCAATGCATCAAGTTGACTTATGCTTCATTGGAGACCAGGTCTCATCTGTTGTACCAGGATTAACCTACCTTTTGACAGTCTTGCACAGAAGAGTACAGGGGCAGGGCCCTGCTTCAGTACAGCTGGAAAGCTTTCACTTAACATTTTGAAACCATCTGGGATTATATATTCAAATGTGTGCAGATAATTGTAAATAATAATTTAAAAAGTATAAACACATCAATGCATCAAGGAATGATTAAATCTAACAAAATAAGCAAAGCACAAACAGACCAGATCTAACTGATGCATGACGGCAGTCATTGATTACTCCCAGCATATCTGAGATCAGCTGCTTGATTCCACATAGAGTCCATCGATGGAGCACAGTGATAGTCACTCACCTTGTCCTGGACTTGCAGCAGTTCATGTCAGCCAGGTATCTATTTACAGTGGTACAGTCTATAATCAGTCTGAAGAAGAATCCTGACCCAAATTGTCTCCTATCCATGTCTTCCAGAAATGCTGCCTGACCTGGTGAATTACTCCAACACGTGCTTATTTGACCATGATCTGACATGTTTTCTTAACCTATTTAATTCCCTATTCAGGCTCAGTGTACACCTCACAATTTCCTTACCCACAACCACTGGATTTGTCAACAACGTTGAAACAATATACACAGTCTCTATATCTAAGCCATTCATATCAAATGTGAAAAGCTGAGGCCTCTCTAATGATCACTGCATCATCACATTGGGTAAAGTGGGATAGAAAATGACCCAGTTATCTCCTCTCGCCTTTCTTTCAGTTAGCCAATTTGTTAATAATACTAATTATTTATTACCGCTCATGCCAAGAACATTTATCTTGTTCAGTAACATAATCAAGTACTTTTTGAAACATAAAAAAATGACAATTGGATTTTCACTGTCCATCCAGCTGCTTGCATCTTCAAAGGATTCTAATACAATTATCGGGCATGATTTCCTTTTCATAAAACCATATTAAATCTTCCAAACAGTAATATGGTTTTTAAGTGGTCCAGTATCAACTCCAAGGTAGACACAAAATGCTGGAGTAACTCAACGGGTGAGGCAGCATCTCTGGAGAGAAGGAATGGGCGACATTTCAGGTCGAGACCCTTCTTCCGACTGTCAGGGGAGGGGTGGGACAAAAATAGAATGTAGGCGGAGACAGTAAGACTTGTGGGAGGACTGGGAAGGGGAAGGGGATGGAGAAAGAATGCAAGGGCTATCTGAAGTTAGAGCGGTCAATGTTCATACTGCTGCGATGTAAACTACACAAGCAAAATATGAGGTTCTGTTCCTCCAATTTGCGCTGGGTGTCAACTGACAATGCAGGAGGCCCAGGACCAAAAGATCAGATTATAAATGGGAGGGGGAGTTGAAGTGCTGAGCTACCCAGAGATCAGGTAGGTTAAGACTGACTGAGCGGAGGTGTTCACTACATCGCTGAGCCTGCGCTTGGTCTCGCCGATGTAGAGAAGTTGACACCTGGAACAGCGGATAAAGTAGATGAGGTTGGAGGAGATGCAAGTGAACTTTGGCCTCACCTGGAAAGACTGTTTGGAGTCGAGGGGAGGGATAAAGGGACAGGTGTGCAACTCCTGCGGTTGCAGGGGAAAGTACCCGGGGAGGGGGTGGTTTGGGTGGGAAGGGACAAGTTGACCAGGGAGTTTTGGAGGGAACGTTCTCTGCAGAAAGCCGAAAGGAGTGCAGATGGGAAGATGTGGTCAGTGGTGGGATCCCATTGGAGGTGGCGAAAAATTTGGAGGATTGTATGCTGTATGTGACGGCTGATAGGGTGGAAGGTGAGCACAAAGGGGACTCTGTCCTTGTTATAAATGTGGGGAGGGGTAGTAAGAGCAGAGATGCGGGATATCGAGGAGACCCTAGTGAGAGCCTTATCTATAATGGAAGAGAGGAACCCCTGTTTCCTAAAGAATGGGGACATCTCCTTCTTCTTGTTCTTGCGAATGAAACATAAACCAAAGGAATAGTTAAATCTCAAGCCGGGTGTTGAGCAGCCAGTTTGTTGTCTCTCCGTCAATGTCTGTCAGGTCCTGAGCTCCATTTGGTGGGTGGGAGAGCGGGCACCCAGAAATGACATGGTTGACTATCTGTTGTTCTGCTCCGCATTCACAGGCTGGCTCTGGGGGTTGAAATGCCCAACTCCAGTACCAAGTCTGTTGAGCTTCACCCATGCCCCTCTGGGGAGGTCAGACCCTGGACAGCTTTTATCTGGTGAAGAGATGTAGCTTGTAATGGAGATGAGGTGGCTTTCCACTCCTGTGACCACTTTGTGGCTATCCAGTGTGCCTTTTGCTCAGTTGGCTGGATGGATGCTAGGATTTGTTTTCCATGTGGAACAAAGGGGTGACGGGACATCAGTCTGGGTGGTCTCTGCTCTCTGCTGATAGCCTGATGGAGGAGGTGATCTGGGTCCATGGCACGACGAGATAGTGCCAGAGTTGCTGCTTGCCTTCGGCTCCCTGCAGGCGGAAAGCCTGCAAGTATAGGGAGCTGCTCGACTGGAGTAGGTTGAAGGCACCCAGTGATGGTTCACAAGGTGCTGTTCAGGCTCGTGTCTACCAGGCTAGTATGTCTACTTCTACTCCATACGGGTGTGCAGTACTCAGCTGGGGCATACACAAGATCTAAGGCAGAGGTGCGAAGAGTTGATGGACTGGCTCCCCAACTTGTACCTGCCAGGCTTCGGATGAGGCAGCTACGTGCCATGACCTTGTCGCAGAGACCAGCCAGGTGTTGACATAATGTAAGTGACCTGTCCAGCTTTACGCCAAGGTAAGTGGATGTTCGTTCAACGTCCAAGTGCGTGTTGTTAACGAAAACCCTCCGGTGCCCTGGAATGGAACACCACAAATCTCAGATGCCCTGATATGGAGTGTGGGGTGCAAATCGGCGTGGACGGAGGAATTAGGAGTTGGGGATAGAGTTTTTACAGGAAGCAGGGTGGGAAGAAGTGTATTCAAAATAGCTATGGGAGTCAGTAGGTTTGTAATAGATGTCGGTCAATTGTCTGGTTCCTGTGATGGAGACAGTGAGATCTAGAAACGGTAGGGAGATGTCGGAGATGGTCCAAGTGAATTTGAGTGCCAGATGGAAATTAGTTGTGAAGTTGATGAAGTCAGTGAGTTCTGCATGGGTGCAGGAGGTAGCACTAATGCAGTCGTCAATGTAGCAGAGGTAGAGTTCAGGGATAGGGCCACTTGTATGCCTGGAACAGGGGTTGTTCGACGTACCCTACAAAGAGGCAGGCATAGCTAGGGCCCATGCGAGTGTCCATAGCTACACCTTGGATTTGGAGGAAGTGGGAGCAGTTAAAGGAGAAGTTGTTGAGTGTGAGGACCAGCTCTGCTAGGCGGAGGAGAGTATTGGTAGATGGAAATTGGCTGGTTCTGCGGTCGAGGAAGAAACGGAGGGCTTTAAGACCCTCCTGGTGGGGGATGTGGGTGTGGAATGACTGGACATCCATAGTAAAGATGAGGGAGTGGGGGCCTGGAAAATGTGTCATTGAGGAGACGAAGAGTGAAGAGGGTCGGCAGAGTCGCTGGTGGAGGCCCGTGGGGAGTGGAAGTCAGCGAACGAATCGTCGGTAGTCCCAGTCAGCGGATGGCCAGGGAGGCAACGAATGACGGTGTCATCGGTTAAGCGGAAAAGGGTGCGGTCCCGGTGAGGAGGTGAAAGTCGGCGGCAGTGGCAGTTATGACCCCGTGGAGGCCGTGAAGTTTGGCGGCAGCGGCTCCCGGGGAAGCGGTGATGGTCAGCAGCAGCGACCCCGGGGAGGCCATGAAGGTTGACGTTGGCGGCATTTTCGGTGATCCGGGTCTTGTGTGGGCCGGGAAGGTGGTGAAGGTCGATGACGGTGGCATTTACGGTGGTCCAGGCCTGAGATCAGCCAGGAAGACGGTGAGTGTTGGTGCTGCTCCTCGTGGCAGCAATGGCATTGCGGGACTGGGCCTCGTGGTGTTCAATGATATTAAGAATTTTATTTTCTTGGCCCTTCTACTATGTCCCGGCCTTCTTCTATGTTTCTATGTTTCTATGAAATATCACCTTTTAAAGATCTACAGAGATGGTGCATGACATGATGAGTTACACCAGCACGTTGTGTCTTTTTTTGTAAACCAGCACCTGCATTTCCTTGTTTCTAAACACCCTGTACTTTTAACCAACTTCTCAAATTGTCCTGATCCTGTTCTGTATTTGCCTGCTTATTTCATGTCATCTTTCCATTATCTTTGCATTATCCTATTCAGTGGGATCATTGTAATCATATTCTAAATTGTTCTGGAAACATGGTTCTTTGCTCTGTGTATAACTATGGGAAGTGAATCTACATCAGGTTACAAATAGTTTTCAAATCAAATGTAATTGAGCATGATTATCTTCATGAAGTGCTTTGAATAGAAACAACTGGTACTCGTCAAAAATGCATGATAAAGTGCTTGGCAAGAAAACATAAATAAAATGAGTCAGTCATCTCCTGGTGTAGCCAAGCAGAGGAGAGCCTGCAAAATTATTCCAGCATTTAGGAATGTTACTCATGAGCCAGAAACAAGTTAACAATCCTGGTATCCAAGAGCCATGAACAAATTCAAATGTTTTTAATGATCTGTTTTATTGAAAGCAAATGTATTACAATACGCTAATGAACTCTTTTCTTGCTGTAAATTTGACAATGCTATCACGATGTAGTATTCATTTATAACAGTTAATTTAAATATTGCCTTATCTTAAATTGAACTACTAAGAGCACACCAATAAATCAATACTTATTAGTTCATACCTTTTCTAAATGCTGTGTATAACATCTCATTACGTTCAAATAGAACACCATCATAATTAAAAGGAAACAATATCTATATTATTACTTTATAATGATATGCATGAGATAGTGCACATCCTGGTGTAAACCCAAGGCCCTGCCTTTAGTGAAGCTTTATCTTATGTAATACAAAGTCCCAGTATAAAACTTGGCAGCTTTGATAGGGATGGTTGGCAGTTTAAATGTAAGTTATAAATGCTCAACAGCAAAACTAACCAAGAATGCCAAAACAATAAAAGGGAAAAAAAACACATGTGCAGTAATGAATGTAACACTGAATTTATTCAGTGTCTCATCCATTATAGGTGTAAACAACGGCTTAGGATTCATACATTGTATCTATTTTATCAATCTGACTTTCACAATTCTTGCAATCTTCAAGTATAGTGTAGCAGTGTAATCCCAGGACATCTGTTTTTCCCTCCAACCTATTCCACTGTAACAAATTCCTTTGCTAACCCATAAATAGGTTTTATTCATGCTACCCTGCATATTTTCAGATATGTTTAATTTAGTAAGATAAAGTTCAGCTGCAATCTACAGATTTCATAATTCATCTTAGATAAATCATCCTTGGTTTAGTGGTCCAGCGTCTACTTTAGGTATGAATTAGGCATGGCACAAACGGCTCCAGTGAATGTAGTAATGGCCTAAATGTATCCTTATATACATGTGCCGCCGGCCCACTGCTCAATTTGTCATTGAGTTAATTTCACACCATGCATTTTGATTTCAGCCTTTCATTGTCATTCATCATAAAACACAATGGAATAAGCATGATTATAGACATGAACTGAGTACAGAAACAACCTAAGAACTCCGGAGTTCAAATAATTATCAGTGTTATCTGAATGTCTGTAATTGAAGCTGCCAAGGCAGAGGTTTAAGTGTTGATTCAAATGTGTTAATTTCATGCTGTTGCTAATTAAGGTTACTTCATGAGGATTTACAGAATTTATTCTGCTACTAATTTGCAGTGAAAGAAAATGAACATTCTTCATTTATTATTCATGTGGTCTTTCTGTGCAAAATGTCCTTTTCATATCCGAGAATAGTGGCAATGTCAAAAATGATCCATTGGCTGTATAGAGGTATGCTCAGTGTAAGATAAACCCCACATCTATAAAGTTGCTTCCATTTATCTACACATGCAGCGACTTCAGTAACTCAGCGAGCTTTATCAGCGTTATTTGTTCCTTTAAAAAAAAATGTCACCTTTTATCATTTCTATTTCATGATATTTTTTGCTGCTTTTTAAAATGGTGCTCTTAATCAAACAATTTTCTCAATCTCTTTTACAACAAAATCTGCAAAACCCAAAGGACATGGTTTAAGAGTCCTTTGAGTTAATAATGTAGGTTCATTTTAGAAGTAATAGTAAAGCTGATTACAAATTATTATTAAAATATGTTTTATTTACAAGTATACCAATAGAAATACAAGCTATAAAAGGATAGGCAAAATCCAGGCACTTGGATATGGATGACATGCATAGATGAGATGCTTCTAAAGGTTCAAGACTTTTAGATAAATTAACTTAAAAGCTCATCTGCTTTGAATGTTTGAGCACACTTAATGATAATAAAAATTAATAACATATATTATCTGCAGCAGCACAAATATATATTTCATCTACAATAAATGTCAAGAGCTATGTAGAGATTAGTTCTGAATGCCCAACCATAAATTGAGTGTAATTCTACCTATTACAAAATGGGGTGAATTTATTATATGTTTGAGTGGCTGAATCTATGAGCCTAATTTCTTTGCTGATTAACAATATTAATAGTTCAAAACGCTGGAGTAACTCAGCGGGTCAGACAGCATCTCTGGAGAATAGGAATAAGTGATGTTTCGGGTTGAGTCCCTTCTTCAAACACGTCACCTATTTCTTTTCTCCAGAGGTGCTGCCTGAACTGCTGAGTTACTCCAGCTTTTTGTGTCTATCTTCAGTTTAGACCAGCATCTGCAGTTGCTTGCTACACATTAATAGTTCAAACTTTCCTTTATATCTGCTCATTGTGAATACATTCCACATCCTCTATTTCCTTAAGATGTTCAATCTTCCACTCTCTATTCAGCTGATCTACACACATTTGCCTGTATCCTATCTCATATCAAATCCTGCTTTTTTGTCATTGCTGATCTTGATGACCCACATTGGTTCCTGATCCACCAACGTCTCAGACGTAAAGTTTGCACCTTTGTGTTCAGATTCTCCCCTGGCCTAACCAGCCCCATCTATTCAACAGCCTTCAACATTACAGTCTTCCTGAAACTCTGTGTGTTTCTAATTCTGGCCCTCCTTACCCACTCCCCTTCCAATAGCAGCTTTGCCTTCAATTACCGCAACCAAGAGATTTAAATTCTCCACATACATCTCATAAGTTCTTCCTTTCCGTTCCCTTGCTTTGACCAAGGTCCTATGAAATGAAAAAAAATCCTGTAATATTCCCCCTGGAAGTATTTCATCACATTGAAGATGGTATCTATTTCAACCTCTTGTTATTTAACTGGACATATACATTATTTACCAGGAATAACATGCAAATCTCAGGGATAATTTCATTAATGATATGTTCATTTGTAAAGCTTTTGTAATCTGCTTGCAGGACATGGATGCTGTTAGAAAGACATCCTTTATTTCTCGTCCAGATTTGCAATTGGGGCAGTGGTAGAAAATTAATTTCATGGCTGCTGTAACCCTTCTGATGGTCAAGCTGAGTTTTCCAGATTTTGACAAGGAATGGAACAATCTTTAGAACACATTAGGGGAGAATGATTACAACATTTATATAATTTAAACACAAATCTTGACCACTTCCTGTTTGCACTGCATATTGATTTTAGAAAAAACGCTACCACTTACGGCAGTGATTTTTGGCCATCTTACTCAGAGTGCCCCTCCGCTGCACAGGACAAGAAGAATTTTCCCATCGATGAAAAATAAAGACTTATTAATGTTTTAAAAATGTTGTGATTCTCTCTACTGTCAATCACGCCATGAAGGCCACGTCCCTTCCTGTGGGAGGGGGAGGGACTATAAAACCTAGAAGTGTGGACTGCCTCAGTCTCTGTAAGATGGGGGAGCGAGAGGTCACAGCTCTCAGTCTGAGCTGTGAATAACACTGAATACATGTCTACTAAACACTGAGTGCTTTTACTGACCTGTGTGTGCCCTTAGTGTGGTTTGAAAATATAGTTTGAAAATGTAGTTTGAAATGCAAAAATGGTTGGTGGTTCGAAAATGCAAAGGTGGTGGTTTGTGGTTTGAAAATGCCTAGGTGGTGGTTGGTGGTTTGAAAATGCAAAGGTGGTGGTTGGTGGTTGGAAAATGCAAATGTGGTGGTTGGTGGTTTGAAAATGCATAGGTGGTAGTTTGAAAATGCAAAGGTGGTGGATGGTGGTTTGAAAATACAAAGGTTGTTGTTGGTGGTTTGAAAATGCAAAGGTGGTGGTTTGTGGATTGAAAATGCAAAAGTTTAAAAGTCAAAACTTGACCACTTCCTGTTTGCACTGTATATTGATTTTAGAAAAAAACACTACCACTTACGGCTGTGATTTTTGGCCATCTTACTCAGAGCCCCCCTCCAGCTGTCAGGGACAGAGGATTGTTCCCATCGATGAAAGATACAAGACTTATTAATGTTTTTTAAATGTTGAGATTATCTCCCCTGTCAATCATGCCATGATGGCCACGCTCCTTCTGGTGAGAGGGGGAGGGACTATAAAACACAGAAGTGTGGGTGTGACTCAGTCTCTACAAGATGGGGAAGGAGAGGTCGCGTATGAAACGGCATTGGAATTTGGTAGCCTTGCACCCTGCATGAAATGGTCTGAAACTGCACTTGGATTTGATGGACTTGCACCTTCTTGAAATGGCATGAACTGCACTTGAATTTGGTGGTCTTGCACCCTGCTTGAAATGGCATGAAACTGCATGGATTTGGTGGCCTAGCACCCTGCTTGAAATGGCATGTAACTGCACTTGAATTTGGTGGCCTTGCACCCGGCTTGAAATGGCTTGAAACTGCACCTGAATTTGGAGGCCTTGCACCCTGCTTGAAATGGCATGAAACTGCACTTGAATTTGGTGGCCTTGCACCCTGCTTGAAATGGCATGAAACTGCACTTGAATTTGGTGGGCTTGCACCCTGCTTAAAGTGGTATGAAATTGCACTTGAATTTGGTGGCCTTGCACCTTGCTTGAAGTCAATCAATCAAATACTTTATTGTCATTCAAAAATACACCAACAAATGCAGATCTGAATGATATTCTGTTGCATCTGGCTCACCGTGCAACATAAAATAACAAAAGGGTAACATAGATAAAAAGATAAAATAGATAAAATGATAAAATAGATAAAATAGATAATAGTGGCCGCACATTATATGGAATTCAAGAGTCTGATGGTTCGTGAGTAGCTGTTGCAGAACCTAGCTGTTATGCTCCTTATACTACTATACTTTTTGCCCGAGGGCAGCAGAGTGAACAGTCCATGATGGAGGTGTGTGGTGTCTTTTATAATGCTGTTGGCCTTGGACGGGCAACGTTTGCACGCAATGTCCCGGATTGAAGGAAGAGAAGTCCCAATGTTTTTTTTCAGCCGTTCTCACCACTCTCTGCACGGACTTCCAGTCGGAGGCTTTGCAGTCCCTAAACCAGACAGAGATGCAGCTGGTCAAAATGCTCTCTATGGTGCCCCTGTAGAAAGTGGTGAGGACGGGATGGGGGAGGTGAGCTCTTCTCATCCGGCGCAGAAAGTGCAAATGCTGCTGCGCTCTCTTAACTAGTGATGCGATGTTTTGTGACCAGGTCAGACTGTTCGTGATCTGCGCCCCCAGGAACTTAGTGCTACTGACCAACTCCACATCGATGTCATTAATGTGTAGTGATGCATGACTGTGCCAGTTTCTCCTGACGTCAACGATGACCTCCTTTGTTTTGTCAACATTCAGGATCAGATAGTTCGTGTTGCACCAGTCCACCAGTTGTTTCACATCCTCCCTGTTAGCCAGTTCTTTGTCATCCCGGATAAGGCACACCACTGTTGTGTCATCTGCGTACTTCATGATGTGGTTTGTACTAAACCTGGCACAATAGTCGTGGGTCATCAGGGTAAACAGCCCTGAAGGGAACCAGTGCTCAGAGAGATGATGTTGGAGGTGTTGTTTCTAACCTGCACTGACTGGGGTCTGTCAGTGAGGAAGTCCAGTAGACAGTTACACAAGGGGGTGCTGAGGCCCAATGAACACAATTTGCTTACCAAGTGCTGAGGAATGATTGTATTGAACACTGAACTAAAGTCCACGAACAGCATTCGCACATGTGTGTTCTTCTCCTCTAGATGTTCCAGGCTCAGTTGAAGTACGGAGGATATGTTGTCCTCTGGAGCGGTTTGGCCTGTAAGCAAACTGGGACGGGTCAAGTGTGGAGGGGAGTCTGGAGGTAATATGTGGAAGTGGTAGGAAACTACATTTGGTGGCCTTGCACCCTGCTTGAAATGCAATTTCAAGAAATAGCCGTGAATCAACTGCCAGCCCACCAGCCGTGAGTGAGCTGCCAGCACACCAGGCTTGAGTGACTGAGCTGCCAGCCCAAGAATCCATTTGGCCCACAATGTCCATACTAGCCCTCTGCAAACCAGTCCCATTAGCCCACAACTATGCTAGCGATTTCTGTGCTGAATTTTGAACGGCTCTTAAACCATGTCCTTTGGGTTTTGTGGATTTTGTTGTTAAAGAGATTGCGAAAATTATTTGGCACAATATCAAGGGAAATATTAGCAATGCACTTCTTTCCTTAATCTCTTTTGTCTTATTGCTTAAAATACCAAAGAAATTCAGGCCTTTATATTAGTATTGTTTTTTTTCATTGTTCCCAATATAATTGTTATAAATGTTACTATGATGTTGATTTTTTTGATCTGGCATGATACTTCCAAAGGTATATTTTGTACCCAAACTTTTATAACCCTTCATGGTGATGTTATTATAGTCAGTAGCATTTCATTTTATTACTGTTTCCTGCTGGGTGGTCTACATTTTAAATTCCATTGAATCTGAATAGAATCTATATTTCTTGGGGGCATCAAAGAAAACGTATAACAGTAAAATAGACGTATTTATTCACATTGGATCTAATATTTACAATTACAAATATATATTTTTTAATCCTGTACTATGAACATGCCAATGTTATCTCACCAAACGTCTTTGTGCTGTGACACCATTGCCTGTCAGTTTGGCTGATTTTCAATCCAACAGGCAATAAGCCTTTGAGGATGCTAAGTCACAAAGTGTCATCAATAAGATGGCAGCAGAAAGTGATAGTGCAGCAGCTGAACCGGCCACAACCTCATAAGGCGATAGAAGGATTACTTATAACTATAGATATGCTGGATCTGGATATCGCAACATTGAACAGCAAACACATAATAGCAGTGTAAGGGATGAAGTAAGAAGAACTGTAACGGGTGAATGCTTTATTGTCGTCTATAACATACGCTTTGAGAGCAGAAGTAAAATAGAAAATTGTTGAAAATGTCTGCAGTGCTATCCTGACAAGAGGAACATGGAACTGTAGAGGACGGCCCAGTGGTGTAGCAGGGTGGCACAGTGGCTCAGCGGTAGAGTTGCTGTCTTACAGCGCCAGAGGCCCAGGTTCTATCCTGACTATGGGTGCTGTCTGTACGGAGTTTGTACATTCTCCCTGTGACCGCATGAGTTTTCTTCAGGTGGTTCGGTTTCCTCCCACACTCCAAAGATGTACAGGTTTGTTGGATAATTGGCTTCTGTAAAATTGTGAATTCTCCCTAGTGTGTAGGATAGTGCTGGTTCTGGTGATAGTGTACGGGATGATTGCCAGTTGGCGTGGACTCGGTGGGCCAAAAGGCCTGTTTCTGCACAGTATCACTAAAGTCTAAAGTTAAAATAGGAAATCCAAAGCAGAAACGAAATGAGAAGGTAGATATTATCATCGGAAATGATAAAAACTCAAAGACAATTTATAATTCGTAAGTTGATAAATCACCCTGTTTGACTTATCTGAGATAAATCACTCACAGCCGCAACTAGTGGTCTCGTTTAACACAAGATAACAAATACAGATATAAGTACTAGCCAGTCAGTAAGCAGATCACAGACCAGGTGTCCAAACAGCAAATATTAATATAGCTCATGGTGTACCCACATAACGTTCACGGCAGAGGTAAAGTGAAGGGGGTATTAAGAATGATCCTTCAGTCAGGACACACGTGACCGATCAATTAAAATTGACTAGACTGACTAGCTGAAAAACATTTGTCCTTGACAACCTACAGATAAATAGGGGATCTGTGGATGGAATAATAATAATAATAATAATAAACTTTATTATGGACTCAAGGTCCAGACAAGGGGCAACATTACATTAAAAATGCATTGCATATCAAATATCATAAATATATATAAAATCATGGTATATCACATAAAAACATCATAATTTATATTTAACAAAAACCCACAATACTTAAGTTAAAAATCCAGATTAAAAGATGATAAATGACCTATAACGAAACAACGATACCAGTGTCTCCACAACTGGGATTCGTAGCGTGTAGTGCTAACCCTTATGTTTGTCAAGGCCACCATAAGCACATTTTTAGAGTCATTTATCCTGCAAATGAATTTATACATGTGGTGTCTTAGGATAGCTTCTAAAGTACTGACTCCTGCAGCCACAAACATATTACTGGCACTACACCATCTAGGTTGCCTTAGCAGTGTTCTCATGGCATCGTTATATGCCACCTTTAGTCTCTGCATACTTGTCTTTAAATAGTTCGACCACAGGTGCGCAGTGTAGAGGGGTGTGCAGTATGCTCTAAATAGCGACATCTTCACCACATCTGCACACGCACCAAATTTACGCAAGAGGATATTTGCCTGTACATACAGCATGCGTCGTTGCCTATAAATATCCTCATCATCTGTCATTTGTTCTGTAATGATATGCCCTAGATATTTTATCTTATTACAGACACTAAATTGTTGTCAGACAATTTAAAAACAGGATATTTTAGGCATTTATCCTCTTTGGTTCTACAGACCATAACAGCACTCTTACTAGCATTATATTTAATGTCATGTTCCACACCATACACGGAACATATAGTAAGGAGCTGCTGGAGACCAGCGCTAAATGGACTAAAGACCACACGATCATCTGCATACATAATATGGTTCACTAAAATATTACCAATCACGCACCCAGTGTTACAGGCTTTCAATTGTTTAGACAGGTCATCAATATATAGATTAAAAAGGACTGGGGACAAAATTCCCCCTTGTCTAACACCATTGCTAGCCCCAAATGGGGCTGAGACCCTATTGTCCCATTTTATTTGCATAGTCTGGTGGGCATACCAGTAGGCCAGAATTCTAACAATGTATTCAGGCACCCCTCTTTGACTCATTTTACCAAACAGCTTTCTGTGATTAACACGGTCAAAGGCTTTGGAAGCATCAATAAAGCACATAAGGATTGAAGAGTTTTTGCCTCTATATTTGTTTACAATCTCCTTTAGGGCATATATGCATAAGTCAGTGCCATGTTTAGCTTTAAAGCCAAACTGGTTATCTGTGGAGTTAACAAACTCATTTATTCTATCCAGCAGAACTCTTTCTAAGACTTTTGACAATATGCTGACTAAAGCTATGAGCCTGTAATTATTTAGGCTGCCTACTTTACCAGCTTTGTCCTTAATGACCGGCACTAACAGGACAGACTACATTGAGTCTGGTAACAAGCCATGAATCATAACGCCAGTAAAACAAATATCTAGGACAGGAGCTATCCTCATACTCGCATACTTAAGATGTTCAGCAGAGATATGATCCAAGCCACTTGCTTTGTTGTTGGACATCTTGTTCATGGCATGATACACCTCATGTGACATAATTACCATCGAGTCATTACTCTCAATATTTTCCACCCTATACAAGTCACCTTGGACACAGTTGAATAAAGTGCTATAATGTTGTCGCCATAACTCCGCGATATTAGCTGTTCCGGAGATTCCATCTACAGTACATGGTAGAGATGTTTTGCAACTGCTAAGAGCTCTCACTTCTTTCCAAAAATCTGTAGCATTGTTACTTAGCAGCTTCTTGGAATCAGCCCTCATAGCTTGCTCATTTTTACAGATGAAGCGAACAACATACTTATACCTTGCATTAGTGAGCTTCTTGTGCTCAAACACAGGCCCCTGTCTGGGTCTACCTGCCATAGCCAATGATTTGGTGGCTTCACAGGCTTCAGTATGATACTCAGCTACATACTTATTCCAGCCAGGCCTGATGTTATGTGTCTTATTTTTATGCTTGCAGTAGGGCTTACTGCCTACATATAAGGCGCTTGCTATAACATTATAGCAGGAATAGTTTAGGGGACTTGAAAGTATTATAATTTAAGTGATATTTAAAATGGTGAGAGCACTGATGGTATTTGTAGGTATTACACATTATCCGAATGAAGTTGCGGAGAGGGGATCTTGACCCTCTTGCCAGTTGCCAATTGCAAAGTCGACCTTTATAAGGGACAGAGAGATTTTAATTTGTTTTCCTACATTTTGCTTTATTTGTCGTGGCATGGAACAAAAGAGCAGGGAGCACTTGTTAGAATTGTTCTCAACACTTGTTACCATGCAGCTTGAATACTGTGCACAGATGTGGTCACCACAATGTTAGAAAATATGTTTGTAGTGGAGATGGTGCAGGTGAGCCTTGCAGTGATGTTGCCAGGACTTGAAAAGTTTAACTGCAAAGAAAAATTGAATAGGCTTGTAATGTTTTTTGGAACAAAAAAGGATGAGTGGTTACTTAATTGAAGCATATAATCTTTTCGATGGTAAAATTTCCTTTAGTTTGCGTGGTGGTGGGGGGGGTGGAGGCATTGATTTCAAGCAATTTGCTAGGACTTTGGTCAGCTCCTCCCTCATGCCTGCATAGTCCCTTTTGCTCAACTGTAATACTGATACTTCCGATTTTCCCTTCTCTCTCTCAAATTGGAGATTAAAACATCATATTATGGTCACTACCGCCTAATGGCTAATTTACCTTGAGTTCCGTTATCAAATCGGTTCATTACACATCACTAAATGCAGAATTTCCTTCTCCCTGGTAGGCTCCAGTACAAGCTGCTCTAAGAATCCATCTTGGAGGCACTCTACAAACTCCCTTTCTTGGGGTCCAGTACCAACCTGATTTTCCCAGTCTACCTGCATATTGAAATCTCCCATAACCACCGTAGCATTACCTTTGCTACATGCCAATTTTAACTCTTGGTTCAACTAGCACCCTATATCCAGGCTACTGTTTTGGTGCCTGTAGATAACTCCCATTTGGGTTTTTTTGATACAATGATAATGATACAATGATACAATTTATTTGTTGTCATTTAAACCTCATTGAGGTTCAAACAAAATTTGGTTTCTGCAGTCATACGAATAAGTAGAAGAACCAAGACACAACACAATTTACACAAACATCCATCACAGCGAATCTCCTCCTCGCTGTGATGGAAGGCAAAGTCTTATCTCTCCCCTGCACTCCCCATTCTCCTCCCGATGTTAGAGTCCCCCGACAGGTGATGGTAAATAAGTCCGGCGGCCATTACAGCCGCGCCGGGCGATGTACGGCCCCGCTCCAGGTCATCCTCAACCCCGCAACTCGGGCGGGAGAAGTCGCCGTTGCGGAAGCCCAGAAAAGCGGTCTCCCGCCAGGGACCCGTGGGCTCCCGGTGTTACTGTCCACCAGACCTGCAGCTGGAGCCTCCGAATCACCGGGGTCGGGCCGCAGCAGCGCGCCACCACAGCTCTCCACGCTCCGAACTCGGCCAGCTCCACGATGGTAATCCCGCAGGCTCAGCGACTGGAGCCCCAGGTCATTCCAGTTGGAGGCCGCTCCACGGTGCTAGGCCCCAACGACAATGGAGACCCGACAGAGAAAGGTCGGGTCCTCCATACAGGGAAAAGATTTTAAAAGTTTCCCCACCCCCCGCACACATACCCAGTTAAAAAAAATCCACTATAACTACACTCAAACGAGACAAAAAATAAAAAAAAGACTGACAGACTGCAGAGGCCGCTGCGATGTTAGACGGACTGATGGGACTGAAGGCTGATAAATTCCCAAGGCCTCATGGTCTGCGTCTCAAGGTACATCAGGAGGTGGTTTTAGAAATTGTGTAGCATTGGTGATAATTTTCAAATGTTTTATAGATTCAGGATCAGTTCCTGTGGATTGGAGGGTAGCTAATGTTATCCAACATTTTAAGAAAGGCGGGAGAGAGAAAACAGAGAATTATAGACCAGTTAGCCTGATAACAGTGGTGGGAGAAGATGCTGGACTCCACCCGCCATCGCCGTCGATGGAGACCGTCGCGGGACCTCCGACGCTCGACTGGCTGAGGCTCCACCCCACTGCTAGGCCGGGTGGGCAGCCAGCGGCCACGGATCTTCGGGGTCCGTGCCAGTGAGGACGTCTTCGGGCAGCTGCCCCAGATAGGCCCGCCCTATCGGGTGGCTAGGCCAAGAGCAGCTAATGGGCGGGCCCGGTCTCTCTCCACTCCCGGGGCCGTTGGGTGGGTGTCAGTGATGCTGAGGGCAGGGGGCTACTAGACTCGTAGATCCTGCAGCAGCTGGTGGGTGAGCAGCAGCTGGTTGGGAAGCGGCAGATGGTGGGGGAGCCACGGCCTCTCAGCTCTGGTGGGTAACAGCTTGTGGGGGAGCGGCAGCAGCCGCGGTCTCTCAGCCCCAGTGGTCGGCTCCCGGCAGGTCAAACGGGACAGATTGGCGCCGTCAAGCAAGGCCCGGACCATGCCCATTGACCCGGGCGGCCTGCACCATACCTTATGGTAGGGCCGGGCTGGCTGCAGCGCTGTTGAGTTGGGCTGGGCTGCAGGCTGCAGTCATCAGGTCTCGCGAGACTGCGTGCATCGGGAAAAATCCAAAATTCCAATTTGGATAGTCGGGGTCACCAATGTAGCGGCACCAAACTGGGTGAATAAACACTTGCTTTATTCAGGTGTTACATGCAAGTTTGATCCACTATCATAATTATCATTGCTGCTGCATCTGAGTGAGGGTGTTGTCTCGAGCTCAGCTATGTGTTGACTGGGATGATCTCAAGGTGAGATATGTTTATGTAGCAGGACACTCCCCTTAACCCATGACGTCACGTGATAGCCCTCGTAACCACTGACGAGGGTTTGATCCTAATTGGCCTGTCTATCAGCTGATGCCACACCATCACAATTATTTTGTGCCAATCTGAAGAGCTTTGACCAGACAGCGACATAGTAACTTGTATCTGTCATCTGGTGACATGGGACTATTGTCCCTTATTTTCCTGCCAGTACATTTAGAATGCTTGCCTGAGCATTGAAAACCATGATTTAGTATTTAGGAACATACAGCAACAAATCCCTTTGGTTGTGCTTAAGATGCTAAATAGATAAACTCATATGAGTCATTATAAAAACAATGTCACTGATGTAATTAAAAGATACTTTCAGGAAAGTCCACAGAAGATGGTTGAAAGCTATTCCTCAGAATTACTTCATAAATTACAGTTCTTTTTTTTTCTTGGATCTGATTATTTCTGGCAAGGCCATCACTTATGGTTGATCTCTAGTTAGTTTTGAGAAGGATGTGGTGAACTCACCATAGTCTTTCTTGTGAATACCATTGATAGGGAGCGGACTAAGCAATGGTGGACCAGCAATACTTCAACAAATTAGGGCAGTGTGTGCCTTGGAGCAGAATATACCTGCACCTTGCAGCTCTACCTTTGACAGTTAAGGTCATGGTTTGGTAGATGCTGTGAGAACAACTGCAAGGTGTAATACTAAGTAATAGTAAGGTAAGTGAGTTTCTGCTATGTCTTTGCATTCCTCATGGAGACTAATGTAGAGTCAAGAGTTAAGAGAGTCAAGAGAGTTTTATTTTCATGTGTCCCAGATAGGACAATGAAATTATTGCTTGCTGCAGCACAACAGAATATGTAAACATAATACAGAACAGGAGATAAAAGTTCAGTGTGTCTATATACCACAGACCATATATATACACAATAAATAAACAGATAAAGTGCAATAGGCTGTTATTGTTCAGAGCTTGTTTGATGTTGTATGGCTGTGGGGAAGAATACACAATACACAATACACAATACAATTTATTTGTCACTTGAACCTCATAGAGGCTCAAATGAAATGTTGTTTCTACAGTCATACACACAAGAAAAAAAGACCCAAGACACAACACAATTTACACAGACATCCATCACAGCGCATCTCCTCCTTGCTGTGATGGAAGGCAAAAAAACTTATCTCTCCCCTGCACTCCCCATTCCCCTCCCGATGTCAGAGTCAAAGCCCCCGGCGGGCGATGGCAATTGTCCCACAGCCATTAACGCCGCGCCGGGCGATGCAAGGCCGCACTCCGGGTCTTGTTGTTGGAGCCCCCGGCGGGCGCTAACAAAGTCCCGCAGCCGTTGAAGCCGCCGCAACGGGTGAAGTCAGGCCCCGCTCCAGGTACTCCTCGACCCCGCGACTCGGGCGGGAGAAGTCGCCGTTGCGGAAGCCCCGAAAAGCGGTCTCCCAGCAGGGACCCGCGGGCTCCTGATATCACCATCCACCGGACCCGCGGCCGGAGCCTCCGAATCCCCGGGGGTCGGGCCACAGCAGCGCGCCACCACAGCTCCACCCGCTCCGAACTCGGCCAGCTCCGCGATGGTGAGCAGCTCCGCAGCTCCGCGACTGGAGCCCCAGGTCACTCCTGCTGGAGGCTGCTCCACGTTGCAGCCCCAACGACAACGGAGACCCGACAGGGAAAAGGTCAGGCTCTCCGTGCAGGGGAAAGATTTTAAAAGTTTCCCCCACATACACACACACACACACACACACACACAAAAAAACACAAAAAATAAAATAAAAACTACATTAAAACTGGACAAAAAAAGAATAACAAAAAGACAGCGACGGACTGCAGAGGCCGCTGCGACGTGAGTCACGCCGCCCACCGGAAAATGTTTTTGCTGTTCTTGAACCTGGTTGTTCCAGATTTCAAGCTCCTGAACCTTCTTCCCGATGGCAACAGAGAGATGAGTGTGTGGCCAGGATGGTGTGGGTCTTTGATGATGCTGGCTGCCTTTTTGAGGCAGCGACTCTGATAGATCCCTTTGATGGTGGGGAGGTCAGAGCCAATGTTGGACTGCACATTGGTCACAACGTTCTGCATTCTTTATCGCTCCTGGACATTCAAGTTGCCGAACCAAGCCACGATGCAGCCAGTCAGAATGGCACCTGTAGAAGTTCGAGATAGTCCTCCTTGACGTACCGACTCTCCGTAATCTTCTCAGGAAATAGAGGTGCTGATGTGCCTTCTTTATAACTGCATCAATGTGATGGGGCCAGGAAAGATCTTTGGAAATATGCATGCCCAGGAATTTGAAGTTCTTGACCCTTTCCACCATGATATAAACGGGATTGTGGGTCACCATCCTATCCCTTCCAAAGTCCACAATCAGTTCCCTGGTTTTGCTGGTGTTGAGAGCCAGGTTGTTGTGCTGGCACCATTTGGTCAATCGGTCGATCTTACTTCTATACTCTGACATTGCCATCAGTGATTTGTCCCACAACAGTGGTTTCACCGGCGAACCTGATGATGGAGTTTGCACTATGTCCGGCTGTTAATATTAGCTAAATTAAAGACACTATAAAATGGAGGATCCCTGCACTTGTCAGAAGCCTTGCAGCTGAACTTTACAGGCTTTGATTGGCGCCAGTCAGTCTAGGCTCAGACTGATATGCAGGATGGTAAGGGGCCCAGGTGTTATCCACGTTTCTCTTAAATTGATAACATGTATAGTGGTTTTGAAAACTAACCTTAAATGCATCATTTCTATTGAGTCAGCGCAAAAGCATATACAGTATATATAATGTTACAAGACGGTCATCCTGTTAATGGATGATTGGTCGAACTGTTGAACCTTGGAGAAATAGTTTGATTCCCATGGCACATGTTTCAATGTTTGTTCTTGTTAGCTTCCTTCGAGAGCTTCCTTTCTTATACAATGTATGAGCTGTTGTATTATTGGGTTAGGGAAATGCCTGTTATGTATGGGGCTAATCGATATCTGTATTGAGAGACCACCCCCATGTGGTTCGGCACCTCAAGGTCCCGGGACATATAAAAGTCCACTAACATAACGCTCAGCGTCAATCTTCTGGGAGAACGTTGGGACTGCATTAACTTCTGGAGTGTCTCTGAGCGAGACCTAGAGGGCTTGAACAGGCAGACATGAGGAACGAACCCACGGTGGGATAGGTACAGTAGTTGACCTTTAACGCGCTTTCGGTAAAATAAAATGTAGTTGTTTCAAGCGCTTGATTCAGTGTTTTTACTGAAACTAGACTGGGGGGAAGCTTAGAAACGAGCAATTATCATTGGGGGCTCATCCGGGATCTCAAAAGACTCCCAAATACAAGTTTGCAATCAAGGGTGTTGAACTGTTTTGATCACGAGTGCAGAAATCGGGCCCACAGTGCAGTTTTCGCATTGATTTTCGGCACTTCATGAGTTGGAGCGGATCGATCATTCGCGGGCTTGGGAAAGGGTCTAATCGAGATCATTAGAACAGAGTCTAGCAAGCACGGGGAGTGGTTAGCACGCCTTTGGGTTGGAGGCCCATAATACCAGGCTGGGGTTAGAGGCCCTGGTGGGGTTGGGTTAGAGGCCCTTTCCTGGGTTACAGGCGCAAATCTGGTCCTAGTTGGGCAGACTGCAGCTGCCTTTAACGAGAGCCTAACACGCTTCATCGGGCAAGGAGTGGCCCAGGGTTAGACTTGGTATCCGAATTGGTGGGGTATTAAACCACAGGTCTCGCCTTTGATCGGGAGCGCGAATCAAAAAGGTGCGTTTCGAAAAACGGCCTCGATAATTCACAGCGTGAAGCGACTAGGCGTTGGTTCCTTGGTACTGAGCAGAGGAGTGACTGTGTGTAGGTGTCGGAGTCTCTCCCTGAAGTGACGGACGAAGAGCCTCGAGAAGGTACTGGGCTTGGATGGACAGAGTATAGATTGGCCAGAACATTCCAGTTTGTTCAAGAATTTAACTGGGCAATTTTAGCTGATTCGAGAGCCCGCGTAGTAAGAGAGATACACACTAAAAATTAGGAGATCAAGTTCGAGTCTGAGTCTATTTGCAATTAAACTTTCAAATACTGGATTTCATATTGAAGTTCTGCTAGTAATGTGGAATTCAAATTCCTGTATATAGAACTTTGTTGGTGCATGTCCGCGATCGATTCCGAATAGCGCCTGATCAACAGTGAATGGTAACCGTCTGGTCGATTGTTAACAAGTACAAGATAGCGAAGAGTACCTGAGAGATGGGAGCCTCTTTACTTGACGAAAAGTAATCCGAATAGCAAAGAGTACCCCTAATTCTGTCAAACTTAGAAAGGAGGGATAGAGGTCTCTCTCTAGAAGTCCAGTCTTGACAGAGGCATAGTAACATTAGGGAGGAAAAGTAATCATTTAAGGAATAGTACCCCTCAGCAAAGAGTAAACTAGGAAGGGGAAAATCTTCGGTATCAGAGGGAGAGGCTCATTGCGTGATAACAGCGTGACGCGGTGTCGAGCGAGTGTTCGTGAATTGTGCGCTAGTGCTTTAAATCATTTTAAAAATTGTAAAATTCTAGCTTTCCTTATTGTCATAGGATCCGGATTTTGTAAATATTCTCTGTATGTAAATAAACTTAGTGTAATTAAAAGTTAAGATTTATATTGTGTGAAGTCCGTGGACTGTCATTTGTGTTGCTGCTTGTGCGAGTGTTTAGAGATTTAAAACTTGAAGAGAGAGTGTTTAAGTTAGACATTTTCGTAGTGTTTAAGTTAGATATTCGTATTTGTTTAATAACATTTTGTAAGAATCTGAATCAGGGTGGTTTGATCAGAGGTTGTACTCCTTCGATCGCTGCAACGGGGGAGGAGTCATCCCGCTGATTGTTTGTGCCATGAGGAGGATTTTTTTTAGTGCTCCATTTGCAATAAGTGAATGTTTTTCATTGATGCAGGAGTGTGGTTAGGTATACTTCTGATAAGTGGACTAATTTCCTTTTTGTGTTCAATTTTGCTCACATGTTTAGAATTTATTTGCATGCATTCTGATTAAACTGGGGATAGGAGACGGGCTGCGAAAACGTATGTGAGTGTGATTGGTTGTTTCCTGGAGCATTTTGATTTGAAAATTGTCAAACATGACTTTGTTAATTTCGAAATTAAAAAGGGAAATTGTTAAGAGGTGCGATAGTTTAGAATTGCTTCCTTATCCAATAGAATGGGAAATCACGCCAATAAAGATATGACCGCTGACTGACTCAGACAGTCCTCTGCAAGACATATGCAGTGAATTTCCACAAAAAGCTGATCGATTGAGAATCCTTTCCGGCTCGCTAAATAGAGAATTAGGGAACGAATTAAGATCCCGAGGGGGCATAGGTACAGTAAAGGGATTAATATACATTGAGCAGATTATATTACGGTGCAGCGATAATACAGATACACAGGAATTAATTAAATTGTGGAGAAATTATTACGAGGAACAGAAAGCGAGTAGAGTGGGGAAAAGAATGGCAAGTTGGAAAGAAGCAACTCTAAAACGGGGGATAGTATTAGAAGATACTGAAGCATTTGAACCTCGGGGTAGCCTAAGGGGAGAGCCTGTCAGTGTTAAAGATAAAAGGAAAAATAAATCTTTCACAGAAAGATTATCATCCATAAGTCTTAGGCGCGAGGACCCGATGTCACTGGTTGCGAGGCAGATGATGATGACTATTTAGAAGACTGGGAAAGTGTTTGAACTAGAAATTCAGGGCCACCACCTTATTCATCTATCGATCCCAATACCTCAAATGCTCATCTCGGAGTTTGTAATAGGAATGGACAATCAAATCCCAGGGTACAAACTTCCTTAATCCCGACCACTCTGTCCATCACAGACAGTCCTAGAGTTCACAATACCAGAAGCCAAACTAAGAAAAAGACAAAATTAGTTATGGAAAAAGAAGAGCACACCCCTAGACAAATTGAACGAGCAGTTAAGGAGGGAAGGAAATACTTTAGAAAGTACCGTGAACCCCCCTGGTGAAGGGGAAGATACATCTCAGTGTGAGACTATAATTGAAAAGGCTGAGGTGGATCCTGAAGCGAAACGAACAACCCTTAGACAGTTTCCTGTAAGGAAATGCCTAATCCTTCTTTTGATCCAGCCAATGCTGTAAGTGCAAATAATCCCCGTACAATTAAAGTCTATTCCCCATGGAAGCCTAACGAGATGATGGCTATTTTGAGTCAAATACCTGATCGTAGAAAATCTCCCGCTTCTTTTGTGGATCACTTAAGAACTACAATGCGGGTTTATCACGCTGATTCCCGGGATGTATGGGCAGTGATCCAGCAAATAATTACCCCAAGTGAGCATGTCAGATTTCTAACAAATTTAGGACATCCATCGCATGAAGCTCTTGCAAATATAATAGTGGATAATGGGGCAAGGGAGGAAGCTGTTTTAACAGCGCTTGCCAACACACTTCAGAAACCAATCGATTTGGCCAGAATATTTGATATGACCAAAAAGGGTAGAAGGAGCGGATGAGTTTTTAGAGCGATTTTCTGAATAATATATGGATCAATCGGGTGACTTAAATTACAGAAATTGAGTCAATTTCCCAGGCAGTTATTCCGTCCTGCCTAAAATCAGCCACAATCGTCCCTGTGCCGAAAAAGTCTACCATCACCAGCCTTAATGACTACCGTCCTGTGGCCCTCACTCCGGTAATCACGAAGTGCTTCGAGAGGTTGGTCCTCCAGCACATCAAGGACTACCTACCACCAGACTTCGACCCCCACCAATTCGCCTATCGCCAAAACAGATCCACAGAAGACGCCATTACCGTAGCTCTCCACTCTGTGCTGAGCCATCTGGAGCAGGGGCAGAGCTACGTCCGGATGCTCTTTGTGGATTTTAGTTCAGCCTTTAATACAATCATTCCGGACATTCTCATTGGTAAACTGGTCACTCTCGGCCTCCCCACTGTCACATGTGCCTGGATAAAGGATTTCCTCACCAACCGGCCCCAGACTGTGAGACTCGGCCCCCACCTCTCCTCCACTCGCAGGTTGAGTACCGGTTCCCCACAGGGCTGTGTGCTAAGCCCCCTCTTATACTGTCTCTACACCTACGACTGTAGTCCGGCCCACAACAACAACCGCATCGTCAAATTTGCTGACGACACTACTGTGGTCGGACTTATTTCAAAGGGAGACGAGGCAGCCTACAGAGAGGAAGTCCTGAAGTTGACAACCTGGTGCTCAGAAAACAATCTGGCTCTGAACACCAGGAAAACAAAAGAGCTCATTGTCGACTTCAGGAGGCACAGCACCGACTTAGTCCCCCTACACATCAACGGCGAGTGTGTGGAGAGGGTCAACACCTTCCGGTTTCTCGGCGTCCATATCGCTGCTGACATCTCCTGGACGGACAACACGACAGCGGTCATCAAGAAGGCTCAGCAGCGGCTGCACTTCCTGAGGGTCCTCAGGAAGTACAACCTGGACTCTAACCTGCTGCTGACCTTCTACCGCTCGTCCATCGAGAGCCTGCTGACATACTGCATTAGAGCATGGTATGGCAGCTGCACCATGGCAGACAGGGAGAGGCTTCAGAGGGTAACCAGGACAGCGCAGAGGATCATTGGCTGCCCTCTCCCCTCCCTGATGGACATCTACACCTCCCGCTGCCTTAGCAGGGCAAAGAAGATCATCAAAGACAGCTCCCATCCTGCGTTTGGACTGTTCGACCTGCTGCCCTCTGGAAGGCGCTGTAGGTGCATCAAATCCAGGACAAACAGACTCAGGAATAGTTGCTTTCCGAGAATTATAACTACTATAAATTCAAATTCACACATGCACTGACTACACCGCCCAAAACGGACTTCCATCTGTATATATGTATATATGTATGTAGCGCCGCAGAATTTGTGCACCTATTCCCCCCCCCCCCCCCCCCCCCATCTCCCTTCTGTTTTTTTGTTTTTTCTGTTTCTTGTTTTTTTTGCTAAATTGTATGTATGCACTGAGTACGAGCAGCTTTCAGTTTCACTGTACATGTATAGTGACAATAAATGGCATATCTATCTATCTATATCTAATTCCCCTCAATATTGTGCCATCCTACTGAATTGTCTCCCCATCAATGTAGCAGAAGCCATCAAGACCAATAACATGGACTGGAAAGAAAATAGTGCCAGAGAAAATAGAAAAAAAGTTTTTGAAAGAATCTATACATAACTAAAACTCTGATCTTGTTATCATCCGGTTTGGCGGTCTTTCTATTTGTGCAAAAACGTTTGGGATAGCGCTATGATTTTTGCCAGTTCACTCACAGTTCTCCTATGCTGTGAATGCACCAAGTTTTGTTCTGATCGGTTGAATGTCGTAAAAGCTAGCGTGGTTTAAACATCTTAAAAACAACGTGTGCGCAAATCGATCTCTTCTCCTGCCAGTCGGCATAGCGTGGATTAGTCTCTTCCCCTGTCAATCCACGGGACGGTCTGCCCCTTCTTGCGCCATTGCGTCTTTACTGGAGCTGAGGGTGGCCGTTGGAGGATTCTAACCGGACTTTCGGAGGGTCCCGAAGCAGCCCAGCCCAGCCCCAAGCAGCAGCCCTGCCCCATCGGCAGCCCCGCCCCATTGCCAGCCCAGCCCCAAGTGGCAATCCCGCCCCAAGTAGCAGCCCTGCCCCAAGCAGCAGCCCCACATGAACCCGACCCAGCCCAGTGGAGGAGAACGACCAGCGACCGGCGCCCGTTGTAAGTCCCCATCACACCGCCAATTCCAGTTACTACCCCTCTGGTCCATCTTGCTGGCTCCTCCCCCCCTCCCCCATAATGCCCCCTTCTTCAACATGGCTCTTCCCCGTCTTTTCCCCGAGCTCACTCCCCCCACCCGCACACCCCTGTGCCCCCACAACCTGTGCCCCCACCCCTGTGCCCCCACATACACCCCCGCCCCACACACTCCCCCCTCCCAGATACCTCCTCCCTCTCCCGCCTACATACACACCTCCGCCCCACCACACACACCCCCGCGCCCACCCCCCCCCCCCCCCCGACCCCCACTCCCCCAATACCACCTCTCCTACACCTCCCCATCCACACACACCCCTCCTCTCCTCCCACCCCACACCACCTCCCCGCCACACACCCCACTTCCCTCGCCTCGCACACATGAAGGGGAGTGGGAGGAAGTGCTCGGGGATGAGGGGAAATGAGCCACACCTGTTAGGGGCTATGGATGAATCGTGGAATGATATGTTGGGGAAGGGGTTGCATTGGGGGACAAGGCCTCCCGTGTGACTGGAACCCAACGGGTCCCACTTAGTCTAGTTATTCCTAAATGTTGGTGTTTGTTTGGATATGTGCAAATGAATCGCAGAAAGTTAGAGCCAGGTAAACGAACAACTGGGAAGATAAATGTTGTTTTAGTCTTTACTGTAAGGAGTTTTTAGTATAAGAGTAAATAAACCATTGAAGTATTCCACAGCTGGTGCAATAATAAGTTAAAACATAAAGGCTACCAGGACCTGGTAATGGGGGGTATAAAATAAATTTTTAATAAAAACACGGTTGGTATATCCTTTTTTGCGGAGTTTTGTGTTACAATAGAGCGATTGATTTTCCTTTCTTCTTTTTTTTTTTTCTTTTCTTTCTAGGGTCTTATTTCTTTTCTTTACTTCCTTCTCTAATTCCTTCCCTAAGGGGTTCTCTTCTCCTAACACTTTCCTGCACCTTCACGATTCTTGCTTACTTTCCTTACTACTTTTATTTCTATCTTTTTTAAAGTTCAAAAAATGAAGTGGTACAACATAATGTAATAAGATATATGCGATGTATTAATGTGATTTACTGTACTGCTAATAAAAATAAAAAAATAAAAAAAAAAAAGAAGTATTCCACAGCTTTGACAAGCCAACACCGGTGAATATTTTTTGTCTTCTTACCAAAGAAAGGTTTTACTTGTCCTTGAGGAAGTCTAATCAAAATTCACAATATTGTCACTGGAATGAAAGTGCTGATGAATCTGGGGGTCTGAGTACAATGAGCTTTTATTCCCTAGAGTTGAGAGGAACAAGGAGTGATGTCATTGAAATGCATAAGATCGGAGAACCACTGACAGATGCTGAGAATCTATTTCAACTGGCTGTAGAATGTGAAATATTCAAAAATAGAGAAGGTGATATTGAACTGAGGTGAGGTGAAATTATCTAATTCTAAGGAATATGAATATTTGCAATTCTCTTTCCCAAATGGCTGTGACTATTCACTCATTGATTGTATTCCAATACCTGAACTTTTACTCAATAAGAGAGTTAAAAGATCAAGTGGAAATGTGGGGAAATTAGGTAAAAAAATCATCCAAGATGTGGCTTTCCAAGATGAGGGTGCCCTCTTTCTGCAGGAAATGTGGAATCCACACATTCCCCTCATCTTTCCCCCACAGCTGTGCATGGATCCCACACCATGTCTTCTCTGTGCCCCGCAGTACTGCTCTTACAGCACCTGCCAGGAGACGGCACAAGGATAGAGTTCCCCTGGTCCTTACCTTTCACCCCACCAACCTCTATCATCTTTAAAGTGATTCAAACACCAGTCACCTCATCCCATCCTCCTTTCCGTAGACATGATTCCCTACGCAACACCTTGGCTCACTCATCCCTACCCACACAATCCTTCTCTTCCCTGGCATTTTCCCTACAACCATAGGAGGTGCTACATCTGCCCCTACAATTCCTCCCCCATTTCCATTCATGGACACAAACAGCCCATCCATGCGAGTCTGAGGTTTACATGCATCTCCTCCAATCTTGTTGCTTGCATTCAGTGCTGTTAATGTGACCTTCTCTACACTGGTGAGGCAAAGCATTTCCCTCTGGTTCTACATTTGAATCCCCACTTTATTTTCTTATCGGGTTCCTACGTTAGCACCCTGTCTCTTGTCACAATTATCATTTACAGCCTTGGTTACTATCTTCACCCTTCTCTCCCCAACCTGACTCTTGAGCCAATCGTCCCGTTCAGCTGGATCAACCTATCACTTGCCAACATTTGCCCTTCCCCTCTCCTTTCTCTCCCCTCTTCTCAATCGGTCTGAAGGATAGCCTCAACCCAAAACATCTGATGTCCATTTCCCTCCACAGATGCTCCCTGACCAATTGAGCCTGGCAGTTTGTTTTTTGCTTAATGTGATAAAATCTACTTTGCATGTTTGAAATTGAATTCCATCATGGCATGGAGACATTTGGCATTCCACATGCACATCAGGTTTGTTTTTCAGATCCAGAGGTGTTGTTCAGCCATAATTATGATTTAGTACATTAAAAAATCAGCCCAAATTCATTAAATTGAAGAACAATTCTGACAAGATCAATGCATAGAAAGATCACGTTAGTGATTTCAAAATTAAATTGTGTGTGGATTTCAGTGATATACCACTGTCAGCAACCTTTACATTTCTCCATCTTATTCTGCATATACTAACTCAAAATTTGCAACTGTTTTGATGGTATAATGGCAGAGAACGTCAAAAATGTCCTTAAAATTACAGCCTTAAAATCTGGGCTCTTATGGTACTTGCTTGCACGTCAAATTACTTAGTTGTGATTGTTATGCATTTTTTACTTCAAACGCACAATTAAAGTTAAAAATCATGGAAAATCTACTGAAAATAAACACCTGTTTTCAAAGGATAATGCCACCCGTGCTGGTAAATAGACTGTGGAATAAGATTGCCTCTTCAGAACTTCGATATCCTCGACTGCAAAATAAAATATTTATGTTTTCTCTCAGCAACACAACATTGCTTGAATGAATTTGGTTACAAGCTGCATTCTTACAGCAATTACTTGTTTTCATACCAAACTTTTGCTGATGATTTGAAGTTATCCAAGTGTGATTTCCAAAGCACAAATAAAAACAGTAGAATCATTGCAAGTCACCTTCAAGTGGTGCTCCTGGTAAATGTTCCATTTTCCAGAAGGGTTTTGAATGGTTTGCGTATGTTTTTTTGCTCTTCAGAAATTTTTTTTAGTATGAAGCTTGCTGATAACTAATATCAAAAGCTAAAATTGTAATCTTAGCAGTCTGCTCTGGAGTTGGCATTGAGTGATTTTGTCTTGCACATACAAAGTTTGGTTAAGCCACAGTTGGAGTATTGTGTGCAGTTCTGATCAGCATGCAAAAGAAAATATGTGACCATGCTAGAGAGGGCTCAAAACAGATTCACCAGAATGTTGCATGGATTGGAGAGCTTGAGTTATAGCCCAATCCATCACACAAACTAGCCTTCCCGCATCGACTCTGTCTACACTTCACACTGCCTCTGGAAAGCAGCCAACACAATGAAGGACAACTCACGCCAGTCATTCCCTATTCTACCCCCTCTCCCGCCAGGCAGAAAATATAAACGTTTGAAGGCACATTCCATCAGTTTCAAGAACAGCTTCTTTCATGCTAATATCATACTTTTGAATAGACATATGATAAGGATTTACCAATCCACATTGCAACCTTTGATTTTTTAAATCTGTACTTTTTTTTAAACTGGGACATTATATTCTGCATCCTGTTTCTTTTTTATCTCGTGTATTTCCTGATGTACTTATGTGAGGTATGATTTGCCTAGTTAGCATGCAAAGTTTTCCACCATATCTTGGTAGACATTGACAATAATAAAACATACATTTCTAAAAATTAGAGGTCATAGGTCCAAGGAGAGAGAGGAAACATTTCATGGGGATCTAAGGAATGTCTTTTACACCCACAGAGGTGGGAATTTGGAATGAATTACCAGCGGGAGTGATAAGGATAGGTACAATTATCTTCTATACTATTGCTGAAAGCCTCATCTTGACCACTTCCTGTCTACGTTGTAAATACATTAAAAATAAATGCTACCGTATATCGCTATGATTTATTCGCCATCTTACTCACCGTCCTCTCCAACCTCCCCAAGGTTTTTTTCCGTTCGGTGAAATAATAAAAAAGTTATTGTAGTGCGTGGGTCTCAAAATGAGGTAAGTAGTCTGAAGTTTGAGAAGCACTTTACTTTAATTCCTCCCGGTTCAGGGGAAGACGAAACCAGGAAAAGATGGCACCCAAACCCTGCCTTTTATACCCTCCGGCTAAGGACCGCCTCCGGACTGCGCCACTCCTGTGCCAAGGGGTTCGGCAGTATAATGGCACGACCCTTAGGAGCCGCCACAGGACCCCCCCCCAGAACCAGAGGCACAAAACGCACCGGCGGGCGCACGAACCGGCCGGCCCGCGTGCGGAAGTCAGCAGATCCCGGGGCTTGCGGGGGCGTAGGTGGAGGGACAGGTCGAGGCACCGGCGGGAGGACAGGTGGAGGGACAGGTGGAGGGAGTCATGAGGGGGGGCGCCCTCGGGGCCGAGGTTGAGCAACCAGCACCGGCTGGTCAATGTCCAGGTGCGCCGGCTTTAAACGGTCAATCGACACGGCCTCCGGCCGGCCCCCCATGTCCAGGACAAAAGTCGACTGCCCGTGTTCCAGCACACAGAACGGGCCCTCGTACGGCCTCTGGAGTGGTGTCCGGTGGGCATCACGGCACAGGAAGACGTATGGGCAGTCCGTGAGGGCCATTGGCACGTGTGGGCGAAATGTCCCATGGCGGGACGTTGGGACGGGTGCGAGCCTGCCAACTCGCTCGCGAAGGCGTTGACCAAACGCTGACGCCCGACGTCCACCATGAGGGAATGCGTCCGGAGAAAATCGGCCCCGAGCAATGGTTGGGAGACGTCGGCAACGGTGAAGTTCCATGAAAAATGGCAGGAGCCGAGCACGATGAGAACCATGCGCAGTCCATATGTGCGGATGAGGCTGCCGTTCGCCGTGGTGAGGACGGGCCCCTGCTTACCGGAACGAATGTCGGCCAGCGAAGGGGGCAGGACGCTGAGCTCCGTTCCTGTATCCACGAGGAAGCGGGTCCCGGAGCGCCGATCCCAAGCGAAAAGGCGGGGAATTTGGCCGGCCACCGCGGGGACTATTGGCAGCCGGCCCAGGCGTTTCCCGGGAACGTGCATGGCTGGTGGCATTGTCGTGCTGCAGCACCCCAGCGCTGATGGAAATAGCACCAGCTCCTTGTGTTGGTGCTATTTGGAGCTTGCCTGCCTCTGCTGGTGGTGCCTGCAGCTTGCTGGCGCTGGACTGCAGGTGCAGTACCCCTCACTGCCGCTGGGGGTAATCGTGCTGGCCGTCGGGCTGGAGCTGTCACTCTTTCCACACCTCCCCCGCCCCACCGGAGGAAATCGGGAGCTGCTGAGGTGACGTCATCGGCGTGCCTGCCGACGGCCAGCGCGTTGACGTCATTGGCGTGCCTGCCGATGGCCAGCGCGTTGACGTCATCCCGGCGCGTTGACCTGAGCGCGACCTCGCCTCTGCTGACGCCCAGCGCGCTGACGTCATCAGGGCGCGCCAACCACATGGCGTCGGCGCGCCTCCCGAGGGCCCGAAGGTCGGCAAACGAGGCGTCGGTGAGTTGCAACCTAATGTAGGCCGGCAGCAGATGCAGGTAAGTGTACTCGAACAACAGGCACGGCGTGTGCCCATCTAATAACGCCACCATTTCCTTTAGGAGGGTAGATGGCCGCCGGTCGCCCAGGCCACCCATATGCAGGATCCTACCTGCCCGCTCCATCCTACTTAGTCCGTAAATTTGGAGCAGGAGCTGTTTCAGGCCGAGGTATTTATCATTGTCCGGGGGGGCTGCGAGGAAGTCCGATACTTCTTCCACCGCATCCTGGTCGAAGGCTCCCACCAGGTAATAGAAGCGAGTGGCATCGACCGTGATGCCCTGCAGGTTGAACGGGGCCTCCGCCTGCTGGAACCAGATGAGCGGCCGTGTGGTCCAGAAGCTGGGCAGTTTCACGGAGACCGCGTCCAGAGACAGGGTCGGGCTGGCGTGTGAGGAGGTAGGGCTTTGTTCTGTCTCCATCATGATGCCAATGGAGCGTCGGGGGTCACCAATGTAGTGCGTGGGTCTCAAAATGAGGCAAGTAGTCTGAAGTTTGAGAAGCACTTTACTTTAATTCCTCCCGGTTCAGGGGAAGACGAAACCAGGAAAAGATGGCACCCAAACCCTGCCTTTTATACCCTCCGGCTAAGGACCGCCTCCGGACTCCTGTGCCGAGGGGTTCGGCAGTATAATGGCACGACCCTTAGGAGCCGCCACATTATGAATGTTTAAACAATTGTGAGATCCGCAGATTGGTCTTAACGCCTGTCAGTCACCATGATGAAGGTAACGCCCCTTCCAGGGGGCAAGGAGAATAATGCCACTGAGAATAACCACTGTGCTGCTTGAACTGAATTGAAGGGTTGGTCTGCACTGTGCTGCTTGAATTGAATTGAATTGAAGGGTTGGTCTGCACTGTGCTGCTGGAACTGAAGGTCGTGCTCACTGCGGAAGACCCGCTCACTGCGGAAGACCCGCTCACTGCGGAAGACCCGCTCACTGCGGAAGTCCCGCTCAGGGTAACGGCCGCGCTCAACCGCGTAAGTAGATTCAAGAGAGTCTTACTGTCATATATATGTTGTGTGTGATGGAGGGTGGGTGAGAGATGGTGTGTGTGTGAGATGGAGGTTGTGTGTGTGTGAGAGCCCACAAGCCATGACTGACTGAGCTGCCAGGCCACCAGGCCTGAGCGACTGAGCTGCCAGCCCACCAGGCCCGATTGACTGAGCTGCCAGCCCACCAGGCCCGAGTGACTGAGCTGCCAGCCCACCAGGCCTGAGTGACTGAGCTGCCAGCACACCAGGCCTGAGCTGCCAGCCCACCAGGCCCGAGTGACTGCCAGCCTAAGAATCCATTCGGCCCACAATTCCCACCAGGCCTGAGCTGCCCGCCCACCAGGCCTGAGTGACTGAGCTGCCAGCCCACCATGCCTGAGTGACTGAGCTGCCAGCACACCAGGCCTGAGCTGCCAGCCCACCAGGCCCGAGTGACTGAGCTGCCAGCCCACCAGGCCTGAGCTGAGAGCCCACTAGGCCTGAGTGAATTAGCTGCCAGCCCACCCGAATGCCCACCAGGCCTGAGTTGCCAGACCACCAACCCTGAGTGACTGAGCTGCCAATTGTGAAGCTTGAGGAAAGAAAAGTTGCAAGTTACGATGCCAGTACAAAGTGAACCAGGGGGCAAGGGAGCTGGGGGGGGGGGGGGGGGGGGGGGGGGGGAGATAGAAGGGAATGTCATGAGAGAGTACAGGTGAGGTAAGGGGGCTGTTTGTGGGTTAGTTACCTACAATTGGAGATTTTGTTGTTCATAGCATTGGGTTGCACTGTCCATCAAGGCCTACTGGATCTCCCGGTTTGTAACTATTTTAATTCCCCTTCACATTCCCAGATTGAGCTTTCTATATTGGGCCTCTGCCAGTGTCAGAGTGAGGCCACCCGCAAACTGGAGGAACAGCACCTCATATTACATAGAAAAATAGAAACATAGAAAATAGGTGCAGGAGGAGGCCATTCGGCCCTTCGAGCCAGCACCGTCATTCATTATGATCATGGCTGATCGTCCCCTATCAATAATCCGTGCCTGCCTTCTCCCCATATCCCTTGACTCCACTAGACCCTAAAGCTCTATCTAACTCGCAAATCCATCCAGTGATTTGGCCTCCACTGCCCTCTGTGACAGGGAATTCCATAAATTCATAACTCTCTGAGTGAAAACGTTTTTTTCTCACCTCAGTCCTAAATGACCTCCCCTTTATTCTAAGACTGTGGCCCCTGGTTCTGGTCTCGCCCAACATTGGGAAAAAATTTCCTCCATCTAGCTTGTCCAGTCCTTATATAATTTTATATGTTTCTATAAGATATCCCCTCATCCTTCTAAACTCCAGTGAATACAAGCCTAGTCTTTTCAATCTTTCCTCATATGACAGTCTCGCCATCCCAGGGATGAATCCCGTGAACCTACGCTGCACTGCCTCAATCACAAGGATGTCCTTCCTCAAATTAGGAGACCAAAAATGTACACAATACTCCAGATGTGGTCTCACTAGAACCCTATACAACTGCAGAAGAACCTCTTTACTCCTATACTGACATCCTCTTGGTATGAAGGCCAAAATTCCATTAGCTTTCTTCACTGCCTGCTGTACCTGCACGCCAACTTTCAGTGACCGGTGTACAAGGATACCCAGGTCTCGCTGTACCTCCCCCTTACCTAACCTAACCCCATTGAGATAATAATCTGCCCCTTGTTTTTGCCACCAAAGTGGATAACCTCACATTTATCTATATTATACTGCATCTGCCCCGCATCTGCCCACTCATTCAACCTGTCCAGGTCACCCTGCAATCTCCTAACATCCTCTTCACAGTTCACACTGCCATCCAGCTTTGTGTCATCCGCAAACTTGCTAGTGTTGCTCCTAATTCCCTCTTCCAAATCAATAATATATGTGGTAAACAGTTGCGGCCCCAACACCGAGCCTTGCGGCGCTCCACTCGCCACTGCCTGCCATTCTGAAAAGGACCCGTTCACTCCTACACTTTGCTTCAGGTCTGCCCACCAATTTTCTATCCATGTCAACACCCTACCCCCAATACCATGTGCTCTAATTTTAGTCACCAGTCTCCCGTGCGGGACCTTATCAAAACCTTTCTGAAAGTCTAGATACACTACATTCACTGGCACCTCTTCATCCATTTTACTTGTCACATCCTCAAAAAATTCCAGAAGATTAGTCAAGAATGATTTCCCTTTCATAAATCCATGTTGACTTGTACTAATCCTTTTACTGCTATCCAAATGCCCCATTATTACCTCTTTAATAATTGACTCCAGCATCTTTCCCACCACCGAAGTCAGGCAAACTGGTCTGTAATTCCACGTTTTCTTTCTCGCTCCTTTCTTGAAAAGTGGGATAACATTAGCTATCCTTCAATCCACAGGAACTGATCCTGAATCTATTGAACATTGGAAAATGATCACCAATGCGTCCACTATTTCTAGAGCCACCTCCCTGAGCACCCTGGGATGCAGACCATCAGGTCTATGGGATTTATCATCCTTCCGTCCCATTAGTCTACCCAATACTATTTCTCGCCTAATGAAAATGTATTCAGTTCCTCTACCCCCTTAGATCCCCTGTCCTCCAGTACTTCTGGGAGATTGTTTGTGTCTTCCTTAGTGACGACAGATCCAAAGTACCTATTCAACTCTGCCATTTCCTTGTTGCCCATAATAATTTCACCCATGTCTGCCTTCAAGGGACCCACATTTGACTTTGCTACTTTTTTTTCCCTTAACAAATCTACAGAAGCTTTTACTGTCCTTCTTTATATTCCTGGCCAGCTTCCCCTCGCACTTCATCTTTTCAACCCGTATTGCCTGTTTTGTTTCCTTCTGTTGTCCTATGAAAGTTTCCCAATCCTCTGGCTTCTGGCTACTCTTTTCTGTGTTGTACATCTTTTCTTTTAGTTTTATTCTAACCATAACTTCTCTTGTTACCCCCTACTCCCCTTAGAATCTTTCTTCCTTTTTGGAATGAAATGATCCTGCGTCTTCGGGATTATGCCCAGAAATTCCTGCCGTTGCTGTTCCACCGTCATTCCTGCTAGGATCCCTTTCCAGTCTCCCTTGGCCAGCTCCCCTCTCATGCCTTGATAGTCCCCTTTGTTCAACTGCATCACTGCCACTTCCGATTTAAACTTAGGCAGCTTGCAACCCAATGGTATGAACGCTGAATTCTCCACTTCTCGGTACAAAGACACAAACAAATGCCCTCCAGAGGAGCTGCAGCTGCCCCTGAGAAGCCAAGGTCGGAGCCTCGCGGACCGAGCTTCACAAGTCGGGGACCAGACCTCGCGGGCCGGAATCTCACGGTTGATGAACCCTCCGTCTATCGGTGCCTGGGTCAGCTGAACCCATGGCTGTGGCCTCGATCAGCGCCACGGAGGCATCCAGAGAGGACCCAGCAGCTTTAGTGGAGAGGTCAGTGCGGCGGTCAAGGTTGGCACCGAACAACGGACGAGGATGGACACGAGGAAGTGAGGATGCTGCAGCTGAGGGAAGGAACAAAAGAGGAGCCGACTTGGGGAAACCATCGTGAGGGAGGGGGAAGAGCAACGGGGACCCAATGTGGGGGACCGCCGTGAGGGAGGGTGAGGGGGGAAGAACAAGGAGGAACTGGTGAGCAGGGGAGGTGAATTTGTAACTTCATAAGCGCCATTTATGGGAACTATGACGTCACATGCAACAATAAAACATTCAAATCAATTCAACAAACAGCCACCTTCCCCCTGCCCTTTCTCCTTTCTCCCCCAAGACCTTCCCCTTTTTCCCACGCCTACTCCCCTCCTTTGACTCCTGGCTGTCATTACACAGGTTTCTCCCCTCCCCCTCTCCCTCCACCTACATTTCTTCCACCAGCTTCACAATCCACAATCTTTATCCCCCCCCCCTCTGGCTTACCTCACGCCTGTCATTTAATCTCTGGTAGGTACACAAAATTGCTGGAGAAACTCAGCGGGTGCAGCAGCATCTATGGAGCGAAGAAAATAGGCGACGTTTCGGGCCGAAACCCTTCTTCACACCTTCTTGAACATTTCATCTCTGGTCTTTGTCCTACAATCTGCCTATCAAAAAGAAAACCCTTGCCAGTGTTCACCTAAAACTACCATGCTCAGTCTTGCCCCCCTCCCCCCCCCCCCCCCCCCCCCCCCCCCCAACCTGTTATCCATCTTCTCCAGAAAATACTGCCTGTCCTGGTGACTTAATTCAGCATTTTGGTCATCGGCCAGGCAGTGTGCGTTGTCCCCCTCTGGACTACCTACTCGCCTCCTTTCCCTTCCATTTGGTAAACCAGCAATTGCAGTTCCTTATTGTTACATTGTAGCGGCACCTAGTGGTGGGGTGGGTATGTCGGAACCCTCATCATTGGTCGGTTCAGTCACGTGACCACGGGGTTCATTCGCGGGCTTTTAGGGTGTGTCAGTGAGTCAGTGCTCCTCCCAGCAACAGGAGCTATTATTGTTAGTTCAGTCAGACACACTTGCTTCACAAGTTTTGTTTCATTTTGCACAACCTGTCTGGCCTCTCTACAACATTTTACTTCAGAGTCACGTGAGTGACCACGTGGAGAAGACCCCGCCAGCACACATGCGCGACATAGCGTCTCGCGCAGTGCAACAGCGACGGACGGGAGCACGAGCTCTCCCGCAACAAGTTTTAAAACCGGGACCTCCAGGTAAATAAACTTACTCTGAGGTCGTATTTTGGAACCCTTGTTCTGCTTTACCATACAGAAAAACATGAACAAGGGAAGACAAACAAAGAAGGTCATACCCCATCCGCTGCGATGGCCCAGGAGGGTCCTAGCAGTGGGGGGGGGGGGGGGGGTGACCGGTGGCACCTGGACCGCACTCGCTACGGTCCACAGTCACCGATGAAAGCTCTGTACAGCCAAGCCCAGTGCCGCTAGCTGAACAGCTCGAACCACCGCAACGGGCTGGAGGCAAGGACAAACTGAAGTCGGTCCGGCCGGTTCTCTCTGATGAGTCCGACCCGGAAGACTCACTGCTGAGAGCGGCAGAGGTGACCGTTTGAGCCGCATGGAGCGGCTCATGGAGCAAATGCTCCACCTCAGGGAGATGGGGCAAGCCCGCCAAGGAAGTACAAGCATTCCTGCCACAGTGCATCACCAAGCACTGGCCATTGCATCACCCTCAGCAGAGGGGAGCATTGGTGACCAGGACTGGGCTGGTCAAGAACAGGGTTCAGTGGCTGAAGAACATGATAGCATGCTGGTGGTATAGGACCAGGAAGAGCTGCTGGGAGTGGTAAACCGCAACGCTGCAACACCGAGAGCGGGACAGCCGTTACAGCCCAAACTGGCGGCTAGCATTGACTACCTTTAATCCAATCCAAGAACAGGTAGTCAATGAGGCGATGGAACTATACACGCCTCCAGAAAACTGTATTTCGCTCAATGTACCAGCTGTCAACAGCCAAATCTGGGGGGTACATTGGGCCGGGTATCCAAACCCAAGAACTCAAATTACAAAAAATACTAAAGCTCCTGACGTTGGCAATAACTTCATACGCTCGTTCTGTGGACAGTGTCGATATGACAAATAATCAACAAGACACCCTGGCTCTGCTGTGTACCACACAATATGAAATAAATAATCTCCAAAAAGAAGCAATAAGACCTGCCCTCAACCCCAAATTCGCAGGACTGTGTAAAACGCCGACCTCACAGCCACAAATCCTGCTATTTGGCAAAGATCTACCAAAACAAGTGAAAGATCTGGGTGAAGAGTCCAAAGCATTTGGCCTCATGAGGGCAGGCCCCGGAATGAGCAAGACCACGCAACCCAGACGGCAGTACCACCTACGCATCCATCAGTAGGCGTCTACAGCATGGTACTGGTGAAAGCTCGGGGCCCGCACATCATCCCCGAAAGTCTTTTTTAGGACAGGGCCCAGAGCGGACCCCATGGAAGATGCGCCACCCACACACAGCACCACCTCGACAGACACAGAACCACAAGCCCAAGAAATGAATATTCTTCCAGTAACGATGGAGGTAGGTGGGTCTGGTTCCTTCCAGAACATAAAAGGTGCAGAGCCCTTACTAACAGGAGGGAGGTTACACCTGTTTTTGGAAGCATGGAGGACTATCACTCTTGACAATTATATACAACAAAGTATTCAAGGATACAAAATTGAATTCATTCAAGAATGTATGCCACCAGTTCAGCATGCACCCCACAGGGAATTTACCCTCTCACAAAAAGAAAAATGCGAGGGACAAGCAGAACTGGTGAGACTACATACAAAGGGGATCATAGAAAAGTCTAAACATGGTCCTTTGGAATTCGTATCAAATATCTTTACCAAAACTAAAAAAAATGGTTGATGTCACATCATCATTGACTTAACAACATTGAATACTTTTGTCAAGTATATACATTTCAAAATGGAAACATTTGTTACTGCCAAACAATTGATTTCCAAAGGATACTCCATGGCATGCATCGATTTAAAAGATGCATACTACTCAGTACCCATTCATAAGGATCATCGTAGATACCTAAAGTTTAACTGGATGGGGCAACAATGGCAGTATAAATTGTTGCCTAATGTACTAACATCAGCCCCTAGACTGTTTACCAAGATATTAAAACCAGCCCTGGCAATACTAAGAAAACAAAAACATATTTTCATGCCATATCTTGATGATATTTTGATAATAGGCAAAACCCTGGAATTAGGTAATTCCGCAGTATTAGCTACTAAACATTTATTTGAAACGTTGGGATTTGTCATACATCCACATAAATCTAAGTTGACGCCATCCATAACAATGGACTATCTAGGATTCACAATTTACTCAGTCCACATGTCTGTAACATTGCCAAAAGAAAAAGCAGCAGAATTGGCACAAGCCTGCAACATATTAATGATTGCCAATCAACCAACTATTCGACAAGTGGCAAAAGTAATTGGGAAATTAGTAGCAGCATGTCCAGCTACCCAGCTTGGACCTTTGCATTACCAAAACTTGCAAAGAGCAAAGGTACAAGCGTTAAAACAACATGCAGGTCATTTTGACTGAACTATGAAATTACCAACCAAAGCAATATCAGAATTACAATGGTGGAAAGAGAACATTTGGAAGAATTCCAGTCCCATCATTATCAATAATCCATTATGCACGATATAAACGGATGCTAGTGCTCAAGGCTGGGGAGCAACTAATACTATATCTAGTACAGGTGGTAGATGGAATACTCTAGAAGCATCACTACTACAAACACTGGGTATAAACTATTTGGAAATGTTGGGTGCGTTTTATGGTTTAAAAGCTTACTGTTCAACTCTGCACCATTTGCATGTCCCGCTTACAAATTGACAATACAACAGTGGTGGCCTATATTAATCATATGGGCGGGATAAAATCGATATCATGTGATAATCTGGTCAACACAATCTGGCAATGGTGTGTCGACAGACATATTTGGCTATCAGCAACTTACCTACCAGGTAAGCTAAATAAAGTGGCAGACACCAGGTCACGCAAATTCAATGATAACACCGAATGGATGTTAAACCCAAAAGTATTTTCTCGCTAAATTGGGGAGATCTATATTTCTATGCTTTTCCCCCCCTTCTGCCTCATCAGTCGGGTACTACACAAAATACAGATGGACTCTGCTTCAGGTATTTTGGCAGTACCCGACTGGCCTACACAGCCATGGTTCCCAGTGGTCCTTGACACAGACGATAGTCATCCATGCCATGACAAAATCAACCTGTTGGGTTGCAGATTTTGAAAAGACCGTTACAGGACCTGGGATTGTCAAATAGGACCATGGACATGATGACAGCATCTCACCGACTTTCCACCAAGAAACAATATCTCTCCAGCATCAAAAAATGGGAAGCATACTGTTCAAGAACAGGGACAACATACAACACAGCAACCATAACAAATGTATTGGAGTTCCTGTCCAGCCTTCACCACGATGAATTGCTGAGCTATAGTACAATCAATTGTGCTAGGAGTGCACTGTCAGCCTATTTGGGCCAGGCACCAGGACAACAGTCCATAGGATCTCATCCGCTGGTGGCCAAATTAATGAAAGGCATCTACAATACCAACCCCCCTAGACCTAGGTACACCCAGATCTGGGATGTCAGTGTCATCCTGACATACCTAAGGGGATGGCCACCAGCCAGATCCCTCACTCTGGAACAGCTTACCCTAAAAACGGCAATGCTGATGGCTCTAGTCTCAGCACAAAGGGTCCAGTCCCTTCACCTACTCAGACTGGACAACATGGTCATAACATCTGACCAAGTAACTTTTACTATCCGGGAGCTGGTAAAACAGAGCAGGCCAGGAACTTCAGGACTAATTATGGAATTCCGGGCATACCCACCTGACCCCCGTTTATGCGTCATGATACATCTACTACAGTACCTCAACACAACCAAAAATCCCTGAGGGAGAGAAAAGGCACTATGGGTCAGCTACAAAAAGCCATATGGTCGGGTGTCGGTTCAAACCATCTCTAGATGGCTCAAACAGGTATTGGGAGCTGCTGGGGTGGATACTGATATTTGCACATCTCACTCCACCAGGGCAGCATCTACATCAGCGGCTAAGAATATGGACATACCATTGGACCACATCCTGGCAACAGTGGGATGGCCACGGAAATAACTTTTCAAACGTTCTACAATAAGCCGATTATAAAACCGGTGTCATTTGCAGAGAGGATTTTAGACTCTGCAAATATATAATTTAAGCCCGGGGGAGCATTATTTTCTTTATTATTATTATTTAAAATAAATATCGTTATTGTTTTAAACCAGATTCATGTTTAATTACGATAACATACTTCCTTCCTTGGATGACCGGCAGTGAGTGAAGCATGGACTGTTCCACGGTTTGAAATCACAGAACTTTAAAATCTTCACGTAGTCACTCACGTGACTCCGAAGTAAAACAGTAAGATGAGGGAATACGTGCCCTCCGCTCCCACCCTCAATTATATAGCTCAACTGGTATTTTAGTTCTTCTTATCTTTACTATGTTTATTTCAATTACTGCGTTTTTTCTGTGATTCCACACCGCTGCTTTGAAGAATGTTCCGCATGCGTGCTGGTGGGGTCTTCTTCACGTAATCCCTCATCGTAACTTCTCATAAAATAAAGATCAAACTTCAAACTGGTAAGTTCTCGTTTAATCTTACTATTAAGGTTCAGAGGTATATGAGCCAAACACAGGCAAATGGGATTAGTGTAAGAAAACATCTTGTTTGGAATGGACAAAATAGGCTGAAGGGCTGTTTCCATGCTGTATAACTCTATGAATCTATTTATTAAAGAACATGAAGAAATATCCTTTCTTGGTGAGTGCACACTGCAGTGAAGAACAAACAGAGGGGCAAGACAGAACACAAACACCTTGGCAGTCCTTCTGAGAAGATGCTCCATGTATGAGTTAGCATCTGTAGATTAAGATAGAGGTTGCAGGGCAAGCCTGCATAATTGGTTTTAGGATTGTCAGCATACAGGGACATGATCTAGATGTGGCAAGGGAAGATTGTGTCCTGGCAATGTTCTTGCATGTGACAGCTCTTTATTTGATGTTTGTAAACACATTTCATATCATATTGTGAGGAAGAGGATTTTTATTGAACAATAAAACACTCTGTTTTATAGGGATAAACCTGTCTCACTAGTTGAAGCAATAGCATAGGTTGCTAACGTATGATGTTGAAGGTTTAATCTTTCATTCTGCTGACTAACTGACCTTAGTTATGATACTCAAGGGAAGTGGTGAACAGCACACCTGTGCATAGAAATTGTATCTCCCAGCAGATAGTTCATAAAAGCAATTTTACCTGGGTTAGATCATCCTAGCAAATCATTTCCAAGTGCAATCCAATCCGTCGGGAAATTAGGCCATGCACTACTGTTTGCAATTCGTCTCAGTGTTGCTGACTTTTCTCCAACATTAGTCACAGGATTACATCACTTTCACTCAGCATAGGCTTCTTCCCGTGCCACCAAGTGATAGGGCAGAAAGTTTAAAAAGGGATAAGAGTTAAAGGTCAGGCAAAATAGGGACCAATTTGAGAAGAGGGGTGGTGAATATTGAACTACGGGTGTTATATTTGAATGCACGCAGTGTACATAACAGGGTGGATGAGTTTATAGCACTGGTGGAAATTGATAGGTGCAACGTAGTAGGCATCACGGAGATATGGCTGAAAGAAAATCAGAGCTGGGAGCTGCACATCTACGGATACAAATCCTATGGGATGGCTCTCCTGGTACGGAATGACATTCAATCCTTCGCAAGGAATGACACAGGATCAGAAGATGTTGAATCCTTGTAGGTAGAGGTAAGAAACCACAAGGGTAAAACGATGCTGTTCGGAGTTATATACTGGCCTCAAAACAGTAGCCAGGATGTAGGGTACAAATGACCTCAGTTTGTATAATCAGCATGTTAGAAAGACAATGTTACAGTGGTTACAGTGGTTATGTGGATTTCATTTTGTGTTGCTCCCGAATAATTAAGTGTTTGTTTTCAGTGAGTGTCATGGTGTAGATAGCAAAATTCATTACCTTGTCATGCATATCATATAGAAGAACATATTTGCCTTAAAATGAGTTAACAAATTCAAGATGTGGCTGTACAGCTATTTGGCACAGTGAGAACGGAGGGATTTTTGATAGAAAGGTTCATTTTGTTACCAGTGTGTGAAGGATGGGGTGGGGTGGCCAGAGACAGCCAACTGTGAATCAATGCTAGCAAGTAAACCTCCACTAAACCTCCACTACACCTCCACTAATAGCTGACTAGAGAAATCTGAGGATCAGAAGGGATATGAGGAGTTCAACCTGTACGTGCCATCGACCACAGATGTGATCAGTGGCAATGCATTAGATGTTGCCTAATAGTTCTCAGAACCAACAAGGAGACAAGCCACTTGAAATTTAATATTGAGTCATGCGGCAAATTTAGTTAACAGTCTGGATGCACAAACATTTACTAATAGCAATCAAAAAACGATTACGTTCCATATAGTATTTGGAAGGGAAAAGTGCAAAGTGGTGCAAAAGCTCTCAATTTAAATAAGACTGACTTCTGCAATTAGTCATTAGTGGCCAAATAATGGGTAAAATGACTGTGCTTCAATAGCAGCTGTTACGACCAGAATTTATGAATTAAAGCAGCAATAATTTTACTTGCCAAAATCAACCTGGGGCAACATAAAACTAAAAGTTAAAGCATACAAAGTAGAAATATTGTCACATGCTGGTGACTGAGAGAAGTGCAAAGTACAAACACTAATAGCAAGAGCTATATAAAAGAGGATGAAAATAAATTTGCAATAAGATTTACAGATATTTGAAAGAAGTCATTGAGTATATTGCAGCTTCCCGAGCTATAATCTTTCAAGCTTCTCTCAATTCAGAACCTATTCCTTCACAGTGAAAGGTTGTTGATTTCACTCCACTATTTAAGAAGGTGTGACAGGGCCACAAGGAGTCTGAGCATTTATTGTTGGGGGATGATTTGCATCTATATTTACGGATAGGGTGCTGAAAATGTTTAGCTGATCAGAGCAAGCTAGCATGGATTTGAACAGTGTACTCAGACCTGACAGACTGGATGATATGTTTGATGAGGTGACTAAATTAATGGATAGGGAATGGCTGTAAATGTTATGTTTATGGATTCCAGATACATTTGATGAAGTCCCTCACAAAAGACTGTTGGCTAAATGGTTTTACAGACAAATTATTGATTTGGTTAAGAAATTGGTTTCGTAGCTGGAGACAGATGTTTGAAAATTCCTCAGTCGGTGAACGCATGTGTTGAAGTTGTTTGTCACACCTGTCACTGTCACATTGTATCTGTCTGAGGCAGGGCTTCTTAGGAAGGATATTCAAATGTTGAAGAAAGCATTGTGTGTATTTGAATCACCAATCTTCCTTCTTGTGTGGCAAGAAGTGAACAATAACAGATGGCAGAAAAAAAATGTTAATATTGTTGATAGTGAGGAGGGCACTCTTTATCTGCAGAATGATATCGATCCATTTGTACAATGGAAAGACTGATGGAAGATGCAATATAACCCTGGTAAGTATGAGATGATGCACTTAGGGGGGATGAATAAGGGTAGGACATAATCCATGGATATCTTAGCAAGAACTGAGAAACAAAGGGAATTTGGTGTGTAAACCCAGTGTTCCCTAAAGCAGGCATCATAGGTAAATAAGATCGTGCTGAGGGTAAACAGAATACTTGCCTTCACCAACAGGGAGATAGGTTATAAGAGCAAGAAGGCCATGGTACAACTTTAGGCCACTGGTGGAATACAGAATGCATTTCTGGTTGCCCCATTATAAGAAGAGTGCAATTGCATTGGTAAGGATGCAGAGAATATTTTCCAAATTTTGCCTGGGATGTGATGAAGTGGTTCAACTCTGAGGCGAGACTGGATATGCTGGATTCATTTTCCCTGTGGTGGAAGAAGTTGAGGGGGGACCTGGCTGAGGTATGCAAAATTATGAAAGTAATAATAAGAGATAGTTCAGCAGAGGCATCTAAAATTAGAGGGCATAGGTATAGGGTAAGGAACAAGATGTTCAGAAGCAATCTCAAGAGATTTTCCAAGAATCTGCACCTCCTGAAGGAGTTGTAAAATTTGTTAATTTAAGATGAAATTTAGATTTAAATTATCAAGCACAGGGATTGAAGGTGCAGTCAGGAATGAAAATTGAACACTTTTAGATATTAAGATTTGTTGAAGCATGAAATTTGCTCCTAAGGTCTCGGGTCTCAGGAATGAATTTAAGAGTAAATGGCCACTGTAATTGTGTCCCTGGAATTGTTATCCACAGTATTATCTGTTGTCAAGGATTCTATAATATGGTTGCATTATGGCGATTCCAATGCACAGGAATGCTGGAGGATGCAGAGAGAGGTAGACACAGCATAAATTATCATGGGCACAGTCCTCCCCACTTGCTGATTCAATTACACTGGCTCCCAGTGTCACAAAGGATTAACTTTAAATTGTATTATTAACATTTAAAGCATCATGGGCCTGGCCCTCCCTGTATTGATCATCGCGTCTCCCCAGGGAGAGAGAGGGGTGTAGCGGGGGCTGTGTGCGTGAAGCACAGCGACTGGAGGGGCAGAGTGTTGCCCTGCAGGGCCGGCCTTAGGAGGTGCGGGGGAGGTGCGGGGCCCAATTGGGAACAATTTTGTGGAGCCCCAGGTTCCCAAGCAAGATCTGTAGAATCATAGAAATATAAATATAATCTATTATATACTTTATATCTCTATGGTAGAATGGAAAGTAATCAAAATGTGCACTTAAAAAGAGCATGCGAGTTAAAGGATCAAACAGATCTAAGCTACATTTTAATATAAAAATAAATTGTCCTTGTCATTGAAAACTAGAACATGTTGCACATAATGATACTCTGCATTGGAAATCAACAGCATAAAATAATCTGGTTTGAAGTAGTCTTGTTCTTAAACTTAGATTTATTATACATGGAGCACCAGCATTTCAATTGGTGTGTAGATGTATTTTGTTTTTGCTGTAAAAGGAGCAATTATTTATTGTTTGGTCCAGATTTTGCTACAACTTACACTGCAAGCAAAGCTCAAAGGATGAAATATGTTTCTGTTTTTAAAGAACAGCAAGATATGAATGAAGTGAATGAGGACGTAAGCTGACTCAAATACATTTGCACTCATGTTCAAGGCATCTTTTTCTCACAATGTCTCCAATCCATGAGCCACTTTTACAAAAAAAAAGCGCAGAACAATTAATGCTATAGTAAATAATAACAAATGTGTTGCTTTCAACGTTTCATGCTGTTCTTCCTGATGAGGGATCTTTGACCTGACATGTTAAATCTGTTTCTCATTCCACAGACTGAATTGTTATTCCATTTTCTGTTTTCATTCTTTATTTCTAGACATAGAGTCATAGAGTCATAGAATCATAGAGTCATAGAGTGATACAGTGTGGAAACAGGGCCTTCGGCCCAACTTGCCCACACTGGCCAACAATATCCCAGCTACACTAGTCTCATCTGCCTGTGCTTGGTCCATATCCCTCCAAACCTGTCCTATCCATGTATTTTTCTAACTGTTTCTTAAACAATGGGATAGTCCTAGCCTCAACTACCTCCTTTGGCAGCTTGTTCCAAACACCCACCACCCTTTGTGTGAAAAAGTTACCCATCGGATTCCTATTAAATCTTTTCCACTTCACCTTGAACTTATGTCCACTGGTCCTCGATTTCCCTACTCTGGGCAAGCAACTCTGTGCATCTCTGTACATCAGACTTTCTTCACCAGATTACTTCAGAAAAAAGGCTCTGTCAGAGCCAATGTTTTGATTAGCAGTCAATGCACATTAAGCGCTCCACCCTTGTATTCAATGCTTTGGTACTAACATAAAGTCACAACAAAGGATGCAACATAATAACCTCTGCTAGTTACTGCTGAGGGTAATTAGAGATCTTCATTCAGTTGCTCGTATATACAGAAATAAATGGAATAACAGTTGTACGCTAGCAGTAGTGTGAACACGGTACCCGGACGCGGCGCCGACAGACAAGAGGCCGAAGCAAAGAAGCCGAAGCCAAAGAACCAAATAGAAATGAGGCAAAAACGCCAATGAACCGAAAGAGTCTGAAGATGAAACGCCTACTAACCGAAAGGATGGGACGCCAAGGAACCGAAAGGCTGCGTCGCCTATAAGCAAACTTACCGAATGGCCACTCAGTCGAAACGTCACCTACCCGAAAGGCGGCATCGCCTACAGGCCAAAGGACCGATTGCCGCTCAACAGAAAGTCCAATAACGGACTTGACATTGCTGGGGGCCGGGACTTGTCAGCGATTGGTCCAGACCCCCGCGTCCATCACATCACTGTGAAGGCATGAACATTGTCCCAAACCTCCACTCCACCCGACCCGCAGCCCGCGGAGGGTGGCCGTAGGAGAGTTAGGGCTGTCCCGAGGAATGCACACCTTTGGCCGCTTTCAACTTGGTGTTGGGTTCAGATTGCCCAGTCACCTATGGCTAGAGTGATTGTGGAAAATGAACCCCAAGCTCCAACTTCTCCCCCTTCTCAACAATATCCCAGCTTTTCTCTCTCCTCTGCCTTCTCTCTTCGTCCCATATCCCTCTCTCCCCTGTCCCTCTCCCTGTATTCCCTCTCCCTCTCCCCCTTCCTAAACTAGTCCTAGCCTCACTACCTCCTTTGGCCCTTGTTCCCTCTCACCCCCTTTGTGGTGAAAAAGTTACCATCGGATTCCTATTCCCTCTTTCCCACTTCACCTTGAACTTATGTCCCCCTGGTCCTCTCTTTCCCCCTCTGGGCCAACTCTGTCTCTCCCCATCCCTCTCTTCCCAGATTACTTCAGAAAAAAAGGCTCCCTTCCCTCTCTCCCCCATTTCGCCTCTCTCTCCCCATTAAGCTCTCCACACTTGTATTCTCATGCTTCCCCTTCCCTCTCTCCAACAAAGGATGCTCTCCCCCTTCTAGTTCTGCTGAGGGTAATTAGAGCTCTTCATTCCATGTTCTCGTATATCCCTCCCTCTCCTGTACGCTCCCTCTGTGAACCCTCCTCTCCCCCCTCCCTCTCCCCATCAAAGAACCCCTTCCCTCTCCTCCCCCTTCCCTCTCTCTCTCTCTTCCCTCTCTCCCTCTTCCCAATCCTCCCCTCTCCCCTCTCTCCCCCTTCCCTCTCTCCCCCTTCCCGCCTCTCCCCCTTCCTGGAACGCCTCTCGAAATAAAGGCTCTCCCCCTCCCTCCTCTCCCCCGAAATGGCCCTCTCCGTCCCTTCCCTCTACCCCCCTTCCCTCGCCTACCAAAGGACCCTCTGCCCCTCAACTTCCAATAACGGACTTGACATTGCTGGGGGCCGGGGACCCCCTTCACTGTGAAGGCATGAACATTCTCCCAAACCTCCCCTCCTCCCCAACCCTCCCACGGAGGTGTGGCCGTCAGGGAGAGTTCCCTGCTCCCTAGGAATCCACCTCCCCCGCTTTCCCTTGGTGTTGGGTTCAGATTGCCCAGTCACCTATGGGCTCCCTCTCTGAACCCCCCCCCTCTCCCCCTCCTCTCCCCCCCCTTCTCTCTCTCCCCTCCTCTCCTCTCTCCTCTCTCTCCCCCTTCTCTCTCTCTCCCCCTCCTCTCCTCTCCCTCCTCTCTCTCTCTCCCCCTTCTCCTCTCTCCCTCCTCTCCCTCTCTCCCTTCCTCTCCTTCTCTCCCTCTCCCTCTCTCCTCTCCTCACCCTCTCCCCCCTTTCTTCCTCTCCCTCTCCCTCCCTCTCTCCCCTCTCTCCCTCTCCCTCTCTCTCTCTCTCTCCCCCCTCTCCCCTCTCCTCCCCCTTCCCTCTCTTGGATCCCTCCTCTCCCCCCCCCTTCCCTCTTCCCCCCCCAAGATTTCCCATTTTTTTTCCTCTCCCCAAGGAAATTTTTTCCCTCTCCCCCCCCTTCCCTCTCCCCCCTTCATCCCCTCCCCCCCCTTTCCCTCTCCCCCCCTCCCTCTCAAGGCCCCCCCTTCCCTCTCTCCCCCCCCCTCTCTCCTGAACCTGATTTTAATATCCCTCTCCCCCCTTCCCTAGTGTTCTGCCTCCCCTGCCCCTCTCCCCTTCCCCTCCCCCCCTCTCCCCCCTCCCTGTTCCCCTCTCCCTCCCCTTCCCTCTGCCCCCCCTATTCCCTCTGCCTCCCCCTAAGGTACCCTCTCCCCTGCCTTGCCCTAAACTATTAAAAACTATCCCTCGTCTCCCCTCTTCCCTCTCCCCTTTTCCCTCTCCCCCCCTTCCCTCTCCTCCCCCTCCCCCTCCTCTGAACATCTCCCCTTCAGCCTAAGTAAAAATAGGCGCTCCCCCCCTTCCCTCTCTCCCCCCTCCGTTCTCCCTCTCCCCCCCCCCCTCTCTCAGGGCCCTTCCCTCCCTCCCCTCTCTCCTCTCTCCCCCCTACTCTCTCTCTCCGTCCCCCCCCTCTCTCCTCTCTCTCCTCTCCCCTCTCTCTCTCTCTCCTCCCTCCCTCTCTCCTCTCCCTCCCTCTCCCTCTCCCCCCTCTCCCTCTCCTCCCTCTCCTCTCCTCTCCTCTCCTCCCCTCCCCTCTCCTCCCCTCTCTCCCCTCCTCCTCTCCCCCCTCTCCCCTCCCCTCCCTCTCCCCCCTCCTCCCTCTCTCCCCCTCCCTCTCCCCTCCCTCCCTCTCCCTCCCCTCCCCCCCTCCCTCTCCTCTCCCCTCCCCCCTCCCCCCGCCCTCTCCCCCCTCCCTCCTCCCTCTCCCCCTCCCTCTCCCCCCTTTCCCTCTCTCCTCCCCCCCTCTCCCTCTCCCCCCTCCCCTCCCCCCCTCCCCCCCTCTGCCCTCTCTCTTCCCCCCTTCTCTCTCCCCTCTCTCTCTCTACTCTCCCCTTCACCCTCCCCCTCTCTCTCCCCCTCTCTCTTTCCCCCTTCTCCCCCTTCTCTCCCTCTCTCCTCCCTCTCTCTCCCTCTCTCCTCTTCTCTCCCTCCTCCTCCCCCCCCCCCTCCCCCCCCTCTCTCTCTCTCCTTCCGTCTCCACTCCGTCTCCACCGCGCGGAGCGTCCCACAGTCACTGACCGCGACGCACCACCATCGTACCCCAACCTCCACACCAGGGTGACCCCCTCCCCCCTCCGACCCCTGGTCTTTGACACCCACACCAGGGTGATTCTCCCCGGCCGCGGGGACAGACGGTTTATTTATTACCGTCTCGGTGTTTGCGGAACGCACCCAAGATCCCACGCACAAAACAGGCAGCATCTCTGGAGGGAAGGAATGGGTGACGTTTCGTGCCGAGACTATTCTTCAGAGTGCGTCTGAAGGGTCTCGACTCGAAACACCACCCATTTATTCTCTCCAGAGATGCTGCGTCTTCAGCTGAGTTACTCCAGCATACTCCCACATCTTTACGAGGGAGGGATGGAATAGAAGTAATCACCGGCTAAAACAAAGGTCGTTAGGACTGGGAAATAATGCCACCATGTTTCCGAATGTAAGAACGATTTATAAATGTAATACATGATATACACCAGTTAATAAACAATGTATATCGGAGGAGGGGGGATCACCCTGGTGTGGAGGTTGGGGCCCGATGGTGGTGCATCGCGGTCAGTGACTGTGGGACGCTCCCGCGAGTGGAGACGGAGGAGAGATAGAAGCGGAGAGAGAGAAAGGGAGAGAGAATGGGGGGGGGGGGGGGGGGGGGAGAGAATGGGGGGGGGGGGGGGAGAGAGAAGAAGGGGAAAAGAGAGAAGGGGGAAAGAGAGAATGGTGAGAGAGAGGAGGGAGAGAGAAAAGAGGGGAGAGAGTGGATGAGAGAGAGGAGGGGAGAGAGGAGGAGAGAGAAGGGAAAGAAAAGGGAGAGAGAGAAGGTGGAGACGGGAGCATGGGGTTCATTTTCCCACACAAGCCATAGGTGACTGGGCAATCTGAACCCAAGCACCAAGTTGAAAGCGGCCAAAGGTGCGCAACACTCGGGACAGCCCCCACTCTCCCACGGCCACCCTCCGCGGGCTGCGGGTCGGGTGGAGCGGAGGTTTGGGACAATGTTCATGCCTTCACAGTGATGTGATGGACATGGGGGTCTGGACCAATCGCTGACAAGTCCTGCCCCCCGGCAACGTCAAGTCCGTTATTGGACTTTTCTGTTGAGCGGCAGTCAGTCCTATGGCCTGTAGGCGCCGCCGCCTTTCGAGTAGGTAGCGTTTCGACTGAGCGGCCATTTGGTAAGTTATCTTTTAGGGGACGCAGCCTTTCGGTTCGTTGGCATTTAGGCGTCCCGCCATTTCGGTTAGTTTGCATTTAGGCATCCCATCCTTTCGGTCAGTAGGCGTTTCGTTTTCGGACTCTTTCGGTTCATTGGCATTTCGGCCTCTTTCGGTTCATTGGCGTTTCCGCCTCGTTTCTATTCGGTTCTTTGGCTTCGGCTTCTTTGCTTTGGCCTCTTGTCTGTCGGCGCCACGTCTGCACACGGTGAACACAATGGTCATCGCTCATCGTGACTAATGTGATACAGAAAAAAATTAGATTGAATGGAACTATCTGCTTCGGAAATGTCAATGTATGTCTATATTCTAAAGCAATGTTCCTACTGTACATTTCAGTTAACGTGCAGAAGTTATGATTAGTTGTAGTACAAGACTTATTAATCTAGGAAATAAGCCACGTTGCAGCATGTCTTCATGAAGATATGACTATTTGAGACTTCTGTGGTTTGGGCAAGCTGTGGCCAAAGAGCAGTGAGACCTGTTACTGTATTTACATGCTGCCATTCAAAATAAATTTAGACTAGGGTTCAGCCCAACTTTTATATAGCTGGTCAATTTTTATTTAAGATATTAGAGGTGTCTCAAACAAAACCTGTATCAGAAAGCTGTATGGATGATATTTATGTTGCTGTAAACTGATTGGCAGAGTGGTTGTTACTGACAAATAACTGAAGGTGTGGGCTATTGATCCTGAGTTAAGAGCACAAATATTACCACATGAGATTATTAAAACTATAAAATTAATTTGGAATGTAAAGAAAATGTTATCATTGCTGAGTGTAAAACTTTTGGGTTGTTGCAAAATCCTGAGTGTTTCAGTAATATCCCCCAGAAAAAACTATCTGCCACAATTATTTAACCTAGTTTATATGTGATTCCAAAGCCAGCATTGTGGTTGACTTAGCTGCCTTTGGATATGGGTTATTAAACCATTTAGTTCACGTGTATTTGGACAATATAGATTGGATGTCCATATTTCATAAAGGAATGGAGAAACAAACACAACTGGAAATAACAAACAAACACACATTTAGAGATAATAAATTTACAGAATTAATTACTTGATGTTGTGAATTGTCCACCACAAAGTGGCAGGTGCTTGTTATCCATTGTGTTCATGTCTGGAATCAAAAGAGGCTTCTGGACATTGTGTATAAAGGGATTTGGTGATAGGGATGGAAAATAGAATTGCGGTAGATCAGTTATGATCTAATTGAAAGGCGGACCAAGTTTAAAGGGCCATATGGCTTCCTCTATCTAATATCGCAGAAAATCAGTGGCACGGTATACTAGTACAAATAATCAGTTTATTTTTAAAACACATTTTTGTGATGCAAAAAATGAAGTAATTGTCATCTTAATACTACATCAAGCTATGTGACTAATCTGCCATTATAAACAATCCCTCAAGCCAGTTTCCACCAGATGTCCCATTACCAGGAGGTTACATAAAAGTTGGCACAACAGATGCAGATTCAGAAATATGTACATTTCATTCATTCGAAAAAAAATTCTCACACATACTGTTTGCTTGGATTCCTTAATTCAATCTATTCCTTATTAACTATCTAGTGTTAGTTAATTTTAATGACACAAACTGTTATACCAAAAGGATAACGGATGCAGTTTAAAAAAAATCTCTAATGACTTACTGTCACTCAGGTGAATAAAATGGAAACCATCTGATCTTCATTTCAATTAGTTCAGTTTTTCACTGTTATAGACAATAGGTGCCGGAGTAGGCCATTCGGCCCTTCGAGCCAGCACCGCCATTCAATGTGATGATGGCTGATCATCCCCAATCAGTACCCCGGTGCCTACCTTCTCCCCATATCCCCTGACTATTGTAACTTCATTTCAATGTGTTTTACAATCGAAACACAAAAGTTGCTTTAATTCATTACCTTATCCTTTACATTCCTATTCTCCTAATTTTCATTAAATATCTGCATTTCTGATTTACATTTACATCAAAATTGTCCAGTGCCATGCTTGTCCAAATTTTTACATGGAAGGTGTGAATCACTATGCAAATAAGTGGGGAACACATGATCTTTGCATATTGCCTTTCTGGCTATACTTGCAACATCCCTTATACATTCAGGAGGAGCTAGTTATACCTTAGAAAACAAATCCTCTCCAAGATTTGATGAGAAGAGATCTGATTTCACCTTTTGTATATGTATATATATGTACGAGACTAAGTGGGACCTGTTGGGTCCCAGCATCACACGGGAGGGATAGTCACCAACACAATATTCAATTTTTCCACCAATTCCAATATTGCTCGCCAGTGGGGGGGGCTTTCTGTTGTGCTAGTATGGGTTTTGTGGGCCAAAGGTCCTGGTTTCCAGAGGGCTAGTATAGACATTGTGGGCCGAATGGATTCTAGTGCTGGCAGCCAACTGTTGCAATGATTTTAAAAGCCAAGCCAAGGCGAACAATTTGGCTGCAGCCACCCAACAACCAAAATTCATTTTGTGAACACAAACTTTTTAAAAACACGAGGCAACCAATTTGGCAGCAGCCACCTGACAACCAAAATTCATTTTGTGAACACAAACTTTTTAAAAAGGAGAGGCAAACAATTGGGCAGCAGCCACCTTACAACCATAAAAGTATTTTGTGAACAAAAACCTTTTAAAAAGATGAGGCAAACAATTGAGCAACAGCCACTCTACAGACAAATCGAGGGGACTCACTGTGGAGTAGACATGTATTCAGTGTTATTCGCAGCTCAGAGAGCTGTGACCCTCTCGCTTCCTGGGTCTGGCAGAGACTGAGTGAGGGACTACACGTTCGGGTTTTATAGTCCCTCCCCCCTGCCGCCAGCAGGGGCAGCAGAGAGAATGTGGAATTAAAAAAACCCATTAATATCTCTCTGATTTTTCATTGATGGGGCCAATCCTCTGGTGTAAAAGGAGCGAATGAATAATATTAATATAATATCAATCCTGGAATGCGGAGGGGGGCTCTGAGCGAGGTCACCAAAAATGACGGCCGTCGGTGGCGGCATTGTCTCGGAAATATATATATATATATATATATATATGTATATATGTATGTATATGTATGTATATGTGTATATATATGTATACATACATATATATATATATATATACATATATATATATACATACATATATATACATATATATATATATATATATATATATATATATATATATATATATATATATATATATATATATATATATATATATATATATATATATATATTTCCGAGAAAATGCCGCCACCGATGGCCGTCATTTTTGGTGACCTCGCTCAGAGCCCCCCTCCGCATTCCAGGATTGATATTATATTAATATTATTCATTCGCTCCTTTTACACCAGAGGATTGGCCCCATCAATGAAAAATTGTATGTATATATATATAATGTGAGTGACGTCACCCCTGTTCTGCCTTCTGTATTTCTTGGCTTCATAACTTTCACTTCGTTAATTTGTCACTTAGTGCTTTTAAACTGCTGCTCAGGTCATGCTGCACGCTCCGTTGGGCTCTTTGAAGTTCAAGAACATTGCGGCGGCGGCCGTTATCGCCGCGTGGGCGTGGGTGAGGGTGCGGGACAGCATGATGGGAAGGTGACCATGGTGGCCATTACTCCCTCTGGGCGAGGCCATCTATGGAGACCTGCGATTCCTCTGTCGATCATAGGGATTCGGGGAATGGTGATGCATTTTCCTCACCGGTGATCCCGAACGCACATTCTGGCCATCATGGGGGATGACCTGCTCTCCGCCTCCCCCACCCAATCGTCTGTCTCGCGGATGGGTGGGCTTCCCCTCGCAGAAGCCATGATCAGTCGACCCTCCACTGCTTTTGACCGTCCTCAGATCGATTCGGGCCTCGCTCGGGTCGACGCCTGCCGCAGCCCACGGGGAGAGGGAGGAGGGAGGAGAGGGTGGATAGGGCGGGGGATGGTGTAAAAGGAGTGAATTAATAATATTAATATAATATCAAGGGTGGTGGTTAGTGAGTGTGTGACGCTGCAGGCCGCCTCCCCCCCAAAAGCACATTGACGGGACGGGACCTAACGGGTCCCCCTTAATGTAGTAACATGTAAAAGCACCAAACAAACAATAATAGTGCAAAAAGACAATACCATTGCCCCCACGTCTATGTAGTTCAGGGCTTATTTGAGATAGTAGTGTTTAATAGCCTGATGGCTGCAGGGAAGAAGCTGTTCCTGAACATGGACTAGTTTTTCAGGCTCCTATATCTTCTTGCCGGTAGCAGGAGTGGCCAGGGTAGTGTGGGTCTTTGATGATGCTAGGTGCCTTTTTGAGACAGCGACTCCTGTAAATTCCTTTGATAGTGGGGAGATCAAGACCCGTGATGGCCCTGGCAGTGTTCACCACTTTTCGCAGCCTTCTTCACTACTGGGCCTTCACTGAACCAGGTCATGATGCAACCAGTCAATATGCTCTATACTATACACCTGTAGAAGTTTAAGAGAGTCCTCTCTGACATAACAAATATCCGTAATCTTCTCAGGAAATAGAGGCATTAATGGGTTTTTTTTTATAATAGCATCAATGTGCTGGATCCAGGATGTATAGAATTTCTTTTTTTAAACAAAAAGCAATCGGAATTTACCCCAGATTGGCATTGCTGTGAAGCGGCTGTACATTGCATTCTGATTTTGAAATCGGTCTCCATTTGGTCTCATTTGAATGTATCAGTACCTTAATATATTCTTTATTTTAATTTGGAAAATTGCGGGAAAGTACAAGTGCTCATAGTCTCCAATGGATTTTAATGATGTGGCTCTAGTGGCAGGATACTGTTGTGCTTCAACCAATAGAGAAAGAAAGACACTCATTCAGTAGCTTCTGGGTTTTCATATTTTAGTGTGGATCTACAAACTCTGGGGAAATCTATTTTATTCCATATTAATGATGAATGCTGTTAAACTCGCTGTAATTCTCAACACAAAATCTGGAAGAATCAAATATTAATTTCATTTCAAGTTGCTTAATAAACACCTATCCAGAAATTTTGAAGTACATCAAGGTGTTGTTCAGTTAATTGAAAATCTGTTGGGTTGCTACTAATGCAGATGTAGTTTGAAATCTTTTGACCCGTAGAAGTTGTATATATTTCTGCCATCCAACACATGTGCTTGGGCTTTGTTTGGCCTTTTCTCTATGTGTTCTTATTTTTTGCCACTTTAATTCCCCATTCCAGTCCCATAACATCCTGTCTGAGCTCAGCCTCCTCCACTGCCAGAGTGAGGCCTCAGGCAAAGAACAAAATTTCTGCTTCACTTAGGTTGCCTACACTCTAGTAGCTTGGACACTGAATTCTCCGATTCTAGCTAACCACACTCCCACCAAATTCTCATCTACCCATCTCCGCCACTTCCTTCACATCTGCCTTCATTTCCACTCCCTCTGCCCCATCACCCAATTGTTTCCCATCATTGACCTCCTCATCATGTACCCCCCCACCCTATGTTCCCCACTTTACTTCCCCTAACACATTCTCTTCAACCCACCATCCCTACCTATGGTTTTACACTTCACTCCCCAACTTCCCTTCTCATCTGATTCAATTTGCAGCCCTTTGCCTTTGCCACTTATCACCTCTACCCATTGTGACTATCTCACCCTCACCTGACTTATCTGAAATCAACACTTATTACCTGGATCCACCTATTACTCGCCAGTTCATGCCTCGTCCATTTTTCTCATCTGTTCTGACCAGCTATCTCCCCTCTGCTCCATCAGTCTGGAAAAGGGTCCCATCCCAAAATGTCATCTGTCCATTTCCCTTTACATATGCTGCCTGGCCTGCGCATTCCTCCAACAGTTTGTTTTATTTGCTGAAGATTCTAACATCTGCAGTCTCTTGTGTGTTAAGTATTCTACCATTAACGGGTTTCTTACACCTTTTCTACAGTAACAAGCCATGAGTAACTTAATCCATTCTCTACAATCTAATTCTTGATATATTAATCGTTCATTTGAAATCAAACCAAAAAAGGCTCAAAAATTAAAATGAGATGGATGTACATTTTTCAAGTAATATTTTCTATCAATTTTAATATAGATTTAAAAAAATAATGTGAATGGGTGAACAATTAATTAATAACATTTTTACACTATCAATTTTATCATTTTGCAATTTTTTAGGCTTAATTCTAAATGTATTTTCATAATTTGTCATTTATTTTGATTGTTTCATCTAAGTTAATCTTAATTATCGTATTTTAATTTGTAAAATTAGTTTTGGATAAGGGTAAGTAGACCAAGGTTAGAAGATATATTCCATGAGCAATAAGCACTTTCATTTTCGAATCAATATTAAGATAGCAGCATTTGTTTATAACATTTAGGCCAGATTTCAGATGAATAGACTTTCCTATGTCAAGATGTGAAATAATCAGAAGGGGATTTCTATCAGTGATAATAATTACAAAGAAAGTGTATGTACAAAAATATTTTAAAACGTAGGCTGTTGGAATGTTTTTGATATTTTGCAGGTTCATTGATATATAATAGATTGTCTGTTTTTTCCAGATATGTTCTGCTTCTACTTGAATCCGAAGTGTCAACTTGCAATATCTGGATCTTTAAACAATGTGATGTAAGCCAAAAACAGTTTTGCAGTTACCCTTGAACTAACTTAAAAATCAATTAAAAATAAGCTGTCAAATAAATGTGTTACTGGGAGTAACATTGTAGATGATTTGTAGTTAGAAATTATTTGATTTTGAGTTCCTGCCAGTGACAAGAAAGACTATGCATATAGCATCCAAAAAAATCTTGCAATTTTGTACTGAAAGTGAAGTGATTTGCATTGATATGTGTTGACTCTTAACCCAAGGCAAAACTTAAAAACTCTAGAACAAATAGAAGTGTAATATAATTCATTTATAGCTGCCACTCTGTAAAGCCTTCAAACGCAGGCTAGCAAAAGTTTCACAACTAGAAATCTCCTTGATAAATTTCAAATGAGATGGAACACTAGTACAGTTGAATCAGGCGTTGGGACATAGTATGGTGAGTTCATACAGTTTTCAAAATGCATGTACAATTGCTAAGGCTATTTTGGGTAATATTGCCGTAAACTGGAAAGACTGGTGGATTTGACAAGCCAAGAATCAATCCTTTATCAAGAATTCAGTGGGATCTTGATCTGCTGGGCAAGTGGTCCAAGGAATGTGTAATCGAGATTAATTGAGATAAATGTGAGGTATTGCATTTTTGGAAGTCATAAACCCGGGCAGGACCTTCACAGTGAATGATAAGGTCCTATAGAGTGTTAAACCAGTGATAAGATCTTGTGCAGAGGAGCTAGGAGTATAGTTTCCTGAAAGTGGCATTGGAGGTAGATATGTTGACAGAGAAAACTGTTGTAACAGTCAGGGAATTTAACAGCGAAGTTACAACATTATGTTACAGTAGCACAAGACATTGACAAGGTCGCACTTGGAATATTGTGTTCAGTTTGTTCATCCTGCTCTGGAAAAGATGCCACCAAACTGGAAAGGGTGGAGAGAAGATTTATGAGGATGTTGCCAGGATTGTGCTATAGGGAGAAGTTGGGCAAGCGAGAACTTTATTCCCTGGAGTGTAGGAGGCTAAGGGGTGATCATGTAGCAGAGTACAAAATCATGAGTGGAATAGGCAGGATAAATGCTCACAATCTTTTCATGAACTAAAGGGCATGGGTTTAAAGTGAGAAGAGAAAGATTCAATAGGAATCTGAAAGGAAAATATTTCACCGAGAGCAGTGGCTATTAATGCAGCAAGCTGCCAGAAGAAGTAGTTAGGACAGGTATATAACCCCATTAAAAAAAACAATTGGACAGGTACATGGGTATGATTGATTTTGATACGGGTAAATTACAGATAAATTAGACTAGCTTAGATGGCATAGGGACTATTGCAGCGTTTAACAAGCAATTAGACAGGTACATGGATAGGACGGGTTTAGAAGGATATGGGCCAAACACAGGCAAGTGGTACCAGTGTAGATGGAATAGGAATATCCTGATGAACATATTTAAACCATTTCATTTTGGCGGAAATTGTTTTCAATAATTGGAGTTATTAATTTTTGTATTATGACTGATAACTACTAAAACAATGAAGAACAGGGATTATGTTGCTATAGAATGTCCTATTAGGTGTGGGATACTTGCAAATAACACATTGAATCATGCCCATTCATGTGTTCATCTGAAACTGTGAATTTATTCCAAAAGATTCCACACATTGTATTGCCATCTGCAGAGCATAAAAAATGGAACAAATAAGTAGAAATTATTGCACACAATATGGCCTGAGGAAACTAGGGAACTCACACCATAAATTCTATCTTTAAATATGAAATTAAACTTGTAAGATTGTACAGTATATTAGGCACAGCTGGTCTTAGAGCCTGCACTTGAAAAAGATTTTTAATTTTTCATATGCCTCCTGCAGATATAATAACATGTATTCAAAGTAAAAAAAAATAAAGAGCAGATCCCAGCGAGTACAAATCACTTAAAATACCAAAACAAAGACTAAACGGAATACATAGTTTCTGGCTGCAACTAAGATTCTGTGTATGATGTTACATCAAAACTAGACTAATTGCAAAAAAAATGTGTAATGCTCTGGGGCAGTAGTATGATAATGCACAAGGGTGCAGTAGAGTTATGGGTGGGCATTTAGTTTAGTTTATGTAAGAAAGAACTGCAGATGCTGGTTTAACTCAAAGGTAGACACAAAATGCTGTGGTAACTCAGCAGGACAGGCAGCATCTCTGGAGAGAAGGAATGGGTGATGTTTCGGGTCCAGACCCTTCTTCAGTTTAGTTTAGACATATACTGCGGAAACAGGCCCTATGGGCCACTGAGTCAGTGATCCCCACACATTAACACTATGCTACACACACGAGGGACAATTCATAATTATACCATGCCAATTAACCTGCAAACCTGTACGTCTTTGGAATGTGGGAGGAAACCGAAGATCTCGGACTAAACCCACAATGTCACAGGGAGAACATAGAAACTTTGTACAGACAGCATCCGTGGTCAGGATTGAACCTGGGTCTACTGGCACTGTAATATAGCAAGTCTACCGCTGCACCACAGTTGGAGAATGTGAAAAATGTCAAAGCAAAGCCGCCGTTCGGTCTGAATGTCTGTTTTTACTTCAATTTTTAGGCCTATTTTAGATATGATAATTTTAATTTTTAAAGCTATATGTATTTATTCTGTTTTTATTAACCACACTGATGGGAACTGATTGAGAAACATTTTTTTCGTTTCATCTCTGTATGTAAGTACTCAGTTAAAATTACTTTAAAGTAAATACCTAATACTGAAATACTGAAATTTATTGAACTGAGGTTTTTCAAATTTTCAGCCTAGTGTTCGCTTTTATTCTGATTGCAGTGGCCATAAATACACAGTAAAAGTTGCCTTATAGGCCTAAACTTTGGTAGTTGAGGAAAATGTGAAAGGGCATAAGAACACATTCTTCCCAATGCCTAGAGTTCTGCCGTGAATTGTGTCAAAGGCCATGTTGGCATTAATCATTTTCTTTTAACATTCCTTCTAATATAGAAGAAATCCAAATAATTAGAAGGTAGCAACAGCAACTGTTTACGAAAGGATGGAATGTTTAAAATGGAACTAAAGGTGAGTTATATGAGTGATTTTGATACACATTGCTGAGAAAATCCAGGATTCCAGTGCTAATGGGGTACCTAGCGAGTGATAATATGGTTTAGACTGACTACATGATTTTATGAAGCCAAATAATATTTGAAAAGCACAATAGGGTTTTCATGAGTCTGAAGAAGGGTCTCAATCCAAAACATCACCTATCCATGTTCTTCAGAGACGCTGCTTGACCTGTAGAGTTACTCCAGCACTGTGTCCTTTAGGATTCTCATGAACTTTGCATCAGATAGATATGGGATAACCTGTGGATATAGCATGTCTAGATTTTCAAAAAGCCTTTTAAATGTTGCTACATTGAACAGATTTTATATAAAACAAGGATTCCAGGTTTGGGGCAGGAAGTCATTATGGGTGGTGTAGTTAGAAGAGAAATAGATAGAAATAACAATATTACTCCATCAATTTTTCAGATAGGCCGACTATTGCTAGGGGGATCAGTATGTGGGCTTCAGTTATTCACAATTTAAATAAATAACTTTGACAATGAAACAAATAGACAATAGACAATATACAATAGACAATAGGTGCAGGAGCAGGCCATTTGGCCCTGCGAGCCAACACCACCATTCAATGTGATCATGGCTGATCATCCCCAATCAGTACCCCGTTCCTGCCTTCTCCCCATATCCCCTGACTCAGCTATCTTTAAGAGCCCTATTTAGCTCTCTCTTGAAAGCATCCAATGAACTGGCGTCCACCACCCTCTGAGACAAAGAATTCCACAGACTCACAACTCTCTGTGAGAAAAAGTGTTTCCTCATCTCCGTTTTAAATGGCTTACCGCTTATTCTTAAACTGTGGCCCCTGGTTCTGGACTCCCCCAACATTGGCAACATGTTTCCTGCCTCTAGTGTGTCCAAACCCTTAATAATCATATGTTTCAATAAGATTCCCTCTCATCCTTCTAAAGTCTAGAGTATACAAGCCCAGCTGTTCCATTCTCTCAATATGACAGTCCCTCCATCCCGGAAATTAACCTTGTAAACCTACACTGCTCTCCCTCAATAGCAAGAATGTCCTTCCTCAAATAGGGAACCAAAACTGCACACAATGAGTAACATATCCATATAGGATGGGATAGTGTGAATTGTGGTAGGAAGACAAAAAGGCAGGAAAAGCGATGGGTATTTTAGGACTCAGAAGAGAAGAAAATTTACGTAGAGAAATGAAAATGTTAAAATAATGTGCAATGCTGGGTATCTAAAATTAAAACAGAAAACAGGGTTGGCACAGTGGCGTAGCAATAGTGTTGCTGCCTGACAGCTCCAAAGACCCGTGTTCAATCCTGCATATGGGTGCTGGCTGTACGGTGTTTTTGTGTCCTCCCTGTGAACCCATGGGTTTTCTTCGGGTGCTCCAGTTTCCTCCCACACTCCAAAGATGTATAGGTTTATAGGTTAGTTGGCTTCGGTAATTTGGTAAAATTGTTCCTTGTTAGTAGGATGGTGTTAGTGTACAGGCTGATTGCAGTTCAACATGTACTTTGTGGGTCATGGGGCATACTTCCATGCTGTATCTTTAAACTAAACTAAACGAAATACTCAAAAATATTGAAGGATCGCAGCAGGTCAGGATGGCTCTGTGGGAAGAGAGACAGAGTTCACAGCTCAGGTCAAAATCCCTCTGTCGGAAATGGGAAGGAGTCTAAAAGGGTCTCATTGAGCTGCAGGGAGACTGGGGAGGGATTATCTCTGTGGTGATCATGAAGATAAATTGTGAACAAGGTTATAGCAGGTAAGATTCTCCTTTATCATTTTGTGATCAAATTCAACAAATCGCGTAGATCAATGCCCAGATGCATACATTCTGTGGCACAAGAGACTGCGGATGCTATAATCTTGAGCAATACACAAAACAGTGTTGGAGGACTCATTGAGTCAGGCAGTATCTGGAGAGGGAATGGACCCACATAATTCATTGCATTTGGTTTCTAACCAGCTGGATATGTGTGATGTATGCAATGAGAACCATAATTATAAAGAAAATATGAAAGAGCAGACTACTGGTGAAACAACCTTTCTGCCTGGGTTGCTCTAGAGCAGGCTTCAAATACATTTAATGAACAATCTATGGACAAACCCAATGCATTGTGTTGTATACTGCATCCCATGTGACCATGCCAACATGAAGGAGACTGCTTGTCACCCATGAGATGGCAATCAGTTAAACGGCATGAGCAATGAAAAGAAGGAGGAGATGGAGGAAGAGTTAAGGAATGGGCAACCTAGACACCTTCTTTCTGTCTAGCCTGTCCTAGAACAAATTCAAGAGAAGCACCAGTAACCACAGTCCCAGTATATAATTGACAATCATTTCCATCTTCCTCTGTCATCGACCACCCCAAAAAAAATTTCCACTGAAATTTAAAAAATGTCATCATCAAATAATCATTGCAAATGTATAAATGAAATCCTGCCCTCCTCAAATGATCCATCTGCAGGCAGTCTTTAGTGTTGCTTTACTTCTCCTGGCACCTACACTGTGCATGCACATCGGCTATAACTTGGCTGCTAGAAGGGCTGTGATTTCCACAGTGGAGACTGTAGATGGTTTTCACAGGTCTAGGCCAAGCAGAGACGGCAGCAGACTTCACCATCTCAGCATGGGCAGCAGCCCACTGAGTTGGCTGGTTGACAAGCAACAGCAAGGACACGGCAGACTTGTCAGAGGAGGGCGTGATTGGAATGGAGTGTGGGAGAAAGAGTGCTGGCTTCATGAGAGAACTTAGCGTGTTTCTGCGCCAGACCGCTGCATCTTCCTGGCAGTGATCCAGCAGTCAGTAACCAGGTAGCTAAATCCACTCCATTCTCTATGCCCCTTCACACACTGGCATCAACCGCTCTGCTGCAGCAGTCTCAGCCTGGGTGGCAACAAGCTTAGCCGGCACAACAACAACCTGAGGTTATTAGGCAGATGCTGCTTTTCCTGCTACAATGTATGAGAGGTAAGAGGTGCAGGATCACACCGTTTTCAGATGGGATGTATTAGATAGTGTAATGAGGAGGATATTGGATGTGGAAAGGAAGATTATGTGTAAAGTTTCAGTCCCATTGTGAGCCATACCTTCAGTGTAAGGCTCATTAACAGTACCTGAACAAAGATGGGTCACACAGGCATATCTGTTTGCTTGTTTGGAACTCTTGAAGTCTCCAACTCCTTAGCTCACACTCATGCCCTCTGGTTAAAGGCCTCTCTGCTAAGGTAAAATGTTTTTCAATATCTATCCTTATCAGCGTCTCTCACAATTGGGTATACCTCATTCAGGTCTGCCATTAGGCTTCCTCAATCCAAGGGCAACAAACCTAGCCTGGCCAATCTCTCTGAAATATATTTGGTGAGGAGAATATTATGATAGTGTGACACAGTATTTAATCTGCAATTTGTAATGTCACTCTTGCATCAATGCCAAGCAAGTCGGCGATCAAGAGTGAGGTGAACCATCAGAATGTTACATGATTTCAGACTGATAACGGTTCTCGGAAGTTGAGTGAATGAGCTATGCAATGACAGAGATTGCTAGCACAGTTGCATTCCATCTCCTCCATTAAAAATTATTGGTGAACTACCTACTTATTCACATGCTGAATGACTCTTTATCACTTACATACACAATTCACTTCCTTCTCATTCTGGGAATCTTGTTTTATTAATTTATGGGGTGCGGCCATCACTGTGGCAATAATACATTTATTACCTGTCTCTAATTGTCCCTGAATTGAAGAAGTGATATTCAGCCAACCACATTGATAACCTGGACTTTGCAGAATTTCTCCTCAGAAGTGAAAGGGTTGGGTTTTCATCACAATTCAATGATTTCTTGGTTATGTGCTCTGGTTTATTTTTGAATCTATTTTATTAAAATCATTGAATATAAATGTCTAACTTTCCAAGATGAAATTGAAGTTCATGTTTCCGAAGAAGTGTCCAAAAATCTGAATGCTTGTACAATAATTTAAATATTAGACTAATATGGGCTACCTGCTACAATTTCCTTGCACCTCACTATGTGAAATGTAAGCTGGTTATTTCTTGCCAATAGCTCATCAAGTTGAACACTTCCACTCCCACTGATGCATGTTGTCAATGGATCTAAGGCAATTGTTCACAAATAAGATTCAAGATCAATTTTACACCATCAAAAATGTAAATCTGTCTAAAATAAAAAGCACAGTCTAACGAGAACAGAAATATTGTAATGCATAGAAAAATGAAAAAATAAAAATGAAAAAATGTAGAAAAAACAAACCTGATTGAATTGTTTGACAAGATTTCCATTGTGGACAGGAAAATGGCAACATATTATTTGTAAGGATTTCAAGCTGAATTTAATTTAAAAACTACACAAAAGAAGACAGTTAAAGCTTCATGAATTAAAACAGAATTATTGATTAATTAAAAATTATGCTGAGTCAGTGGAAAAGCAGTCAAGGAAAAGGAAGCAAATATTCAAATTGATAGGTCATGATTCATGGTTGACCTGCCAGGATCTATGTTGGAGTCAGTTCAATTCATGATAATTATGAATAACTCAGGTGAGAGAATGTGAAATAACATGTTCAAGTTTGCTGAGGATACATAGATAGACATTGTAATATAATGTGGACAGGGTCATTGGGATATGGTAGATATCAATGAAAGATTGGAGCAAATGGATTTCCATATAACTGAATGTGCAGTTACCTACTTTAGGATTAGTGAAGAATTAGTAACAGTAGGGAACTACAGAGGCTTGGCCTTGAGGAAAGCGCAGTGTAGATTTACTAGAATATATTGCAATACTTGGCAATATTACTGAAGCTTATAAGGCTAAGGGTGATAGAACTAAAGATAGTTGGGGGAATAGATGCGGTAGTGTTCAAGCACCATATCTTGTGGGTGGGGAGCCTCAATCTCGAGAACATACTTGTTCCCCTAGATACACCTCCTAGATACACCTCCATTTAGTGATCTTGAATGAGCTATTGATAAAGAACCGTCTTCTTGCTAATTGAGCTGGTTAGATTTCCAAATAATTTTGTATAATTCGAAGCAATGTATCATAACCTACCATGCTTTGGGCTGAGCTGTATGCAACTTGTTCAGTAGTCAGAATATTAAAGCCAAGACAATCGGACAATATGTTAACATCAAAAATTCCTCATCAAATCTGCAGTGTTCTTGGAGGATCCAAAGATTGTTAATTATGTATTCCACATGACTCTTGTGTGCTGGCATCATAACAATTACCTGTGTCACTGATATTGTTGGGTTTGTGAATTTGAGTACCTTTTCGACAGCTTGGATTAAAACAATGGAAATTGCACACTTGCAAATTACAATTTTAAATGGAGAAATATATTGATAAAATAACGAAGGAGTTATTCAATAGCATGAGGTAATTATCTTGCCAACTAGGTTGTTCCTGGAATTTTAAATTAGAATATAGTTGGGGCTGTAGGACATCAATTTTGATGTACTGCCAGTCTGCCCAAACACAAGGTAATATCGCTGGCTTCTCAAAAAATCCAGTATCATTATCAGACGAACTTCAATTATTTGAAATAGATTTAACATTTTTAAATGCATAGAACCTCAGATATTGGTATGCACACCAACCTGTATCTGGTTTCCCTGGGGTGCCACCAATCTATGAGGTGAGACAAGGAGCTGTTTGTCTTAATCCTTTTGCTAAATTCTACCGTTCACAGCAATCTCATTAGCTTTTCAGAACACAACCTGTAAATTAATGCACGTACTGTCAACAAGAGTATAACTTTACTGTAATATCATACACCAGGCCTTTTTATAATAATGTCAGTGGAAGTTATCCAAAAGGTATGTGATAGAGGAGGCATTTCGTATAATTTTTCCACTTGATTGGGAGCCATAATTAAAGAATACTATACATGAGAGAACATTATGGTTACTCCAAAATTTTGCATATTATAATGTGAGATGAATTAGAAATTTAATTTTAATGAGTATATAGTTATTAAGGGCCCAGGAGCTTAGAAACTTGATATGAAGTACTTAAACCAAGGAGAATTTATTCACAAATATTTAGTAATTTGGTCAGAATGCAGAGGGAATGATAACGTTGACAATTATTAGAAGAGGCAAAAATATATTTTGCCTCTTCTAACCTATACTCTTTTTATTCATTTGTGGTCATGAAAAATGATTTTATTAATGTGCTAGATTCTATGCTTATTCATTGTACTTAAGGGCCTGCCCCACTGTACGAGGTAATTCAAGAGCTCTCCCGAGTTTGAAAAAAATCAAACGTAGTAAGTACGTAGAATGTATGTAGCGGCTATGTCGGAGCTCATGGACGTCTTGTAACGGCTCGTAATGCTAACGGCAGGTACTCAGGAAACGCAGTAACTCGTGAAGTTTTTTCAGCACTGTGGAATATGTCCACGAGAGCCCCGAGTGCCTATGAATGGCTATTACTGTAATTCTCCGAGTTCGAATCAGGGGAAACTCGGGAGAACTCTTGAATTACCTCGTACAGAGGACAGGTCCTTTAGACATCACTAGAATGGCAGAGAATGATAGGGACTTTGGGAACTATTGTAGAGCAGAGGGATCTAGAAGTACAAGTACATAGTTCCCTGAAAGTGGAGTCGCTGGTAGAAAGTGGGATGATTTGACCTTTTAGCACAATTCATCGGTCAGGGAACTGGATATAAAAGTAGGGAAATTGTGTGACATTTGTACAAGGCATTGGTGAGGCTGAACCTGGAGATTGCAATTTTTCCAATAGTTTTGCAGTAGGAAAGATGCCTTAAACTGGAAAGAATGCAGAGAAGATTTACACAATCTTGTCAGGATTTGAGGGCGTGAGCTATCGGAAGAGGTTGAGCATGCTGGGATTTATTTTTTGGAGCACAGGTGGCTGAGGGTTGATCGTAAGGGAAAATCATGAGGGAAATACATAGGAAAAATAGTTATTTTGCAGGATAGGGTAACCAAGAACTAGAGGGCATAAGCTTAAGGTGAGCAGGAAAAGATTTAATAGAAACTTGAGGGGAGCCTTTTCAAATAGAAGACGGTGAAAATAAGGATCAAGCTGCCAGAGAAAGTAGTTGAGGCAGGTGCAATAACAACATTTAAAGGACATTTTTATACATGGATAGGAAAGGATTATAGGGAAATTGAGACAAGCTTAGATGAAGCATGGTCAGCCTGGACAAATTGTATCAAAGGGTTTGTTTCCATTCTGTATGATTCGATGATTTTATGACTTTATGAATGATCAACTTTTATCAACAGAACATAAGCATAAAATGAGACCATACAAAATACAATGTCAAAGTCCAGACAACCTCTATATTTTTGTGATGTAAATTCTGATTGATTAATGTGGCCATTTCTTCAAAACTAACACTTGCTTCTTTTCAAATTACTCAATATGAACTGAAAGGAGAGCAGAGGCCTTGGTTTTAGATCCCATCCACTAGGCAGCTCTTCTATCCACACAATGAACCTGTAGCCTCACAAGAGAATAACAACCTTGAATGCTCCTTTAGGTCCCCATGGTAGGTTTTAAATTTCATCCTTCAAATTCAGAGCGAACAACTTTTCCACAGCTGGCAAGTTGACATAAAAAACAATTGCTGGAAGCATTCAGCAGGATCTGCAAACAGTGAAACAGTTGGCATTTGAGATCTTTCCATAGATGCTGCCTGACCTACTGAGTGTTTCCATTATTTTCTGCTTCTGTTAAAGATTTATAGCATCTGCAATTTTTAATTTTCACTTAGACTTAGTGCCAAGTCCATCCCCTACGGTGTTTATCCTGTAACCTCTATTTCTCCTGCCCTTCGATGCTGATCCTTTCTGATGCAAGTGTTGATTTATCATAAGAACCTAAATGCGATGAAAGGGATATAAAGCAATGGTTCCTGAGAAGAAAGATAATATTTTAATGAACAAGAATGAAAAAAATACCATTTATAAGTTTTTGTTCCTTAATATTGATTTTGGTATACCTTGTCTGTGTAGGCATTGGTAGGTTGGCATATAATAATCACTAATGGGTTTTTTTTAATAAATATTTTTATTAGAAGCATGTATACAAATAATAGTAAGCAACAATTTAATTACAGATTTCTTACATAGCTTAAATTTAAAAAAAATGTAAAGAATAAAGATAAAGAGAGAAAAACATAAGAGAAACTATAATCAAATAGAGAGAAAAAGAAGACGATAAAATAAATTACAAATAACAAGATTGTGGAGAGATCCAGGAGATGTTGAGTATAGTTATCCAATCCAATCCCAAACTCGGGTTTCAACCCTGATTTTGTGTTAAACCAATTCACTTTTTTAAGAATTCAATAAATGGAGACCATATTCTAACAAATAATTCTGGTTTGTCAATTAAGACAAATCATATATTTTTCCAAATGCAAGGTCTCAGTCATTTCCATAATCCACATTTTTAACTGAGGGGGCTGCTGTTTTTTTCCAAAATGTTAGTATTAATTTTTTCGCAGCTATTAGACTGTAATCAAGAAAGTGTCTCTGATATCATTAAGATTGTGCTATGTCCTGATAATTCTAATTATTAATTTTGGATTTGGGTCCAGTTGATTATTGATAGCTTCAGAAATAATTTTTAAAATGTCCGCCCAAATATTTTGAATTTTTAAGTTGGCTTCTTGAAATTGACATTTATCACAAAGAGGGGAAATATTTGGAAACATCCTATTTAATTTTGTCTTCGAATAATGTAATCTATATAGTATTTTAAATTGTATCAAGGAGTATCTAGCATTTAACGAACAGTAGTTTATATATTGTAAGCTTTCATCCCATGTGTCTTTTATTATGGGTTGAGCCAACTCGTCCTCCCATGCTCGTCTGTATGATTCTGAAGCCGGAACCTCAGTATCTAAGAGGATATTGTAGATATAAGATATTAATTTATTTGTATTGGGATGTCTATTCAAACATTCATCAAGGGTTTCTGGACCCCTAAATCTATAGTCTTGCGTGGGTAGTTTTACATAGTCTCTAAGTTGCAAATATCTAAAAGAATTATTAGCATGTAACTCGTATTTCTGCTGTAATTCCTGAAATGAGAGAAAAATGCTTTTTGATGAAGATCTCCCACCATTTTAATTCCATGGGTTTTCCATTGGACAAAATAATCACTAATGTTGCCAAAGGCCAAAATACCATAGCTTTTATAAAGATGTCTACATTGCAGCATGAATCACCCTTTCTTGCTTAGTCACAGAAGAAGGGTCCTAACCCGAAAACTCACCTGACCATGTAGTCTAAAGATGAGACGCAACCTGAAATGCCTCCAGAGACGTTGCCTTACCTGCTGAGTTACTCCAGTACTTTGTGTCGTTTTGTAAACCAGCATCTGCAGTTCCTTGATTCCACAGATTTTTACTTATTGTTGCCATTACAGGGACCTTGGAAATTCCAAAAGATAATTTTGCAAATGAAAACAGAACAGAATATTTTGGAAATGTTTAACAGGTCAAGTCAAGTCAAGTCAAGCAACATACTGTGGAAGCTGGGTTAATATTTAAGATCAATTACATTTTCTCAGAACTAACCTGCTGTGCAGTTTTAGCATCTTCTGTTTCCACAACTCTTTAGCTGAAAATATGGAATAGTTCATCTTTCAGCCCTTCCAAGCCCTCCGCCTTGAGTTCTCTACCTTAATCTTAACAGATAGGTTTGCAACTAATATATATCGCAAGGCAACAAAATCACACTCAACTACACCTCCGCCCATCTACTACCTGAAAAAACTACAATCTATTCTCCTAGTTTTCCTGACTGTCATACTTGCTCTGACACCAAGACATTGCACACCAGTGCTTTTGACAGATCCTTGTTTTTGCTTAAGCATAGCATCCAGTCAGAGGGTAGATAGGGATTTCCTTGTCATCCACTGTAACTTCCAGCTCTGCAGTATTTCACTTTCCAGTGTCTGCTGCTTTGTCATTGTCTGCTATATCCTGTTCCACCACTTCAACATAAGGGTGGATGAGAATGGATAAGAGGGTGAAAATAGAGGAGGAAGGAGAATAATAATAATAATAATAACTTTATTTATAAAGCGCTTTTAGACAACATCAGTTACCACAAAGTGCTGTACATGGGAAGTCAACAAAATAAAGAGGAACAATAAGGGAGAATGAGGAGAGAAAATGAGGAGAGAGGATAAGGAGAGGATTAACGAGGAACATTGAGGAAGGAGGATGAGGGAGAGGAGAGAGGAGAGGAATAGAGGAGAAATTGTTTGTGGTGGGAGGAGACAAATCAGAAAAGTTTGAAGAAGATAGCAGAAGCTAAAGGTCCAATAGGGGTGATCAGCAAGCACAAGGAAAGTATTTGATGGCAGGATGTTAATAAAGCAGCTATACCTGATGCAGCAGTTAAATGGCAATGTGTATTTCCTGGATGTTGCAGATGTCACATCCCTTTACCCAAAAGGCTTCTTGTGTGGGGGAGATATAGCCAAACAGGGCTGAATTTAAAATGGTGATTAAATATGATGGGTGCGGCCTCATCAACTTTCCATTCTATTTAAATTTCCAATACTCCATCTGATGTACACACTCCATGAAAATTGGAAAATAAAACGGGTTACAGATGGGGAGTAATATGAGGATTCAGACTCTTATAATTTAACATCCCATTGGTGCGGCAGCCCTACTTGGCGAAGGGTCCTTGATGCAACTATCAATAGACAATAGATAATAGGTGCAGGCGTAGGCCATTTGGCCCTTCAAGCCAGCACCAGCATCTATTCTCCTAATTTTACTGACTGTCATACTTGCTCTGACAACAAGACATTGCACACCTTTTGTATTGTATCCATCGCCTTTGTTCCCAATGGGCCCTGTGGCCTGCAACCATTCTCCTAATGCCTCAAGCTATCTACAGGTTATGATAGAAAAGTCTGATTTCTTTTCAGATAAATGGAATGATTGTAAACTAGATTTGGTATAACCTCCCAATCTATGTGCTAACCTCATCTGCTTCTAGCCTTAACACTCACCACTCCATCATATGCATAAAGAGCAAGGTTTTTTTTACATTTCTCTCAGGAATCCTCCATGTGCAACTGGATGGTCCCATTAAATTTCCAAGCTCAGCATTTTGTGTACATTCACTTTGTTACACCAAAAATACACTGTGTATATATACCTGTATATATTTTCTTATTTTTAATTTAATTTTATAATTCTCAAAGTAATTAATCTTTAGCATTTGTTTTTTTTTTCATAAATTAGCTATAGTTATGAGAAATGTGTATATTTCCATGCACTGCCTATATTATATTGTGCAATTTCCAAATGCTTACTTTTGTTTCTGGTTTGGATGAAAATTTTAGTTTTACAGCCAATTGGAAGTGTCAAGTATAAAGATTGATATATTTTCATTACAGATGATTCAATCTATGTAAGCTATATATTTACATCAAAGCCCAATGGGGGTGCTGCTGGCTAATTTGCTCACCTGGGATCATTATAAACTGATGCAATCCAAATAAATTAACTTGCCATTGGCAATTTAGCTAAATGATCATGTTGGCTGTTTTGCACGGCTGCAGTCTTCAGTTACATGAGCGAGGGGACTTTAATTCAAAGAACAGATAATACAAAGCACTTCTCAACCATGAAGGTGTTTCGTTGTAACAGAGGGAAACATCATGAACCTTTACAACAATGAGATACCATTGTGGTGATGTTTGCTAAGGTATAATTCTTTTTCTTAGGCAAGCTCTATTCACATTATTTAAATGAATAGTAGAGATCAATATTTTATTTCCACCTGAAATTCAGGTTAACAACTCACCATAAAATTATGTGACAGCACTCCATTACTGTCAGCATAGACTCCAGACTGGAGCTAGACCTGTTATAAACCTGAATGATGTTAACAGGTGCAAACATGCCATTTTAATTTCAGACAAATATACGAAGCAAGGATGTAGAAATTAACTTGAATCTGAGGAAGAGTCCCATCCCGAAACATCACCTGCCCATCCCCTCCATGGATGCCACCCGATCCGTTGAGTTCCCCCAGCACTTTGTGTTTTGTTCAAGATGAATTTGATTCAGTTAAGATTGGTTAATCAATATAGAATGGGAACTTGGAATGTTGATGACTTACAATATGACATTATTGATATGAAAAGTAACATATTTAAGAAAAACATATTCCAGGCAAAACTTGATAATAGATTCCAATATCAAGCTTAAGGAAGATTCTGATGCGAAAAATAAGTAGTGCAATATAATTTGATGAATTTTTAAACGATATAACAGATCCTTGATATTCAAGTACAGTTTGAAACTGAACATGATAAATGTTTTGCTACTCAGATATTTAGTCCTCTTTTTTTCCAAAATATTATCCAGAAAGAATTAAAATAGACACATCCACATTCATTATGATTCATTCATTACAAAATAGTTTGTTTTTTCATCAGGCCCAATGCATGTGTTCCCTATTCCTTGCAGTAACTGTAAATGTGTTGTCAAGATCATTCATCTGATTTCTCAACACTGAATCCTGTATGTGAATTAATATCTAATACTGACATGTTTTCATTACAGAAAATCAATGATTAAAATATATAAAATGTCAAAATATGAATTTTAAAATTCTGCCTGGAAGACATCAACATAAAATTATAAGCAACCTCTGGAGAAAGAAGTCGGATGCAGAAACCGTGGCAGTTTGAGGGAAGATTCTTCACACTGCCACAATTTAAACAAAATCACAAGGTCGTTAAAGGTGGAGAAAATCCTGAAATCAATTCTGAGGGCCGGTGTAAACATTAATCTGGAAAGACATGAATTAATCAAGGACAGTTAGTATCGATTTGTTAATGGAAGGTCGTGTTTGACTAACTTGATTGAAGCGGGAGAAGGAGGGCGGGGGGTGGGGGGGGCATTTAACATTACCGGTTAGTTTACCTTGGTTCTGAAAACTCGTGCTTAAGTATTTTTTTCCCCAGTGAGCCAATGAAAATGCCCAGTCAGCAAAGGAGATTAACTAAAACTACCTACGGCTACCTCGACTACCTAAAACGACATGGCAACCCCATGTCGACATGGCAACCTATGGCTACAAATGTATCGATTTTCTCCATGGCGACCAATTTTTGGTTGCAGAAAATGTTTCAATATGTTGAAAAATTTGCTGCGACCATACTGAGGCCGCAACTAGTTCCCAGAAGGAGACTAAGCAGAGACTATGAAGGAGACTAACCAGAGACCACCAGCGAACATGTGGCGACCATGTGGCGATCATGAGGCGAGCGCAGAGTCGCCTAAAAGTCGCCTAAGTGGGACAGTCCCTTGAGTAAGCATCCTAAAGTTCCATGGTCGGATTGCAATGCACATGAGGTGATAATGTGAGTACTGTGTACAATTCTATTCACTTTATTATGGGAAATATGTGATTGCTCCAAAGATGACACAGAAGAGATTTATAAAGGTGTCAGAAGCAGATAAAACTAAACAACATAGATTTTGGGAAAGGCATGAGCTATAAGAGAATTAAAGGGATCAAAGCGGGACCTGTTTCAGCTGGAGAGTGGTGAGTAACTTGAATACAATATGGTGTATGTCCTGAGAGAGTGAGGGAAGCAGAAGTCATTGAGAGCATTTAAGAAGCATCCGAATGAACACTTGAAGGGCCTAGACTTGGAAAGCTATGCCAGGTGCTGCAGAATGGGATCAATACAGATGGGTGCCCACTGGCTGATGTGGACATGGCAGAACAAATGGTCTATTTCTATGCTGTGTGTCTCTATGAGCAAAGTTATCATAAAACCAAGTGCATGGATGTATTGTAATTGTTAGATGAATGAGAGGAGAATAATGGAAAAATGCTTTCACCCTAACTGCCTCAAATGGAATGTAATTATAAAATACTGGACGTGTACTTGAAGGGCAGTGATCTGCAGAGCAATGGATCACCAGCTGATTCAAGCAATGGATCAGGTGCCGGAAGTTGTGATTAGGTTCAGTAGAGATCAGGATTTTTAACTGGCAGAGATGCTTTAAGTTGAGTGGCCTCCTTCCATACAACACTTTTTTTTTTAAATTCTATGATGATATTGATTTATCTTGCTGTGTTAATTAATTCAGAATACACCACCAAGTGGCAGCCTCGCCAACAACCTTTCTTCTTTTGTTGTTTTCAGTCTTTATTATTTGTATGTTTTAGTGTATCATTAGTATTGTATTATGTGGGTGGGAAGGGTTAGGGGAAACTTTTTTTATCGCTTCCCTCGATGAAGATGCGACTTTTTCCGTATCGTATCTCGGTCTGCACTGCGGCCTTAACATCGTGGTGCTGGGTGTCTCTTTGTTAGGGATCGACTTCGGGAGCTCCAACCGCAGGAGCTTCGACCGCCCCGATCGCAGGAGCCTCGACCGCCCCGATGCGGGAGCCTCGACCGCCCCGATGCGGGAGCTTTGATCGCCCCGACTGCGATTGTTTTGATCACCCCAACCATGGGAGAAAAGGAGGAAGAAGATAATAGTTATTTGTCTTCCATCACAATGGGGAATGAGAGGCTGCCGAAAAACAAGATGGATGTGCTGCCTGCAGTGGTGTGGACTCGGAGGGATTACCGTGAGAGCAGTGATTTTTATTTTTATGGGGACATCGTGCCATGAGAACATCGTAGACTCTGGTGCAAGTGTGGACGGCTTTCTGACTATTCAGGTGGACAGGGACTGCAGAGAGAGTGACAGTGTACAACTCTGGTCACATCACGGTGAAGGAGCGTGTATGTAGCCTGGACATTGAACTGATGGCTGTGGGTCTCCGCTAATGTGTGCCGTGGGGATTCTCACACGCCGCTGTGGTGGCTGTTTATGTTTAATCTTTACTAGACAAAGTGGGACCCATTGGGTCCCATGTTCACCCGGGAGGGCTGGTCCCCCAATGCACTAGTATGAGCGCTAGTATGGGTGCTGTGGGCCGAAGAGACTGGTTTCCAGAGGGCTAGTATGGACATTGTGGGCCGAAATGATTCTTGGACTCACAGTTCAGTCAGTCACGGCTGGTGGGCTGGCAGTTCACTCAGTCACGGCTGGTGGGCTTGCAGTTCACTGAGTCACAGCTGGTGGGCAGACAATTGACTCACTACTGGTGGACTGGCAGTTGACTCACTCACGGCAGGTGGGCTCACATACACACACCCTCCATCTCACACACACACACACCCACACACACACACCCTCCATCACACACACACACACACACACGCACACACACACACACACACACGCTCCACCTCACACGCACACACAATCCATCACACACACACACACACACACACCCTCCATCTCGCACACACCCACACACACACACATACAATCCATCACAAACACACACTCACACCACACACACACAGCCAGCCTCCATCTCACACACACACTCACAGCCACCCTCCATCTCACAGACTCACAGCCACACAGACACCCTCCATCTCACACACACACACACACTCACACACACTCAAACACACACTCATACACATACTCACACACAGCATATATGACAGTAAAACTCTCTTGAATCTACTCATGCAGCTGAGAGCGGCCTCCGGACTGAGCGGGACTTCCGCAGTGAGCGGGACATCTGGAATGAGCACGACCTTTGGACTCTCACACTGTCACACTCACACTCACACACTCACAGACACACACAACAGTAAAATTCTCTTGAACCTTCTCACATGGCTGAGCGTGGCCCCTCGACTGAGCGGGACTTCTGCAGTGAGCGAGACTTCCGAATGAGCGCAACCTTTCCACAGAGCGGGACTTCCAGAGGAAGCGGGACTTAAAAAGTGAGCAGGACTTCCGGAATGACCGCGACATTTGGACTTAGCATGGTGCAGACCAACAATTTAGTTCAATCAGCACATTGCAGACCAACAATTCAGTTCACTCACGGTGCAGACCACCAGTTCAGTTCACTCATGGTGCAGATCAACAATTCAGTTCACTCACAGGTGCAGACAAACATTTCAGTTCAAGCACGGTGCAGACCAACAGTTTAATTCAAGCGCGGTGCAGACCAACATTTCAGTTCAAGCACGGTGCAGTCCAACAATTCACTTACTTCAAGCGCGGTGCAGACCAACAATTCACTTCAAGCGCGATGCAGACCAACAATTCAGTTCAAGCACGGTGCAGTCCAACAATTCAGTTCAAGCACGGTGCAGTCCAACAATTCAGTTCAAGCACGGTGCAGACCAACAATTCAGTTCAAGCACAGTGTGGACCAACAATTCAGTTCACACAGACCAACAATTCAGTTCAAGCACAGTGCAGACCAATAATTCAGTTCAAGCACAGTGCAGACCAACAAATCAGTTCAAGCGCAATGCAGATCAAAATTCATTTCAAGCACAGTGCAGACCAACAATTCAGTTCAAGCACAGTTCAGACCAACAATTCCGTTCAAGCGCAGTAGAGACCAACAATTCAGTTAAATCACAGTGCAGACCAACAATTCAGTTCAAGCACACTGCAGACCAACAATTCAGTTCAAGCACAGTGCAGACAAACTGTTCGGTTCAAGCACGGTGCAGACCAACAGTTCAGTTCAAGTACAGTGCAGACCAACAGTGCAGTTCAAGCACAGTGCAGAACAACAATTCAGTTCAAGCACAGTGCAGACCAACAATTCCGTTCTAGCACATTGCAAACTAACCATTCAGTTCACTCACATTGCAGACTCGCAGTTCAGTTCATTCATGGCGTCGACTCACATTTGTGGACTCAACTCTCACTCACGGTCTTACGAGGTGACTGACTCGCGTCCGGCCACTGGGGCTTTATTCTCCTGGCCCCATTGTGTTATGGCGATATATGGTAGCGTTTTTTCTAAAATTTATTTATAATGTCGACAGGAAGTGGTCAAGATGAGACTTTTAGTAATAGTATATATGTAGTTTTGTATCTTGTTGCTTTTTTGGTATGACTGTATGGTAAATCAAATTTCACTGTACCTCGGTACACGTGACAATAAAGGACCATTGAACCATTGAGTATAAAGCAAAGCTTTGTCAATCTCCAACAAATCACCTGCAATTAAAATTGGTTGAAGTGTTTCATTTTCTTCATCGATCGATTACTGATTTTGGATGAAGTAGTATTTTTGTGGCCTGGTCTAACATTGTTTTTATGCAGGAAGGAACTGCAAATGCTGGAACTGCCGAGTGTCTCAACCCGAAACGTCACGCATTCCAGAGATGCTATCTGTTCTGCTGAGGGTCTTCAGCATTTTGTGTCTATCTAACATTCTCTTTCACTAGCTTACAACTACTCTCACATATTTATTGAACAAAAATACAATATGTTGGCAGGCAGAACTCTGTGGGTCAAGCAGCATCTGTGAGGGAAAATAATTGTCGATGTTTCATTTTGAGATCTGGCATCAGGATAGAGAGTGGAGAGGAATGATAGTCATTATAAAGAGCAGATAGGTTGTGATAGGGCATGGTAGGTAAATGATGGAGTAAAACTAAGCGGAGACAGATGAAGCCAAATAGGTGAAAGGGGAATGGTGGAGTTGAGAGGTGAAGGGTGAGTGATAGGTGGACGCAGACATCAAGAAAAATAAGGTATATCCTGCCAGGTGGGGAGAGGGCAAAGTGAAAATGGAGACAGTTGCTGGAAGATATAGACAGGAACACAGATGCTGCCTGTGCTGGAATTTGATGAAAAGACAAAAGTCATAGAACAACTCAGCAGGTTAGGCACCATCCCTGGGGAGCACGGATAGCTGATGTTTCAGGTCAGGACCCTCGGTCAGGAAGAAGTGCCAATACCGTTGTTAATGTAAGGAGAAAGTGTTTGGTAAGGAAGACAAAAATGCTGTAGAAACTCAGCGGGTGAGGCAGCATCAATGGAGCAAAGGAAATAGGCATTTCTTCGCTCCATAGATGCTGCCTCACCCGTTGAGTTTCCTCAACATTTTTGTCTACCTTTGATTTTCCAGCATCTGCAGATCCTTCTTAAACAAAAAAGATCTTTAGTAAGGACTGTTTAACTCAGTAAAGACAGGTGTAACCGGGACCTATGTGGGTGTCTACGGCAAGATCATCAATTTGTGGGGAGAGGGGAGTCAGGGCATGGGATGTTGGTAAATGGGACAAGGTTGGATCTTTGTTACAGGAAGAAATGCTTCAAGACCATCCTAATGAGGGATGAAGGTGCATACATTTTGGAGACGAGGTTGTGGTGTCCAGAGTATAGGTAATTATCAAAATGTGAGGTGTCTCAGATGTAGGTGGGAAGGGACTGAACAAGAAGAGACAGGATAACGTAATTTATGAACAAGTAGGTTTCATCAGGCATGCAGTAACAGTGACCCTGCACCACAATCTCGGTTATGGATCTTGGGTAAGAGATAGAACTGTAGATAGAAACATAGAAATTAGGTGCAGGAGTAGGCCATTCGGCCCTTCGAGCCTGCACCGCCATTCAATATGATCATGGCTGATCATCCAACTCAGTATCCCGTACCTGCCTTCTCTCCATACCCCCTGATCCCTCTAGCCACAAGGGCCACATCTAACTCCCTCTTAAATATAGCCAATGAACTGGCCTCAACTACCCTCTGTGGCAGAGAGTTCCAGAGATTCACCACTCTCTGTGTGAAAAAAGTTCTTCTCATCTCGGTTTTAAAGGATTTCCCCCTTATCCTTAAGCTGTGACCCCTTGTCCTGGATTTCCCTAACATCGGGAACAATCTTCTGCATCTAGCCTGTCCAACCCCTTAAGAATTTTGTAAGTTTCTATAAGATCCCCTCTCAATCTTCTAAATTCTAGAGAGTATAAACCAAGTCTATCCAGTCTTTCTTCATAAGACAGTCCTGACATCCCAGGAATCAGTCTGGTGAACCGTCTCTGCACTCCCTCTATGGCAATAATGTCCTTCCTCAGATTTGGAGACCAAAACTGTACGCATACTCTAGGTGTGGTCTCACCAAGACCCTGTACAACTGCAGTAGAACCTCCCTGCTCCTATACTCAAATCCTTTTGCTATGAAAGCTAACATACCATTCGCTTTCTTTACTGCCTGCTGCACCTGCATGCCTACCTTCAATGACTGGTGTACCATGACACCCAGGTCTCGCTGCATCTCCCCCTTTCCCAATCGGCCACCATTTAGATAATAGTCTGCTTTCCCGTTTTTGCCACCAAAATGGATAACCTCACATTTATCCACATTATACTGCATCTGCCAAACATTTGCCCACTCACCCAGCCTATCCAAGTCACCTTACAGTCTCCTAGCATCCTCCTCACAGCTAACACTGCCCCCCAGCTTAGTGTCATCTGCAAACTTGGAGATATTGCCTTCAATTCCCTCATCCAGATCATTAATATATATTGTAAATAGCTGGGGTCCCAGCACTGAGCCTTGCGGTACCCCACTAGTCACTGCCTGCCATTGTGAAAAGGACCCGTTTACTCCTACTCTTTGCTTCCTGTTTGCCAGCCAGTTCTCTATCCACATCAATACTGAACCCCCAATGCCTTGTGCTTTAAGTTTGTATATTGTAAAGTGTGCTATTGGGCCAGCATCTGATGGGAGGCTGCAAAGCGAGGATCTTCTAATGTGATTAAATCTGTGATGCTATGGTTCATAGTGGCATGATATTCATTACTGGAAGTCATCGGGGAGGTATGAGGATTTCCCCCTGGCTTCCGCAAGGTTGAAGTCAGCTGCCAGACCTCAACGGCACCACTGTTGTCTGCAGGTTTGATGATGAGGTTGAGGATTGGCGCGGAGTAAGCAGAGGGCTGTGTGTTCAGATGAGGTTAGGTTGAGGTCGATCAAAGATATGGAGAAGTTGAGGTTATTGATATCGTAAATGGCAATTGGAAACAGAAAGATTGAGAGACGGTGAAAGGGGATGTCCAAAAGCAGGTGGGGGGGGGGGGGGGGGGTCATCAGTGAGGACTGAAGAATCCTTGTCAAATAAATAGGCATGGAGGCTGAGACAACAAAAGAAGAACTTAACTTCATGGAGGAGGAATCCTTCTCTCCAGATTCCAGCATCTGCATTCTCTTATATCGCCATATTTCTTGAACTATTATCGGCCAATTGTTTAATCAGAATCTATAATAATTCTCATCTGCATCATTTAATGGAGTCAGCATAGGCTTCGTCACAGCATGTTTGCCTCTGAGACAGAAAATAATCCATTTGGACCTCACTCCCTATAAAATCAGCATTTTTTCTGAATAATGGTAACCTGTGGCAAGGTACCCCCTCCGTTGCAGTGGAGCTCTGAAGGATGGTGTTAGCACACCACACAAAGCAACAATATTTAGCCTGATTATGAGGTGACTTCTGTCCAAGGGTGTAAGGAGGATGGAATTGTTCGGACAAAATCTAGACACTCAAGTCTGACACTCAAATGAAAAATGTGTCGTTCTGCTGTGCAATCTGCACAACAAGTGTGATACATCTTTTATTTTTTGGTTTCGAACCACATTGCTCCAACATTTTTGCAACAAGCAGCATGATGAAGGTTTGTGATGTATTGGAAGACCGTGGAGAAGGCATCTGCCAGGCATATTAGCATCCAAAACATATGTACTTGCCCTTCATGGGCTGATTTAATTGTAGTTCGTGAAACTCCATGGAGGCATCACTCTCTACATTTTGTCATCAAAATTCTCTTTTCCTTCAATTGCACTTTGCCTTCCTTCTGCTGTTATTTAAATTATTTGTAGCATGTCTCTCAGGAACAGATTAATTCTGTATGCACTTTGAACAAACTCCTTCTCAATGATAGCTCCTGGCATTCACAGCTGTGCCCAGCTATGAGAGTTCAATGAGGTTATAGGCCAAAATCATCTCAACAGTTGGAGCAAATACCTGAACAGCCCACCCCTGGCTATGCTGGATCCACAAAGATGCAACATGAATAAAATAATTTCCTGAATAAGTTATTTTATTTGGACAGATATTGGATTTAAAACTAAATGTCATAGTGGTAAGTTTTGCTGCGCTTTCTCTATTGTAAGTATGGCAGCACAGTGGCACAGCTAATCTGTACCTCATAACACCAGATACACAGCATAGGAGCACCACAAGGCTGCGTACTCTCCCCTCTCCTCTATGCTCTCTACACCAATGACTGCACCTCCACTAACTCCTCTGTCAAGCTTCTTAAGTTTGCGGATGACACAACCCTGATTGGACTGGACAGGATGGGGAGGAATCTGCCTACAGACAGGAAGTAACACACCGACGTTCTGGTGCCATTGCAACAATTTGGAGCTCAATGCTCTTCAGACGGTGGAATTCATTGTAGACTTTAGGAGATAACTAGCACATAATAGACAGAGAAAGATGGCTCCACACACACTCGTGAATGGATCAAAAGCAGGAACGATATATTTCCAAGTCAAAGGCCACTGACTGATTTACTGAGCATGTGTGAGAATGAGTACAGCTCATATGCATAAATTACATGGATATTGTCACAAGCCCCCCCCTCCCCTCACCCCACTCACCATCAACAACACCACAGTTGTTAATCCTGGCTAAATTGGAGCAGCCGTAGTATTACAATTGAGTAAGGGCTTGTGTGCTGCTAGGCCATTTTGGTCAAGTTAAATGTGTCATTGCAGAACTGAGACAAGCTGCTGAATGGTGCCAGTCTGTTTGTGGTCCAGATAAGAGCTGCAGAGAAAGAATGGGACATCTGCTGCAGTCTGACAATGAGGTGTAAAATGCATGGAACTGATTGGGTCAATGCAAACCAGATATACATAGTGTAATAGTTGCAAAGCTTTACTGTGTTAGTTGTTGATTGGTTGAAATGTTGTCTGTGTTGTCTGAATCTCAAGGCACATGTTGCATTATTCATCAATGTTAGCTTCTTTCTAGAAGATCCTTTTGAATACAATGTATTGGTTACTGAGTTATTGGGTTAGGGAACTGTCACTAATGTACTGTTGTAATTGATATATGTTATTGGACTGTACAGAGCACACCCCCATGTGGTTCGGCCCCTCAAGGTTCAGGGACCTATAAAAGATAGGTCCCACGAGGTCCAATGTCGATCTTCTGGCACAACGCTTGGGACTGCGTGACCTTTTGGAGTGTCTCTGCTTGCACAAGGCTAGAAGGGCTTGGCCAAGCAGATACAAGGATTGAACCCGTGGTGGTTAGGTATTGTATAAGGCATTTGTGTTGTGTTATCCAAAATAAAATTTAGTTGCTCAAGTGCTTGATTCAGTATTTTATTGACTGAAACTAGACTGGGGGGAAGCTTAGAACGAGCTATTTACACAGTCACATCTGTGGAGTATTTTAAGTTCCTGGGAACCATCATCTCCAAGGAGCTTAAATGGGGGGCCACCATCGACTCCACAGTCAAAAAGGCACAAAAGAGGGTGTACTTCCAGTGCCACAGACAATGATGGTCCAATTCTATATGGCCATCGTAGAGTCTGTCCTCACCTTCTCCATCATGGTCTAGTTTGGCTCAGCCACCAAGCACGACATCCGGAGACTGCAGCGAATCGTCCGATCATCTGAGAAGGTTATTGGCTACAACCTTCCCTCCATTGACAAACTGTATACTGCAAGGGCCAGGAAGCGAGCGGGTAAGATCATCTCTGACACCTCTCACCATGGCCACAAACTCTTTGAATCAATTCCCTCTGGAAGGCGACTATGGGCTGTCAAAGCTGCCACAGCCAGACATAAAAACAGCTTTTTTCCACTCAATAACCAAAAATCTGTAGCCTCCTTTTGCTCTGGTATTTTATTTAATTCACATGTTTAATCAATAATGATATGTTATTAATGTTTAATGTTTGATGTGTCATTCCTAACTGTCACTGTATGTCATGTTGTCACTTGCGGGTGGAGCACCAAGGTAAATTCCTTGTATGTGAGTACTTGGCCAATAAACTTATTCATAAACTTCATAAACTTCATAAACTGATGTCAGGTGCTGTCTGTGTGGATTTTTTACGTGTGCTCCAGTTCCGTCCAATATCCCAAGAACATTTGGGTTTGTAGGTTGATTAGCCTCTGTAAATTGCCCCCAGAGTGTAGGGAATAGATACAAAAGTGGGATAATATATAACTAGTGTGAAGAGGTGATTGATAGTCTCGATTGGTCGAAGGGCTGTTTTGGTGCTGTAACTCTAAAAAAAAAAGTTCTGTTTACAATATTCCATGTTTTCTGTACAAATGAAACAAAATATCTTTATTCACATACTTAAATACTCTTGCTATAAAGACTAACATAACATTTGATATTATTTAGGTTCTTAACTGTTTGTTGGTCCTGCATGTTAACATTCAGTGAACAACCAAGGACAATCAGGTTCCGCTGAACACCAAAACTTTACAACATCTTACCATTTGAAATAAAACACAGTGGCTTTCTATTTTTTTTCCCACAAATGTGGATGCCTCAAATGTTTCTGCATGATATACCTCTCATCACATCCTTGCCCATTCACTGAGGCTGTCCATGTCACCTGTGATCTCAGAAGTAATGAAAGTATACTGGTAGCATTGGGGGTATATTAATTAAATCCTTTATAAATATAAAAGCAAAGAACACTGGTATTGTTCAGCAGATCCTGCAGCATCCTTGGCGAAAGGAACATTAACTTTTGTTCTAGCTTGTAAAGATGAGCTGTACCTAATTGGTATTTCTAGTGTTCTTTGGTTTAATTTTGGATATGTAACATCTGCAATATTTTTGCTTTTCCATTACTCAATTAATTTCATAAATTAGCATATTTTTTCATTAATTAATTTCTACTTTAATAGGAGATAGCCCTGTATCATTAGACTTTTTACAACAGTGGTAGAAAATGCTCAAAAGATAATCACACAGCATTACCCATATAAATGAATTGCTCTACCTTCACTGCAATAGATTTTTTCTGACATGGAATATCCTCAGACTAAATGTAATTTATTGTTACTGAAGCCCAACGGTGCATAACAATAATTTTCAAAAAGTATTAGCTTTATTTTCAGAGGAGCTCTTTTACGAAAATGATGACCATTTTGAGAAATATGTTTGAAAACCTGTTATACCAGCAAACATAAGCATTAGGTCCAGCTGAGCTACATTACATATGAGGTATGCAAATGAACCTATATGAGTTCAAATGATGATGTTATGGTAAATAGACACCAGGCTGCTGCATCACCTCACTTATCTAATTTATATAAGCCCTAGAAAGTCAAGCTCCACTTTCCTTAGCCTTGAAAGGATTTGCTTTTAATTTAAAAATCTGGAGCTTGAAATGATCAATTATTTTATATGATACCAACTTCACTTGTAAAAATCTCTAATTATTCTACTTCAAACAACCAACCATTCACACATACTGGACTACAGCCAATCATCAGATCCAAGGTGGAGACAACAGCAAAAATAGTAAAGTATTATCTCCAGTGTAAAAACAAATTACAGCGCTTACCTCCTGGTGCACTTGAAGTCTTGACACAAACAAATCCCCCATAAAACCCAGAATTCTGGGTGTGAGTGAATTATGCATGTTAATTACAAAATGGTCATGTGCATTCAGTCTTTTTATCCTGCATATCTTCCAGGCATATACATCTCGACACAACTGAATATATCCTCAATCTTATATTAGAATATCATTCAATTTTGGTTTCGCAAAAGCCTTTCCTGTAACATTAATATTCTGTCATTTTTTAGTACATTTTGACATTTTTTAATCCTCACTGAAAATTGTTTTACATCTTTGTATACTAATTTTACTGGGGGGGGTATAGTTATTGACAAGGCTAACAATTATTCCAACCACTGCCCTTATCTCATGATCTGTTTTTTGAAGATACGATAACGAGAGGATTTGAGTATAGGAGTAAAGAAGTCCTTCTGCAGTTGTACAAGGCCCCGGTGAGACTACATTTGGAGTATTGTGTGCAATTTTCGTCTCCTCATTTGAAGAAGGACATCCTTGCAATTGAGGCAGCGCTGCGTAGGTTCACAATGTTAATCCCCGGGATGGCGGGACTGTCGTGTGAGGAAAGATTGGAAAGGCTGGGCTTGTATTCAATGGAATTTATGGATGAGAGGGGATCTTATAGAAATGTATAAAATTATAAAAGGACTGGACAAGCTAGATGCTCCCAATGTTGGGGAAGTCCAGAACCAGGGGCCACAGTCTAACAATAAAGGGGTGGCCATTTAAAACTGAGATGAGAAAAAACATTTCACCCAGAGAGATGTGAATTTGTGAAATTCACTGCCACAGAAGGCAGTAGAGGCCAATTCACTGCATGCATTTAAAAGAGAGTTAGATAGAGCTCTAGGGGCTAGCGGAATCAAGTGAAATGGGGAGACGGCAGACACGGGTTACTGATTGTGGATGATCAGCCATGATCACAATGAATGGTGGTGCTGGATAAAAGGGCCAAATGGCCTCCTCCTGCACCTATTTTCTATGTTTCTATGTTTCTATGATACAATACGATACGATATGATAAAACTTTATTCGTCCCCAGAGGGAAATTGTTCTGCCAACAGTCACAACGCACAAGGATCACACAAAAAAGAAGATATTACCTGGCAGTATTTTATCAATAACAGCAGAGTTTTCTTGTTGGCCCTCATTCTGAAAAGCTATGCCTGAAATGCACTAATAATGATGAAATAATTAAAGTGTTGATATTCAAAGAGACATGGTCGTGTGAGGCTCCTTGATGAAGTTGTATCTATTTAAATTTGGACGCCTCCAATGAAATTTGAAAGGCATTTGTGTCTAATTTAACACAAACTGATGGGGAAAATAGCTAATAAAGACGAGACAAACAATATTGAAAGATAACCCTGATGAAACATGGAAAATAGTACATATTTAATAACTAAAATCTCCTCTTTCAATGTTGGTGCAATCAAACTCTGTATAGTGAGTGGAATGCAAAGAATTATTGCACAATGTGGTATTTGTTCAGCATTAGACTTAAAGGATGTGTTAAGCTAAGTGTTAAAATTACAACTAAAGAACTGTGATAGATATTTAAAAAGCCTTATCATAGCCTCCAGATATCCAAAAGGATTTATTATTCCACATGTCCATCATTGAAAATATGATGTATTTCTTTTTGGCTGTGATTATACAAGAGGGAAAATGCATTCTTATTTCATTGCCTGCTTGTGTTTGAAAATAGCAGTCGGCACAATATGTTATCCTTGCTGATGTGATTGCATCATGGGGTATGCTTTGTATGTTAGCTGCAGAGAAAAGCAAAGCTGGTTGCAACTGTGTCTGACAAGCTTAATCCTAATATATGCTGAAAGTATCAGAATGTTCAGCAGCGGTCTTAGTGGGATAGCAGTAATTGAGTATTAGAGGTTTCATCATCGATACTGGATTTAAATAAACCTTAGGGCCTTCATTCTGAAAACAAAGTTACATCCATCTGTTATATTCTGTTTCTACCAAATCTGAAGGTTTCAGGACCAACTGTAATTATGTTGGAAATGTTAAAATGTTAATTTAGGGTGACTGCTGATTTTTTTCCTGACTCAGACATTAAACAAGGCACGTTGTGCACTTTGTATGGGGAGGGAAAGTAGCCATGACATAGATGATGTTGTTTTATATAAACTTGGCAGCATAGAAATTGGCTATTTGGCCCAACAGATTTATTGCAATGCTGCCTATCATCTACTCTATCCATAAAGCTTTCTATTCCTTTCACCCACAAGTACTGATCTGGCTTTAACTTATCTGCTACTTGTCCTATTGTTCAGTGTGAGGAGGAACTTCACATTGACGGGACTCCTCTGATCAGATGGATTCTCTGGGATTTGATACCGGTAACGACTGGAACTGACTTGATATTTACGGTAATCTGAATTTAATATTGGAGTCAACAAATGCAAATAACCTACCTTTCTAGTTTGTAACTGCACTCACAAGTCCTGCTGAAAAGTCATCAACGTAAAATGAACTCAGCTTTTTTCCTCTCTCCACAGATGCTAACTGATGGCCCTGTCCCACGGCACGAGTTCATTCCAAGAGCCCTCCCGAGTTTGCCCTGATTCGAACTCAGAGATTTACGGTAATGGCCGCTCGTCGGTACTCGGGGCTCTCATGGACATTTTTCAACATATTGAAAAATCTTCACGAGTCTTCCCAAGCTTACCTGCCGACTCTTCCCGAGTACCTGCCGTTAGTGTTACGAGCCGCTAAGAGATGTCCCCGAGCTCCGACGTACCCGCTACGTTCATTCTCCGTGCTTACCACGAGTTTGATTTTTTTTTAAACTCGGGAGAGCTCTTGGAATGAACCCATACCATGGGTCAGGGCCATTCCTTGTTGGACATTTACAGCATTCTGTTTTATTTCAGAGTTACAGCAAATGCAGCATTCTGCCTCTTGTAGTTCCAACAGTATTTTTTTAACCTAGCGTCCCATCTAATTCATCTTTGTCCACCACACCTTCTCAGGAAGATCAACTTTACTCAACCACCATCAACAACATTTGTACTATTCAGCCTCTTTTGTTCAGCAACCTATGTTTGTTTACACTGCCCCTCTCCCTTCTAATCAACTTAAAACCAACTTGTTTTCTACCTCTTCCTACATCTGAAGAAGCATCATCAACCCAAATATTATTTCTCCTTCTTGGCCCACAGATGTTTTCTGACATAGTGTAATTAATGTATTGTCAGCCTTTATTACTCTATTCAGTCATTCAAATATCGTAAAAACAACACCCATAATTCAACAGTTAAATATACCAAGCTCTGTTTGAAAAGCAATTTTTATTATGTACACATATATCACAGAAGCCAATGATAAAAATAGGATTACAATTCAAATTTCTTGTGGGGTCTTAAATCCAAAGGCCAATTACATATTTTCCTTTTTACTATAATTGAAAACATACTTAAATTAATGTAAACAAGTCCAAAGTTATCACATTGTTTAAATAATGTTTCCTTGTTTATGAATTTAATAAAACCAATGTATGTTCTTGCATTGTGACCATCAGAAGTCATTTTAAGATGTCTGTCTTGCATCATTGTAGGTTAATGTGGAATAAAAATTGGCCAATATATATCTCTCAATGTGCCATGGGAAACTAAGGGGTTCTGCAATGAGCATTTCATAGTAATTGTGAGCTAAGAGAAACGATTAAGGCTGTTTACATAAACTCGAACAGGCTTTTGCAGTGTGACCATCAGCACTAATTTACAAGCCAACACAGAAGTAATGAAGATGGCTGCTTCTGACCCCAACAGCCTTCGAAAGTGGTAAACATCAGTAAAGTTAAACCCATTTGCCAATTTTTTCCGGAATCTGATAAGCTCAGACTTTGCACCATCAAAGCATTTTTGTGGTTCTAATACATCAAACATTTCTATATTGAACAGTTCATGGTTTCACAGCAGACCACAGAAGATGGTACAATCAAAATGGAGGGTGCAACAATCAAATTGTCATGGGTGTGATTTTTTGGCTTATAAATTAAGGAAAGTTCAGGGCAAATTTTAGCAATTTGCAAGGATTGATGCAGACTGGATTGATCGCTGTACGCAAGAGAGCAAATTCCTCTGAGTGATTGCCGAAGGCGTTATGTTCAAAATCATCTTCTAATAAAGAATGAGTAATACTTAAAGTTAAAAACCACTTGCAAGGGAAGTGTGGACAGGGTTCACTTCCAGTAGAAGTAAGAATCACACTCCTTCATGTGATTTCTGCAGTGAGATGTGCCCTGATTCAGAGGTACAGAAAACAACATGTTACAGTTGCAGTTACGGATTAAAACAATGCAAGGTGTCATTTAGAAATTCAAATTACTGCACAATAGTTCTTAGTATTCCACATGATATAATTTTATTATTTAATTTTAACATCTTCTATCATCTAATTTGCAGTGCTTGTGCTTATAATATTTTGTGTGGCATTTTCTAAGTTTTAATTTTTATTCAATGATCGGAGGCACCTCAAGTCTATGTGCTCTGTCCCCTGCTCTATTCTCTCTATACACATGACCATGTAGCCTGACATAGTTCCAACATATCACCAATGATACCACAGTTGTTGGTAAATAATGAGGAGTCAGAATCCAGGAGGGACATTGATAATCAGATTGAGTGATGTTAATGCAATCAAGACCAAGAAGATGATTGTTGACTTCAGGAAGGTAAAGCCACTCATCCATGTACCTATCTTCATTGGCAGAATGGCAGTGGTCAGAGTCAACAGCTTCAAGGTCCTGCGCACACACATCCCTGATGATCTGTTCTGGGCCCAACACATTGACGCAATTACACTGAAAACTCATTAACACCTTTACTTTCTCAGATGTTTGAGGAGATTTGGCATGTCGCCAATTACCCCATCAAGCCTCTACAAGTGTACAATAGAGAGCATACTGTCTGGTTGCAACATGGCCTAGTTTGGTAACTCAAATGCCCAAGATTGAAGGAGGTTGCAGAAAGTGTAGGACATTGTGTGGTCTATCATGGGTATTGACCTCCCTGCCATTGAAGGGATCTACAGCGAGCATTGGCTCAAGAAGGCAGCTTAGAGTCTACTGAACCAGGCTGTGATGCACCAGTTGGTATGCTCTCTACTTTACTCGTAGAATGAGAACAAACCTGTGAGCAGGTACAGTGCTTGTTAATGCACAAAAGGACATAATGTTCTGGAGTAACTCAGCAAGTCAGCAACATCTCCGGAGAACATGGATAAGTATTGTTTATGGTCAACCCTCTTCAGCCTTCTTCAGGCTCCTTCGGCAGATGTGCTCAGTGTGGGCCCGGCTTTATTGATCACAAAAGTGTTTGCGACCGAATCTGAGGAAGCATCTTTAAGCCTCTGCATCTCCAATGGTGACGGCAGTGGATGCAATGATAGGATGCAGTGGTGCCTATAAGACGATTGGGGTCTTGCCTCCCGCCCACTCTGGGTGCAATGAGATGGATGCGGGTGTGCCTCCGGGGCACAGAGACTGAATAGTGGCAGGGTGAGGCGTGGAATGACGGTTCATGGTTGATATGTCTGTATCGAGACATCGGTGGAGTGGTCCACTGGAGACCCTGCAACAGCCTGGCACTCGATTGGATTCGACACCGCTCCAAATGGCCGAGCGTGCATATCGGCACAGCCTACAGTGGCAAGGAGCGGTGAAATTGTAGTAGTGGACACGAACAAATACAAATTGGCCAGGACAATCCTGCAAAGCTGCCAGGACGATGGGCCCTTATGGACGAGTTAAGAACTTTACTTTTATAACAACTTTCAGACTTGAATCTTGAAAAATGGCACCATGACATGAGGATTTTTGTACACTGTCTCAGTGTATTATTCCTATACACTTAACTTTTATGGTTGCGCTTACTTGTAATAATATTTTTACTGAACTGTATGCAAAACAGAATTTCACTGTACTTCGGTACATGTAACAATAAAGTATAATTGAACTATTGATATATTATCAAAGATCCACACTGTTCTAACTATGCTCTCATCTCACTTCTACCATCAGGAGAATGTACAGAAGCCTGAGAACTATTACCTTCATGTTCAAGGAAAGCTTCTTCCCAACAGTCACCAAGGTCTTGAACTTTGTATAAGTTTCACTACATTACCTTGTATTATTGATAAATTATTGTGTTGTTGATTATCATATATATTTATTTGTAGTGTTATTGCATTAATGTGCCTGCGAAACTAGCAAATACGAGTGTTCCATTCACAGAACATACAACAAATCAAGACTCTAAACTTGACACTTGCCTTCTGCTGCTCTCTGAGCCTTGACTGAATTACCAGGCTATCCTCCGAGTTAGCCAAATGAGTATAGTTAATGGAGACACCCGCACACTAATGAATTCTTCCAATGTTCCCGACATTGCTTACATTCCTTTTCAGTGTGCAATATACCTGCTTATTCCAGCCCACCAAAAAAACCTCTGGTGGCATGCTACAGTTTCTGAATAAATGCTCTTCCTTTAGATGAATGACAAACCTGTGTAACCAATGAGCCAAACTTTGTTTACTGAACCCTACTTACTGCCAGTGTGCAGAGTGGGGTTCACGGCCATAGTGGGACTGGAGCAGTTCCAGGCTGAGGGAAGGTTAAGGCATCTTCCACTGACAGGAAAATGCCTAACCCTTACCCTAACTCGCCCCCCTTCCAGAGCTGCCCACGGCTGGAGCTGGAGCCACTTTGGGACCGGCTGCGGGCTCCGTACATGTGGCCCCGCAGTGCGTCCACCTCGGCCAGCATGCCCTTCTGGATCATCGTGGCAATGATGGTGGGGAGCAGCACTGCCCTACACGCTGCCTTCAGCACCCCCATAGCGCCGGCTCTGTTAGTCCGCTCGCTCGCTGCAACACCGGCCTACCGGCAGCCTGACCGACCACTTGCAGCACCCACCGGCCGTCCGACCACTCACAGCACCCACCAGAGGCACGGCCCAACGCTCACCACCCACCGGAGGCCCGGCCCGGCCGACTGCTCTCACCACCCACCACCACCCACCGGAGGCCCGGCCCAACGCTCACCACCCACCGGAGGCCCGGCCTGACCAACTACTCGCAGCACCCACCAGCAGCCCGACGGCCCGACAGACCAACCGATCCTCCACAGCATCCATCCTAATCCTAACCCCAGTTCTACATTTGTTATTTATCATTTTTATTTAACAGTTCACATCATCTATATTACTAAATCTCTGTTCTTGACCGCATTTTGCCTTCTGTGCTGCGATTTCCGAGAGAACGCCCCACCTACGGCCGTCATTTTTGGCCACCTTGCTCAGAGCCCCCCTCCGCCGCATGTGTGCTGAGGATTTTTCACGTTGATGAAAAATGACGGAGATATTAATGTTTTTACAAAATTCCCCATTCTCTCTGCTGCCCCTGCTGGAGGGAGGGGGAAGGACTATAAAACCAGGAAGCGGTGTGCCTCAATCAGTCTCTCATCAAGATGGAGCTCTGTCAATTAGCCTCTGTCACTCTGAGCTCCCTCCCCCCCTCTCTCCTTCCCCTCTCTCCTCCCCCCCCCCCTCTCTCTCCCCCTCTCTCTCTCTCCCCTCCTCCCCCTCCATCTCCCCTCTCCTCCCCACCCCTCCTCTCACGCCCTCTCCTCTCCCCCCTCCTCCCCCCCCTCACCTCTCCCCCCCTCCTCCCCTCCTCCTCTCCCCTCCTCCCCTCTCCCCCTCTCTGCCCCCCTCCCCCCCTCCTCCTCTCTCCCCCCTCCTCTCCTCTCTCCCCCCTCTCCTCTCTCCTTTCTCCCCCCCCTCCTCTCACCCTCTCCTCTCCCCGTCTCTCCTCTCAACCCCTCTCCTCTCCCCCTCCCCCCTCTCCTCTCCCCCCTCTCCTCTCCTCCCTCCCCTCCTCCCCCCCATCCCCTCCCCACCGTCCCTCCCCTAAACCCCCCTCCCCTCCACACACACCCTACCCCCTTCACTCCACCCTCCCTCCCCCTCCCTGCTCCCCACCTCTCCACCTCCCCTCACCCCCCTCTCTCTCCTCCCCCCCCTCTCTCTTCTCCCCCTCTTCTCTCTCTCTCTCTCCCCCTCTTTTTCTATAGCTCTCCCACTCTCTCACCTTATCTCCGTCTGTGTGTGCGTGTGTCTCTCTCTCCCCTTATCCCTGCTCCCCTCCTCTCCCCCCCTTCCCCTCTCTCCTCCCCCCCTCTCTCCCCTCTCTCCTCCCCCCTCCCTGTGTCTCTCCTCCCCCCTCTCTGCCTCTCTCCCTCCCCCCTCCCTCTCTCTCTCCCCTCTCCCTCTCTACCCTCCTCCCCTCCATCCTCTCCCCCACCCTCCCTACCTCCCCTAAATCCCCTCCCCTCCACACCCCCTACCTTCTTCCCTCCCACCATCCCCCCTCCCTCCCCCTCCCTGTTCCCCACCTCTCCCCCTCACCCCCCTCTCAGCACCCCCCTCTTTCTCCCCCTCACTCTCACCCTCTCTCTCTCTCCCCCTCCTCTCCCATTTTTTCACCCGTCACCCACCCTTCCTCTTCTCCTCCTCTCCACCCCCCTCTCCCTCTTGCCCCTCTCTGTGTGTTTCTGTCTCTCTGCCTCTGCCCCTTCTCTCTCTACCCTCACTCTCTACCCCCAACCCCCCCCCCCCCCCCCCCCAGATGTGACTGCAAGTTGGGGGCTATGCGTGAGCAGTGTGGTTATGGGGAAAAAGGAGCAAATTAATAATATTAATATATTATCAAGGGGGGTAATTAGCGTGAGTGCAGGGGGGGGGTGTTAGTTGGTGTGTGTGACGCTGCATGCCGCCTCCCCCCCCCCCCCCCACAACCCCACGTTGGGGAAACAGACCCAACGGGTCTGCACTTGGTCTAGTAACTTTATAAAGATAAATCAATTGAAAAACAAAATGATCAGCAAGGCGAGCATTACCTTTATTCCTTCAAAACCTTGTTATTGTTTTGATCTAATTAGGAGGCAGCTAAGATTACAGGCTCCTAGTTGCTTAGCGGCCATAAGACAAAGCACGGGATTGATTAATTTGCGTCCGACCTCAATGTCAAACGTGCATTGATTGGGCAATTACTAACCTGAAAATTTGAGGTTTTTCTCATATTTTTATAAAAGTGTAGGTTTTGGTCTTGACGAGTTTCAGGTATGATTTATATAATAATTTTACACAATATGTTAAAAATTCAAGTAGTTCCATGAGTTCGGTCACGAACTTGAATGAAAAAGCTCCTCAGCCCACAGCCTAATATTACTCTGAACCTTTTCATTTCATGTACCGGTCCAAATTATTTTAAACATTATAATTGTAACCACAGCTACCATTTCCCCTGGCAATATCATTCCATAAATCAACCACCCTCTGTATGAAAAACCGGCTCCTCAGATCCATTTCAAATCCTTCCCCTCTTATTTTAAATCTGTGCCCTCTCGTCTTAACTACATGCATCATTATTTTGGAGACCTCAATAAGGTCACCCTTCAACTCCAGCACTCCAGGGTAAATAGTTCCAGACTATCCAACTTCTCTTTCTAATTAAAATCCTCCAGTTCCAGTAACATCTTAGAGATTCTTGTATGCATCCTTTCCAACTTAGTTACATTATTTCTGAAGCTAAATGATCAGAACTATGTACATATTTCAAGCATGACCCCGCCAATGATTCACAGTTTCAACAAAATGTCCCAACGTTTTTATTAAATGTATTGACAGGTAAAGGCAAGCATGTGCAATGTATTTTTCACCACTCAGTCTACCTGTGGCACCACCTTCAGGGAACGATGTTTTTTACTCCTATGTCTCTCTGTTCTGCAACACTCTCCAGGGTGTAACATAGTGTTTTTACTATGTAAGTCCTCAACTGGTTTAACTCAACAAAACACAACACCTTGCACTTGTTGGAGTTAAGATCCATCTGGCATTCTTTGGTCCACAAGTTTCCTCCCACCAAACCCTTTTTGTTCCAATTGGCTAGTTCTCCCTGAATCCAATGTGATTAGCCTTCTAGACTTGCCTGCAATGTCGGACCTGGTCAATGGCATTGCTAAAGTCTATGCAGACAATGTCTACTGCTGAGCCATAATTTTGCATTCACAAAGCAAATCTGACCATCCCAAAACCAGTCCTTGCCTTTCCAAATACAGATACTGTAGATCATGTTTGTAAAGAAGTCAAGTCTGGCACACTTGTAACTTTACTGAGTATTTAATAAAGGCACATGTAAGGCACGTGCCAGTACTGACTGCATCTAGTCTTCAGGCGTACTGGAACCAGGGGAGGAGCAAGGGGAAGATATCACAATTATACTGAGATAACTAAGGCATGGTTAGTGGTATTGAGGTAGCTACATTATAGGTTGCATGCATAAACCATCTACATCCTTTCCCTTAGAAATCTAAAAATGAAGTTAGAACAGTGGCAGTGTGATTATACAACACATGCAAATTTAGGCAAAATCACCGTAGCTGACAGGAGGCTTGACAACCCAACCCGAGCGTGGGCGTATAGCACCATTACCCTCCCCACCAGATAGAAGAGGATGCGGAGCAGTAGCAGGCGGGAAGGAGAAAGCAGGCAGAGACCCAACCGGGAACGCGGGAGGGGACCCAACCGGCACGGGGGATCCAGGAGGAGGAGAAGGAGAACGAGCAGGGGAGGAAATCATCCGGCCGAAACCAGGAAGCCCAGGGGAGAAGCAAGGGGAAATATCACAATTATACTGAGATAACTAAGGCGTGGTTAGTGGTATTGAGGTAGCTACATTATAGGTTGCATGCATATACCATCTACAATGTTGATACCTGACATGGAGTTATATCAATAATAATTCTCATTGTATTATCCATTTTTGATATGTCACACATTACTATCAGTCAAAGGTTCAATTGAATAGTCAATCATAAATATTCACCTCGGACTGTTCAACAATTCAACAGGCTTCTATTTGGGATTTCATCATCTATGGACATTTTCTAGAGGGCAAAACAAAGTTTGATCTTAGGTCAGGCAGATACCCAAATTACTTCTTATTTTACACCACCAATTTGGTTTCATCTGCAAATTTACCAATAATGCTAACTAAATTGTCATCTAAATGTGGATAACAAATAATGGTGGACCCAGCACAAAGCCCTGCAGCACAAAGAAATTGCAGCTATTTGTGGACCCAGCCCAGACCATTACACAAACCAACCTCCCTTCCATTGACTTCATCTACACCTCAAGCTGCCACCACAAGGCTACCAGCATAATCATTGATGAATCCCACCCTCTCCCATCAGGTATAGAAATGGGAAAATGCATACCTCCAGATTCAGAGACAGTTTCTTCTCAGCTGTTATCAGGCTGAACTTTTGGGCTTGAGTGGACTTTTTCTTGCACTAAATATTATTCCCTTTATCATGATAGACACATGAAGCTGGAGTAACTCCGCGGGACAGGCAGCATCTCTGGAGAGAAGGAATGGGTGACGTTTCGAGTCAAGACCTTTCTTCGGACTGGTTAGGGATAAGGGAAACAAGAGATACAGATGGTGATGTGGAGAGATAAAGAATAATGAATGAAAGATATGCTAAAAAGTAACGATGATAAAGGAAAGGCTATTGTAAGCTGTTAATTGGGTAAAAATGAGAAGCTAGTGTGACTTGGGTGGGGGAGGGATAGAGAGTGAGGGAATTCCTGAGCTTCCTGAAGTGAAATGAATCAATATTCAGACCACTGGGCTGCAAGCTACCCATGCAAAATATGAGATGCCATTCCTCCAATTTGCATTTTGCAAGGGACGAGTTGGCCAGAGAGTTACGGAGGGAACAGTCCCTGCGGAAGGCAGAAAGGGGTGGGGATGGGATGATATGGCCAGTAGTGGGATCCCTTTGGATGTGGCAAAAATGTTGGAGGATTATATGTTGTATATGACGGCTGATGGGGTGGAAGGTGTGGACAAGAATGACTCTTGAAAGGTGGGAAGAAGTGTAGTCAAGATACATCTTCGCACCCTTCTTCTTGTAAAGACTCCATCCCCTACTTCCAATTCCTCCGTCTACGCCGCTTCTGCGCCCAGGACAAGGTTTTTCATACCAGGGCATTGGAGATGTCCTCATTCTTTAGGGAATGGCATTATAGATGAGGCTCTCACTATGGTCTCCTCATATTCCGCAGCTCCCCTCACACCCCCCCTCCCCCCTCTCCTGACAAGAACAGAGTCCCCCTTGTCCTCACCTTCCACCCTATCAGCCGTCGTGTACAACATATAATCCCCCAACATTTTCTTCACCTCCAACGGGATCCCATTACTGGCAACATCTTCCCAGATCCAACCCTTTCCACTTTCCGCAGAGACCGTTCGCTCTGTAACTCCCTGGTCAACTCGTACCTTCACACCTAAACCACCCCCTCCCCAGGTACTTACCCGTGCAACCGCAGGAGATGCAACACCTGTTCCTTTACCTCCCCCCTCGACTCCATCCTAGGACCCAAACAGTCTTTCCAGGTGAGGCAGAGGTTCACTTGCACCTCCTCCAACCTCACCTACTGCATCCGCTGTTCCAGGTGTCAACTTCTCTACATCGGCGAGTCCAAGTGCAGGCTCGGCGATCGTTTCGCCGGACACCTCCGCTCATTCCGTCTTAACCAAGCTGATCTCCCAGTAATCCAGCACTTCAACTCCCCCTCCCATTCCCAATCTGACCTTTCTGTCCTGGGCCTCCTCCACTGTCAGAGTAAGGCCCAGCGCAAATTGGTGGAAAAGCACCTCATATTTCGTTTGGGTAGTTTACACCCCAGCGGTATGAACATTGACTTCTCTAACTTCTTTGCTCTCTGTCTTCATTCCTAGTTCTCCCACTAGTCCCACTGTCGCTGCCTACATTCTTTCTTTGTCCTACCCCAAACCCTGACATCAGTCTGAAGAGGGTCTCGACCTGAATTGTCGCCAATTCCTTCTCTCCATAGATGCTGCCTCACCCGCTGAGTTTCTCCAGCATTTTGTGTCTACCTGCCCTAGTTTGTTCCCTAAGAGGAGGTGTAGTGTTGCGCCTCGGAGATCTCTATATACTGATAATGGAACCTTTTTAGACACATTAAACAAATTCCATCTCTTCCAAGAAAATTTAACATTAGGGAAGTTGAAATCTCTCATTAATACTATCCAATTATTCATACCTGCAATTATTATTACCTACAATCTTCCCACCAATCTACTCCTACAATTAACACAGATTATTGGGCGAATAGAATGTATAATAGAATCCTCCCAAGCTGATTATTCCCTTCCTATTTCTAAAGGGTACAGAGGGCTAAAGGTACAGTGCTTTAGTAAAGGTACAGTGAGCTAAGGGTACAGTGCTTTAGTAAAGGTACAGTGAGCTAAGGGTACAGTGCTTTAGTAAAGGTACAGTGAATGATTATCGCCCCGTAGCACTCACACCAATAATAATGAAGTGCTTTGAGAGGCTTATTAAGCAGCACATGGTCTCTAAACTCCCCTCCAGGTTTGACCCGTTCCACTTTGCTTATCGGCCGAACCACTCCACAGAGGATGCTATCTCCTCTGCAGTCCACCTGAGCCTACAACACCTGGAGGAGAGGAACACCCACGTGCGGATGCTGTTTGTTGATTTCAGCTCAGCATTTAACACGATAATCCCCCAGCATCTGGTGAGCAAACTGGCACCCTTAGGATTCAATACCAGACTATGCAACTGGATCCTGGATTTCCTTTCTGAAAGACCCCAGTCTGTTCGGGTGGGGAAGAACACCTCCTCGGTCATCACACTGAGCACCGGCTCCCCTCAGGGCTGTGTCCTGAGTCCGCTGCTCTTTACATTGATGACACATGACTGTGTCGCCAGGTCCACTACTAACCATATCATCAAATACGCGGATGACACAACAGTAGTGGGCCTCATCCGCAATAACGACGACCAGGCATATAGAGAGGAGGTGGAACAGCTGGTGAGCTGGTGCAGCAGGAACAACCTTCTCCTAAATGTGAACAAAACCAAGGAGATTGTCGTTGATTTCAGAAGGAAAATTCAGCCCAGTCACACTCCACTTTGCATCAATAACTCAGCAGTGGAGCAGGTGAAAAGCATCAAGTTCCTGGGGGTGCATATAACGGACACCTTAAACTGGTCCACAAACATTACATCTCTGGCAAAACGGGCACAGCAGCGGTTGTACTTCCTCCGCAGGTTGAGAAGTTTACACCTCTACCCTTCCATCCTCGCTACTTTCTACAGAAGCACAATTGAGTCGGTCATGACCAGCTGCATCTCTACGTGGTGCGGCAGCTGAACAGCTGCGGACTGGAAGTGCCTTCAGAGAGTGGTGAGGACAGCGGAAAAAATCATTGGGACTTCTCTTTCTTCCATCATGGACATGGGGTACAAGCGCTGTCTGATTAGAGCTAAGGGCATTACCAGAGCCCCCACACACCCACAATTTGGACTGTTTATACTGCTTAACTCTGGGAGGAGGTACCACAGCATGAAGAGTGGGACAACCAGGTTCTGCAACAGCTTCATCCCCCAGGCCATAAGATTACTGAACAATCAACAAAACCGAGGCTAGAGCTTTTTAAATATCGACACTTTTTATAAACTTATTATATATATTTATTTTACAGAACCATGCACATGAGGCATTTTTATGGACGAACCTAGCACTTTTTACTATTACCTGATTTTGGAGAGTCAAATGCAACGTAATTTCGTTCAAGGTGCACTGTGTCTAGGTGTATATCTGAATGACAATAAAGTTTTCATTCATTCATTCATACATTCATTCATTCATTCATTCATTCATTCAGTGCGTTTTGTTTATATAATAAAGGTACAGTTTAAAGGTCAAGAGGGAGCAATTGTTGTGAGTCAGATACCTGCTGATTTCTCCCAGCAGTTTCTATTGTATTGTTCTTTTATCGGATCCAGGGTAAGGCGGGAGAATGACAGCCAGAGCAGTGTACTGTTCTGGATGTCAGATGTGGGAGGTCATGGTGTCGGATGGCCCTCCAGACGTCCACATCTGCACCAGGTGCATCGAGATGGGGCTCCTAAGGGACCATATTTGGATCCTGGAGCAGCAGCTCGGTGACCTCTGTCTGGTCAGGGAGAGTGAGGAGGTCATAGAGAGGAGTTATAGAGAGGTGGTCACTCCAAAACCACGGGAGAGAGACATGTGGGTCACGCCAAGGAAGGGCAAGGGGCAGAGACAGGGATGAGTGAGTACTCCAATGTTGGTACACCTTGCAAATAAGTACTCCTGTTTGAATACGGATGGGGGTGACAGCCTGCCCAGGAGTAGCGACAGCGGACGGGCCTCCAGCACAGAGACCGGCCCTGTTGCTCCGAAAGGTAGGGACAAAAAGAAGAGGGCAATAGTAATTGGGGACTCTATTGTTAGGGGGTCGGATAGGCGATTCTGTGGGTGCAGTCGGGAGACCAGGATGGTGGTCTGCCTCCCTGGTGCCAAGGTTTCGGACGTGTCTCAAAGCGTCCAAGATATCCTGAAATCAGAGGGAGAGGAGCCTGAGGTCGTGGTACATACAGGTACCAATGACATAGGTAAAAAAAAGGGAAGAGGTCCTGAAGGGAGGATTTAGGGAGTTGGGAGGAGAGTTAAGGAAAAGGACCAAAAAGGTAACAATCTCAGGATTACTGCCTGTGCCACGCGACAGTGAGAGTAGGAATGGAGCGAGGTGGAGGATAAATGCGTGGCTGAAAGACTGGTGCAGAGGGCAGCGATTCAAGTTTCTGGATCATTGGGACTTCTTTTGCGGAAGGTGGGACCTGTACAGGTTGCACTTGAACCCGAGGGGGACCAATATCCTGGCGGGGAAATTTGCAAAGGCTACTGGGGGAGACTTTAAACTAGAATGGTTGGGGCGAGGGACTCAAATAGAGAAAGCTAGTAGACAGAATGGGAGGCAGGAAGCAGAAAAGGGAAGCACTCGGACACAAGAGGAGAAAGAAGAAAAAGGAAATAAACAGAGAATAAGAGGCGGGGGGTTTCTTAAATGTGCATATTTTAATGCTAGGACCAATGTAAGAAAGGTGGATGAGCTTAGAGTCTGGATAGACACCTGGAAGTATGATGTTGTGGCGATCAGTGAAACATGGTTGCAGGAGGGCTGTGATTGGAAACTAAATATTCCAGGATTTCGTTGCTTCAGGTATGATAGAATTGGAGGGGCAAGAGGTGGAGGTGTTGCATTGCTTATCAGGGAAGATATTACAGCAGTGCTTTGACAGGATAGATTGGAGGGCTCATCTCGGGAGGCTATTTGGGTGGAACTGAGAAGTGGGGAAGGTGTAGCAACACTTATAGGGGTGTATTATAGACCGCCAAATGGGGATCGAGAATTGGAAGAGCAAATATGTAAGGAGATAGCAGATATTAGTAGTAAGCACAAGGTAGTGATTGTGGGATATTTCAACTTTCCACACATAGACTGGGAAACACATTCGGTAAATGGGCTGGATGGTTTTGAGTTTGTAAAATGTGTGCATAATAGTTTTTTGCAGCAATACATAGAGGTACCTACTAGAGGAGGGGCAGTGTTGGACCTCCTGTTAAGAAATGAGACGGGACAGGTGGCGGAGGTATGCGTTGGGGAGCACTTCGGGTCCAGTGCTCACAATACCATTAGTTTCAATATAATTATAGAGAGGGTCAGAACTGGACCTAGGGTTGAGATTTTTGATTGGAGAAAGGCTAACTTTGATGAGATGCAAAATGATTTAAAAGGAGTGAACTGGGACATTTTGTTTTATGGGAAGGATGTAGAAGAGAAATGGAAGACATTTAAAGGGGAAATTTTAAGAGTACAGGATCTTTATGTTCCTGTTCGGTTGAAAGGAAACAGTAAAAATTGGAAAGAGCCCTGGTTTTCAAGGGAAATTGGACATCTTGTTTGGAAAAAGAGGGAGATCTACAATAATTATAGGCAGCATGAAGTAAATGAGGTGCTTGAGGAGTATAAGGAATGTAAAAAGAATCTTAAGAAAGAATTTAGAAAAGCTAAAAGAAGATATGAGGTTGCTTTGGCAAGTAAGGTGAAAGTAAATCCAAAGGGTTTCTACAGCTATATTAATAGCAATAGGATAACGAGGGATAAAATTGGTCCATTGGAGAGACAATTGAACAATTTATTTTCTTCGGTATTCACCAAGGAGAAGGATATTGAATTATGTGAGGTAAGGGAAACTAGTAGAGTAGCTATGTATACTATGAGTTTCAAAGTAAAAGAAGTACTGACACTTTTGAAAAATATAAAAGTGGATAAGTCTCCAGGTCCTGACAGGATATTCCCTAGGACATTGAGGGAAGTTAGTGTAGAAATAGCCGGGGCTATGACAGAAATATTTCAAATGTCATTAGAAATAGGAATAGTCCCCGAGGATTGGCGTACTGCGCATGTTGTTCCATTGTTTAAAAAGGGTTCTAAGAGTAAACCTAGCAATTAGAGACCTGTTAGTTTGACTTCAGTGGTGGGAAAATTAATGGAAAAGATACTTAGAGATAATATATATAAGCATCTGGATAAACAGGGTCTGATTAGGAACAGTCAACATGGATTTGTGCCTGGAAGGTCATGTTTGACTAATCTTCTTGAATTTTGTGAAGAGGTTACTAGGGAAATTGACGAGGCTAAAGCAGTGGATGTTGTCTATATGGACTTTAGTAAGGCCTTTGACAAGGTCCCTCATGGAAGGTTGGTTAAGAAGGTTCAACTGTTGGGTATAAATGCAGGAGTAGCAAGATGGATTCAACAGTGGCTGAATGGGAGACGCCAGAGGGTAATGGTGGATGGCTGATTGTCGGGTTGGAGGCAGGTGACTAGTGGGGTGCCTCAGGGATCTGTGTTGGGTCCTTTGTTGTTTGTCATGTACATCAATGATCTTGATGAAGGTGTGGTAAATTGGATTAGTAGGTATGCAGATGATACCAAGATAGGGGGTGTTATGGATAATGAAGAGGATTTCCAGAGTCTACAAAGTGATTTAGGCCATTTGGAAGAATGGGCTAAAAGATGGCAGATGGAGTTTAATGCTGATAAATGTGAGGTGCTACACCTTGGCAGGACAAATCAAAATAGGACGTACATGGTAAATGGTAGGGAATTGAACAATGCAGTTGAACAGAGGGATCTGGGCATAACCGTGCATAGTTCCTTGAAGGTGGAATCTCACATACATAGGGTGGTAAAGAAAGCTTTTGGTATGCTAGCCTTTATAAATCAGAGCATTGAATATAGAAGTTGGGATGTAATGTTAAAATTGTACAAGGCATTGGTGAGACCAAATCTGGAGTATGGTGTACAATTTTGGTCGCCCAATTATAGGAAGGATGTCAACAAAATAGAGAGAGTACAGAGGAGATGTACTAGAATGTTGCCTGGGTTTCAACAACTAAGTTACAGAGAAAGGCTGAATAAGTTAGGTCTTTATTCTCTGGAGCGCAGAAGGTTAAGGGGGAACTTGATAGAGGTCTTTAAAATGATGAGAGGGATAGACAGAGTTGATGTGGACAAGCTTTTCCCTTTGAGAATAGGGAAGATTCAAACAAGAGGACATGACTTCAGAATTAAGGGACAGAAGTTTAGGGGTAACATGAGGGGGAACTTCTTTACTCAGAGAGTGGTAGCGGTGTGGAATGAGCTTCCAGTGGAAGTGGTGGAGGCAGGTTCGTTGGTATCATTTAAAAATAAATTGGATAGGCATATGGATGAGAAGGGAATGGAGGGTTATGGTATGAGTGCAGGCAGGTGGGACTAAGGGAGAATAAATGTTTGGCACGGACTTGTAGGGCCAAGATGGCCTGTTTCCGTGCTGCAATTGTTATATGGTTATATGGTTATATGGTTAAATTCTACCTACGTCGCTTCAGTGGGATGATTTCCAAAGAAAATCCTCTCTAAGCTCCCCCACCCTCTTCTCTTATCTTTACCTCTACCACATCTGTAGCATTTGTGCTGAATATTTAGTCCTGAATAATATTACTCTGCCTTGAAAAGGTATATCTATACAATTGTTTAATCATTTCCTTTCTCCATTTAGTTGTCCCAAAGCAATATTTAATGCCATTAAGTAATGCAGCACAGAGCAGCAGTTACAGTTTGATGGGTCATGATGGATAGTGATGTATGAATTCTGGAGACACTGGTCCCACTCTTGGAATTCGGCTTCTTGTGTTTTTATCCATTCTCACGCTATCCTGTACTTGAGCATCTTATCTCACAGCAAATTGCAAAAAAGGTCCAATGATTGCAGAAAATGTCCAAAGTCCTATTTATAACTGGGGACTGCAGAGCTCTTATTCACAAAAAGGTTGGCATGCAAGTACTGAAGTAATTAGGAAACCTTACATAATGCTATTGCTTATAGCGAAGGAAATTGAAAAGTAGTGAGATTATGCTTCAGTTAAACAGGGCATTGGTGAAACTATATTTGGAACCCGTACAGAACTGGGCTTATTAATGGAAGGAGGTCATTTTAGACAGAGATGCATAATTACTTTTAATTATGTCTAGTGTTGTAAGTCTTCAGAGCTCTCACTGCAGGCAGAGAAAGCAGAATTCTTGAATATTTTACTCAGATAAGCAGTAGACAGTTATTTGATCAGCAAGGCAATGAGGTGTTGTTGTGGTTGAAGGGAGTGTGGAGTTGAGGTTACAATCAGATTAGCCATGATTTATATAACAGTGGATGGATTGGGGCTGAGTTGCCTACTGTTGCCCCTCATTCCTACGTACTTATGTCCCTATGTTTGCACTGAAGATCTTTTGATGCCTTCATGTAGATCTGAAGTTTGTCATGCTAGATTCATCCAAAATTGCTCTAAATGTGTCCATAATTTGGTGGGCTGCTTCAATATCGATTTTGCAACAAAATCATACTAATTCCAGGCATCATTTGTCTTTCATCAAATATGCTCCTACTTCTCAGAATCATTGGAAGTATACCTAAATATTCAAGGTGACCAAACTAATTGGATACATAATTGGCTTCATGGTAGGAAGCGGAGGGTGGTGGTGGAAGGTTGTTTTTTTTTTTCAAATTGGAGGTCTGTGGCCAAAGGGCCTGTTTCCATGCTTTGACTCTATGACTCTACGACATGTTTAGTAAGCTTGCAGATGATATTAAATAGGTTTAAGAAGGAACTGCAGATGCTGTAAAAATCGAAGGTAGATACAAATGTTGGAGAAATTCAGCAGGTGAGGTAGCATCTATGGAGCGAAGGAATAGATGACGTTTTGGGTCGAGACACTTCTTCAGACCCTTCAGATCCGTATTAAAATAGGTGGTATCGTAGACAGTGAAGATGGTTATCAAGAAATATAATATGATCCTGATCAGTTTGGCAATTAAGCTAAGGAAAAGCTAAAGGAGTTTAATTCAGATGTGTGAAATGTTGTATTTTGGGAAATCAATGCCGAGCAGGACCTTCACAGTGAACGGTAGGGTCCTGAGCAGTGTTGTAGAGCAGAGGGATCTGGGTGTACTAGTACACAAATCCCTGAAGGTAGCATTTTCAGGTAGATACAGTGGTGAGGAAGGTGTTTGGCATGTTGGCCTTCATCAGTCAAGGGGTTGAATATAGAAGTTGGGAGTGTCATGTTATAGATGTACAATATGCTGGTGAGACTGCACTTGAACTATTGTATTCAGTTTAGGTCACATTGCAAGAGGACAGATGCAATTAAGCTGGAATGACAATTTATGAGGATGTTGTCCGGACTCAAGAGTCTGATCTATAGGGAGTGGTTGGGCAGGCTAGAACTTTATTCCTTGGAGCAAAGGAGGTGAGGAGTGATATTGGGTGATATTGTAGAGGTCTATGAATCATGAGGGAAATAGATAGAGTGAATGCACATTCATCTTTATCCCAGAGTACGAAAATCAGGAACTAAATGGCATAGGTTTAAGGTGAAATGGGAAAGATTTAATAGGAACCTGAGGGGGAACTTTTTCTCACAGAGAACGGCAGATCAAGCTGCCCGAGGAAATGGGGTGTCTGGAATGAGCTGGTGAAGGAAGTAGTTGAGGTGGGTACGAACACAACAATTAAAACACATTTGGACAGGTACATAGATAGGAAAGGTTTAGGGGGATATGGGCCAAACATGGGCAAATGGGAATAGCTTAGATGGGCATCTTGGTTGATACGGATGAGCCAAGAACCTGTTTGCATGCTCTATGACTATGATTCAACCTCATTGAGCCTTTATTTAACTCGGCTCTGCTGGTTAACATGTGACATGTTAAGACATGAGCAGGATTATCCTTGTAGCTGAGCAAACCATTCACCATTAAGAGATAAGGGTATCTGCCTACCCTTGTTTTGCTAGTGGTAGATAGTTTGTGATCACCACAAATTCTTATGATGCTATCTGTTTCCACTGCAGGAATGACTGAAGCAACCCAATCTGAAGCCTCAACCATTACAATAAGACTTATTTCCTGCATTTTCTTCAGCTCTCCCTCGGCCCATGTTTATACTATTAAGGACAGGTCTTGTTTGAAGAACAAACACATAGCACTTAACTCAAGTGAATCCTGGTTCCCGTACCGTGAATGCTTTTCACAGACTGTCTCTTGCTAATCCACCTTTATCTCTCATATCCAGTTCTGTCCAATTCTTGCCCTAGGATAATCAGAGAAAGTTTTACTTCACTTACGTCATTCTTTAATCCTGGTTCACATAACCCTGCCACTTTTTCCTATCCACCACTGTAGGTACAAAGGCAGGCAGATCATAGAGGTCATAGACTCAAAAAAATATGCCCTTAAACCAAACATGCCCCATCTAACTAGTACCACCTGCCTGCGTATGGCCATTATCATTCTAAACCTTTCCTATCCATGAACCTGTCCTAATGTATTTTAAATGTTGTTACAGTACCTGCCTCAAATACCTTCTCTGGCAGCTCGTTCCACCCTCTATGTGAAAGATGACACAGTGAGTTTCATTGAGCAACCTGATCAATATTGCTTAAATTTCTGCTCACACCTTTTATAGGGCACAGGATGTAATGTTGACAGCTTGTGCTTATATGATGTTAGTCTAATTTGTCTAATCGACCAGAGTTACAAGCAGTTAGGCAGGCCACATCATTTGCATGCCTGACACCAGCCTCTGGAAACAAACAAGAGAAGAGATTGCCAGAGAGTGAGAGAAAAATATTCAAGGAAGTGCTCAAAGATTCTTTGAAGAAATGCAACATGGTAGACCTCTGAGGGGTGTTATAGAGCAGAGGGATCTAGGATTGCAGGTGCATGGTTCTTTTAAGGTCAAATCACATAATCATCATTAATAATAATAATAATAATAATAATAATTATTATTATTATTATTATTATTATTATTATTATTATTATTATTATTATTATTATTATTATTATAATAAACTTTATTACGGACTCGAGGTCCAGACAAGGGGCAACATTACATTAAAAAATGCATTGCATATTAAAAAATATTATAAAGTACATATAAAATCTTAGTATATTACATATAAAAGCATCATAAATTATATATTTTTTAAAACACAATACATAAGTTAAAAATCCAGATTAAAAGAATGATCAATGTCCTACAACGAGACAATGATACCAATGTCTCCACAGCTGGGATTCGTAGTTATGTTCTGACAAGGCCACAATAATTACATTTTTAGAGTCATTTATCCTGCAAATGAATGTATACATGTGATTTCTTAGGATAGCTTCTAAAGTACTGACTCCTGCAGCCACAAACATATTACTGGCACTACACCATCTAGGTTTCCTTAGCAGTGTTCTCATGGCATCGTTATATGCCACCTTTAGTCTCTGCAAACTTGTCTTTCCATAGTTCGACCACAGGTGCGCAGTGTAGAGTGGTGTGCAATATGCTCTAAATAGCGACATCTTCACCACATCTGCACAAGCACCAAATTTACACAAGAGAATACTCGCCTGTACATACAGCATGCGTCATTGCCTATAAATATCCTCATCATCTGTCATTTGTTCTTTATGACCAAAGTGGTCATAAAGGCTTTTGGCACATTGGTCTTCATCAGTCAGAGTATTGAGTGTAGAAGTTGGGAGGTCATGTTGCAGTTGTATAAGACGTCGGTGAGACCGCATTTAGAGTATTGTGTTCAGTTCTGGGCACCATGTTATAGGAAAGATATTGTCAAGCTTGAAAGGGTTCAGAGAAGATTTACGAGAGTGTTGCCAGGACTAGAGGTTTTGAGCTATCGGGAGAGGTTGAGTAGGCTGGGTCTCTATTCCTTGGAGTGCAGGAGGATGAGGGGTGATCTTACAGAGGTGTATAAAATCATGAGAGGAATAAATCTGATAAATGCACAGAATCTCTTGCTCAGAGTAGGGGAATCGAGGACCAGAGGACAAAGGTTCAAAGTGAAGGGGAAAAGATTTAATAAGAGTCAGAGGGGTAACATTTTCACACAAAGTGGATGGAACAAGCTGCCAGAGGAGGTAGTTGAGGCTGGGACTATCCTGACGTTCAAGAAACAGTTAGACATGTACATGGATAGGATAGGCTATAGATCAAACGCAGGCAGGTAGGACTAGTGTAGCTTGCACTTGTTGGCCGATGTGTGCAAGTTGGGCCGAAGGGCCTGTATCCACACTGTATCATTCTATGACTCGATGACTATAATCCTCACCAACTCCTGGGAACCTCTAGTTTATGACCACTCAGAGTGAAGAAGCAGCATGTGGGATGACATAGAGAACCTTGACTCCTTGTGTCAAGAGCACACAGAAACCTTGCTTGGGCAGCTTACAACCCAGCAGTATTGGTATTGTTTTCTCCAACTTCAAGCAACCCTTGCTTTCCCTCTCTCTCCATCCCTCCCCCATCCTAGTTCTCCTACTAGTTTTACTGTCCTCCTGATTAGATATTATTGATTTTACTGATTATATTGTCACCAAACAATGAATCATGCTACATTTCATTATCATTATCTACTTTGATCAGTCATTTTCACACCTTAACCTTCCATATATCAGGACACCCTCTCCCCTGACTCTGAGTCTGAAGAAGAGTCTCGACCCAAAACTCCACCCATTCCTTCTCTCCAGAGATGCTCCCTGTCCTGCTGAGTTACTCCAGCATTTTCTGGCTATCTTCCTTGCATAAGTAATTGTGTTTGTGCACCCCTTCACAAGCTGCCCGCCCATCGGTGCTATCGATTGAAGAGACTGAAGTTCCCTCATAAAGGTCCTCAGCCACCTCAGAAAACATTGCTGATGGGTTGCCCAAAATAGAACAAGACTTGTTTTGAAGCTTAAGGTGTCCTCCAGTTTTAATGGTAGCTCAAACTGATCAGCATTTTACAACCCAGACTCAAATACATAACATGAGCCACAGCTTGTTCAGTCAAAAGTCCTGCTAGTATGCACAATGAGTCCATTAACCAAAATTAAATCTATCTTACTAAAAGTCTGATCTTGACCACTTTCTGTCACGCTGCCATTTATGGCTGTGATTTTTGGCCACCTTACTCAGATTTCTCCTCCGCTGCGCAGGTCAAAAGGATTTTTCCCATCGATGAAAAATAAAAGAGTTATTAGTGTTTAACTAGTTGAGATTCACTCTCCTGAAGGCCGCGCCCCTTCAGGAGGGACTATAAAACCCGGAAGTGTTGAGTGCCTCAGTCAGTCTCTGCAAGATGGGAGAGCGAGAGGGTCACAGTCTGAGCTGTGAATGATGCTGAACACATGTCTACTAAACTGTGAGTGTGGTTTTACTGACCTTGAGTGCCCTTAATGTGGTTTGAAATTGAAAATGTGGTTGGTTTGAACTAAAGCACTGCAAATGGCTGGTGGTGGTTGGTTTGAACTAAAGCACTAAACATGGTTGATGGTGATTGGTTTGAACTAAAGTACAGCAAATGGCTGGTGGTGGTTGGTTTGAACTGGTAAATGATTAAACGTCTAAATTTGACATCTTCCTGTTTGCACTATAAATTGATTTTAGGTCAACTGCTACCACTTAGGGCTGTGATTTTTGGCCATCTTACTCAGTCCCCTTCCACTCATCAGGTGCAGAGGATTCTGAAGTGTTAGAAAAATGTTGAGAATGTCTCTCCAGTCAATCATGGCAAGAAGGTCACGCCCCTTCCAGTGGGAGAGGGGAGGGATTATAAAACTCGGAAGTGTAGGTGTGGCTCAGTCTCTGCAAGATGGGGAAGGGAGAGGTCATGACTCTGTCTGAGCTGTGAATCAACTGAACGCACTGAACGTCTACTGAACTGTGAATGTGGTGTTTATGTGGTGTTTATGTGGTGTTTAGTGTGGTTATATGGTTGCTTTATGGTGGTTTACCTATGCTTTATGGTATGAAACTAGTATGAAACTAGTATGAAACTGCATTTGAATGTGGTGGCCTTGCACTCTGCATGAAATGGTATGAAACTGCATTTGAATTTGGTGGCCTTGCACCCTGCTTGAAATAGTATGAAACTGCACTTGAATTTTGATGGCCTTGCACCCAGCTTGAAGTGGTATGAAACTGCACTTCAATTTGGTGGCCTTGTACCCTACTTGAAGTGGTATGAAACTGCACTTGAATTTGGTAGCCTTGCACCCTGCTTGAAGTGGTATGAGTGTTCTCCCGACGCCGGAGTTTCATCTTACTGGCAAGAGGGCCTGGAAACATCGGACTCCCGACGCCGGAGTTTCATCTTACTGGCAAGAGGCCTGGAAACATCGGACTGGCTGCGGAGGCCACAAATAGGCCCCGATCTCAGGTGATCACAGAGGAAGAGGACTGAACTTTCTGATGCCTTTCCCCAGAGCGGAAATTTTTGATTCTGTTGTGGGGGGACGTTTATGTTGAATTCTATAACGTGTTGTGTCATTTTTCTTGGTGGAGAGGGACCCAACGGGTTCCACTTAGTCTAGTTGAATCTAAAAGTCTGCTTTCTATACCTGGCTAACATAGGTTTGAAATTATGATTCAAATTATTAAATCTACAATGCAAGGTCTTGTCGATGGAGGGAGGATGATGCAGCGGAGTTGTTTGGAATATGGCTGCAGTTTAAAGTGGTCGGCAAAGCTTTACTGCTTGCATTTAATGGGTAATTTTGTATCTTGTGCTGCCAGTGGGAAGCCTCACATGCTGGCAGAGTTAATTGAAAATCCAGTCATGAACTGCTCCCCATTTGAATTAGAGGCTGGAAAATCATGCACAGAGCACTTGAATTTCTAATGTGTGCTGCCCGCAAGCAATATTTCCCCCCAGTTGAAGGTGGAAACATCACCTCTCTTGTGTATATGTTTAGATTTGAACAGTTGAAGGGCAACAGGAGATTTTATATTGTGAAGGCTTAAACCAGCAATTCCTGTGTTGCTTCTCTTTTACTAATATGCAGCGATTGAGTGTTCATTCTGTGAAACGTCAGAAATGGGATCTGGCAAGACGTACACTGTCTTATTGCATCCATCGGTCTGCATAATGATCCACGATAACATAACATTTACTGCACTGCTGTAGGTCACTGTGCCCAGCTCATCCATGCCACTGTTTATGCTCCACTTGAATCTCATCCCATATTATTTCAATTAACACAAAATATTTCAATTTATTTTTTCTTTATGTTTATCTAGCACCCTGAAATGAATCTAAGCTGCTTGTTTCAACTTGTGGTATCAGTTTTCACATTCTCAGCACAAGAGTGGATGCTTATTCCCTGAAATCCTTATTGAATTTATTCATGATTATCTTAAATTTATCTCATGAGTAACAAGCAGATTTTCGATGTAGTTACAAGAACGGATTGCGTCTGAACTGGAATATCTTCAAAAATTACCGCTAATATTTGAACAGTTCACACTATTTCCAGTCATTTCTTTGGCCATTGGTCTAGTTTACAGTGGATGTGACTTTATTGGTTTTAACAAAGTAACATAAGGAATAGAAAGATTGAGAATTATGTTGCTGCCGTGGGAGGTATTGCTGAGGTTGTGGAAAAGCGAAATTAATGACGAGACTGGGCAGCCTAGGGGAATAAGAGAGCAACATGCAATACAAGAAAGGGGCAGGAAGGTTATTGGCAGCATGTGATTTGCTGGTTAATGTTGTTAGAAGATTTGCTGGTTTAATATGTGGACAAAGCTGACAGCAGTGATTTTCATGCCAAGGATTAAGTTTGAGATATGAAGAGAAGAAGAGAGATACAAAGTGCAGGAGTCAGGTCGGAGAAACTTGAGAAACATGATCACAGTGAAATAGTCAGCATAAAATATGAGCAAGGAGATTGTGGTGTAAATATATACATTAGTTAAGCCATCGAGAACAGTTTTGATCAATATCTTACAGAAAGGTTAAGATCACCTGAGAAATAATATATATAGGATTTTAGAAGATGTTATCAGCAATGAAGAATTTTGCCTTGCCCTGATAGCCTGAATGACAACTCGAATGACCAGGTTCAATCTTCCCCTCAGGTGCTCTCTACATAGTTTGCTTGTTCTCCCAGAAACTGTGATAGTTTACTCTGTGTGCTCTTGGATTCTTGTATCTCAATGCCGTGTGGGTTAGGAGGTTAAATGGCCAATGTAAATTGCACCTTGTATGAAGGTGGGTGGTAGTATCTGGAGAAAGATGATGAGAATGTGAAAGGAATAATATAAAAGGAGATTAGTGTAGAATTAGTGCAGCTGGGTGTTAATGTTCGGCACAGCACCAGTACAATTAAGTCCTTATTTCCAAGCTCTAAGACTCCATAACATTCTTTGGGGAATCTACATGGTCTTGCTGTCTGCTGTTCTGTCAAGAGAGAAGCATGATGAAGTCTACTCTCCTTCAATCTCCCTGATGAATGGACCTCTCATATGCTCGGGGTAAATTTCCTGAACATCCGACGTTGTGATCCTTACATTTTTATACCTGCACATTTTCTATAGCTCAGATTAGTTTAGAAAAACAGTTTGGAAACAGGTCCTTCAGCCTACCAGGCCCACACTAGGTCTACGTTATCCCAATTTCTCATCCCCTCCCAACATACTAGGGGTAATTTACAGAGGCCAATTAACCTAAAAACCTGCATGTCTTTCGGATGTGGGAGATACCAGAGCACTTGGAGGAAAACCACATGGTCACAGGGAGAACATGCAAACTCCAGACAGCAGCCAAGGTCAGGATCGAATCCAGGTCTCTAGTGCCGTGAAGCAGCAGTTATACCAGCTGCACCACTGTGCTGTCCGCTATCACTAAAGCTGTAACACTATATTCTGCATTCTGTATATTTTCGCTTTTGCACTACCTGATGTACTTATGTAACAAATGGTTTGTCTGAACAAAATACATAACTAAATTTTTCATTGCATCTCAGTACACTTGATAATAATAAACCATTTCCAATGACGCAGTCATGTTTTCACGACTGGCAAATATTATAGAATTCCCGTCCAGCAACCACAGAAAATACAAAAACTTGGCAATTGTCACCACTATAATATTCACTCCCACCAACAACACAGTTTAGAGTTTAGAGATACAGCATGAAAACAAGCCCTTCAGCCCACCGAGTCCATGCCGACCATTGATCAACCATTCTTCAAATCCAGTGTTAAAACACATTTGTACTCGCTGGCTTTTGACCATGCCTGAGACTTTGCTTCTGTTTTTGGTGTTTTTGATGTTTCTTTATTTTACATATCTTTTCCTACTATTTCTTTTGATTGTTATTTTTGGTGTGTATTAACTTTTTTGTCAATGATTAGTGATGTACAGCACTTTGTTGCAACTATGATTGTTTTTAAAGTGCTCTATAAATAAAATTATTATTATTATTATTTATTATTCACACTCTTTTGTGTTATCCCTCTTTTTCATCTATTCCCTACACACTAGGGGCAATTTACAATGGCCAATTAACCTCCAAGATGTTAAGTGCCCAGACGAAACCCACAAAGTCACAGGGAAAATGTGCAAACTTCACACAGATAGCACCCGAGGACAGGATCAAACCCAGGTCTCTTGCACTGTGCGGCAGCGACTCTACCAGCTGTGTCACTGTGCTGCCCCTTCTTGCCCAGCTTTACAGCTGCAAGGTAAAACATATCTCCATCAGTACTTTGATAAAGAAGATGAATCTCTAAAAAGCATTGCTACTTTCTAAAGTTCATATGTGTTTTTCCTGGGACACTTTTGCTCGGCATGGATTCCAGCTGAGGGCCCATCTATTGGTCATTATCCACAATCCATTCACCCTCTCACTGGACCTCTCCTCACCCTCCTAATCATACTATACACCCAGAGAAACGGTTATCAAGATCTTCAGCTCTGGGAGTACCTGAACTTGATTGAAGCCTGGAAGGTCAAGAGTCAAGGGTGTTTTATTGTCATATGTCCCAGATTGAACAATGATATTCTTACTTGCAGCAGCACAACAGAAGATGTAAACATAGTACACTGTAAACACTATGATAAACAAAAAAAAGTTCAGTGTGTATATATACACATACTCACAAGTACACACACATAAGGTAGTCTTATGCCCCTGTCCCATTTAGGAAACCTGAACGGAAACCTCTGGATACTTTGCGCCCCACCCAAGGTTTCCGTGCAGTTCCCGGAGGTTGCAGGTGGTTGCCAGAGGTTGCAGGCAGTGGAAGCAGGTAAGGAGACTGACAAAAACCTCTGGGAACCACAGGGAAACCTTGGGTGGGGCGCAAAGTCACCAGCGGTTTCCATTCAGGTTTCCTAAGTGGGACATGGGCAGAACTCTTACTGGACTACCTCCCAGTTGATGGCCCCAACACCTAAGGTGAGGACTTCAGATAGCATTGTAAACAACAGTAATACACATATGAAAAATATGAAAATTACAGATTCTGGATGCCTGAAATATATTCTGGAAATACTCAGCTGATGAGACAGCATCTGTTAAGATGGAAAACGAGAAAAATCAGCACAACAAATTAATGAACAATGGTTGTCTTTATTAGAAGCATTATGTGTTAATGAAGCAGAATATAGAACATAGAAGAGTACACCCACTAAAGCACACAATGTGCTAAACATGACCCATGTTCTGATCTTATAGAAACATAAACTGATCTGCTTGTACATGATTCATATCCTTCTATTCCATGCACGTCCATGTGCCTATCTAAAAGCTTCTTAAATGTCACTATCATATCTGCCTCCATCACCACTACCCTTGGTAATGCATTCCAGGCCCCCACCACTCTCAGTGTAAAAAGCATTTCCATTAAACCGCTCATCCTTTAGAGGGTAACACATACATTAAAAGCAAGAGAGTAACTAGAGAGAAGCTAAGACCACTCGAGGATGAAGGAGAATATCTGTGTTTGATATGTAGGTGAGGTACTAAATGAGGACTTTGCAATTGTATTCACAAAGGAGAAGGACATGGTGGACAGAGAGAACAGCATGGAGAATAGTGATATGCAAGGATAGTTTGAGATCAGGAAGAAGTGTATGTGGAGCCCATGAAGAACATTAAGGTGGTTAAATGACCAGGCCTGATGGGATCTATCTCAGATTCTTAAGAGAAGCAAGAAGCAAGATTGCAGGGCCTTGATGAAAATTGTTGCAACTTCTCTGGCCACAGGTGAAGTCCCAGAGGACTACCAAGTAGCAAATATTGTTTATTTGTTTAAAAAGTGAAGTAGATTATTTGAGATAGAATTTACTCTCATTGGGAAGAGAGTGTGCTAATTAAGGACAGTCAGCATTACTTTGTACGCAGCTGGTCATGTCTTACTGACTTGTTTGAGTTTTTTGAGGAAGTAACAAAGGTGATTGATGAGAGCGGACAGTGGATGTTGATAACATTTCTCATGGTAAAATGATCAAGTAGATAAAGACGAAGGTGCTTAGGATTCAAGGTGATGTGGACATAAAGATTCAAAGTAGCTTATACATAGAAGCCAGATGGTTATAATGGAAGGGCATTATTCTGGCTGGAGGTCTGTGACCAGTGGAGTCAGTGGGGATCTGTTCCAGTATTATTACTTATGTTAGCCTACAGAGACATGGATGCAACACAATGCAACAACTTAACCATATAACCATATAACAATTACAGCACGGAAACAGGCCATCTCGACCCTTCTAGTCCGTGCCGAACACATAATCTCCCCTAGTCCCATATACCTGCACTCAGACCATAACCCTCCATTCCCTTCCCATCCATATAACTATCCAATTTATTTTTAAATGATAAAACGAACCTGCCTCCACCACCTTCACTGGAAGCTCATTCCACACAGCTACCAATCTCTGAGTAAAGATGTTTCCCCTCATGTTACCCCTAAACTTCAGTCCCTTAATTCTCAAGTCATGTCCCCTTGTTTGAATCTTCCCTACTCTCAGTGGGAAAAGCTTTTCCACGTCAACTCTGTCTATCCCTCTCATCATTTTAAAAAACCTCTATCAAGTCCCCCCTTAACCTTCTGCGCTCCAAAGAATAAAACCCTAACTTGTTCAACCTTTCTCTGTAACTTAGTTGCTGAAGCCCAGGCAACATTCTAGTAAATCTCCTCTGTACTCTCTCTACTTGTGGATATTCTTAATTATATGAATGTCCAATGAATAATTGGGGACAAGAGCCATCCACCTTACTGCCAGACACCTTACTGACAGTTACTTTGCTACTTATTGTGCTAACACCCAACATTAAAATCAAGCCATTGATTCTCAAAAGAGTATCATGGTAGCTCTGCATAAAGAAACATCCGGGAGTGAAGTGAAATGAATGGATCTAGTGGAGAGATATATAGGAATGGGACTGAGCTTTGTGGAATCATTAGAGAAGCATCTGGGAACTCATTGGAACAGCTCCAATCTTTTCAAGGAGAGATTAGGTTGTGGAAATTATTAGTTTTGTGTAATGCCCTGTCATATGCAAATGTTAGTACATTGTGTTATCACAATGTCTCAAAAGTACAATGAAAAGCAAAATAAAGTAAGATTGTTGTATTGATCAGACAGAGAGCCAAGTACTTGTGAGTACTCCAATCCCCCAACTGTTTTCATTAACTATAATTAACCTCTGGCAGTGTTGATACAGCAATTAGTCTTATAGGGATGGGCTAAATTACACACACATTATCTTAACAGTGAAATTATAGATTGTGAATCATTTTTATCTTCTGCTCCGTTGATAGTTTCATAAGGTTAAAAATGCCTTGGTTCCTCATCATTTCCTTAAGTTCTGAGGTAACTGTACTTATAGAGTCATACAGGATGGAAACTGCCCAACTTACCTCTGTTGATCTACACTTGTCCCACCTGCCCATGTTTGGCCATATTCCTCTAAACCCTTCCTTTCCATGTACCTGCCTAAATGTATTTTATATGTTGCTATACCACCTGCCTTCACTACCTCCTCTGGCAGCTTGTTCCATTTTACGACCACCCTCTGTGTAAAAAGGTACCCCTCAGGTTCCTATTAAATCTTTGCCTTTGCACCTTGAACCTATGTCCCCTGTATCTTGATTCCCCTAATTTGGGTAAAAACTGTGCATTCACCCTATCTATTCCCCCCATGATCTTATACATTGTATGACCTATGATGAATCACATGTAGGGACCACATCAGGTTGAGTTGATTGTCATATATGTAAGAATGTTGAAGTACAATGAAAATCTTGCTTGCAGCAGCATAACAGATGTAGACACAGATTACACACTGAAACAAAGATTGAGGGGGGACCTTATAGAAACTTACAAAATTCTTAAGGGGTTGGACAGGCAAGATGCAGGAAGATTGTTCCCAATGTTGGGTCAAGAACAAGGGGTCACAGTTTAAGGATAAGGGGGAAATCTTTTAGGACCGAGATGCGGAAAACATTTGAGTGGTGAATTTCTGGAATTCTCTGCCGCAGGTAGTTGAGGCCAATTCATTGGCTATATTTAAGAGGGAGTTAGATGTGGCCATTGTGGCTAAAGGTATCAGGGGGTATGGAGAGAAAGCAGGTACATGATACTGAGTTGGATGATCAGCCATGATCATATTGAATGGCGGTGCAGACTCGAAGGGCTGAATAGCCTACTCCTGCACCTATTTTCTATGTTTCTATGAAACATAAAATATGCAGAAATTATACCTAAATGACACGTCAATTCTGCAATACTGGGCAAAGAAAAATACTGTGCAAAAAAAAATCATGACATTATGACAAAACATAACTGGAAAGCTTGATTATGCAAGAGTTGGTAATGTGGTGTTCATTTACTGAAGTAGGATTAGGGTTGTACAAGTCAGTGCAAGAACCTGATGGTTGTGGGAAAGTAGCTGTTCCTGAACTGTGTGGTGTGTGACATCAAGCCAGACGTCATGCCTGATTGTATTATGGGGAACAAGGAAATGGCAGATGAGTTGAACAGGTACTTTGGACCCGTCTTCACTAAGGATACAAACAATCTTCCTGATGTACTAGCCAGAGGATCTGGGGTAGTGGAGGAATTGAAGGAAATCCACATTAGGCAGGAAATGGTGTTGGGTAGGCTGATGGAACTGAAGGCTAATAAATCCCCAGGGCCTGATGGTCTGCATCCTAGGGTACTCAAGGAGATGGCTCTAGAAATCGTGGAAGCATCGGTGATCATTTTCCAATGTTCTATAGATTCAGGATCAGTTCCTGTGGATAGGAGGGTAGCTAATGTGATCCCACTTTTTAAAAAAGGCAGGAGAGAGAAAACATGGAATTATAGACCAGTTAGCCTGACATTGGTGGTGGGGAAGATGCTGGAGTCAAGCATAAAAGATGAAATAGCGGCACATTTGGATAGCAGTACCAGGATCGGTCCAATTCAGCATGGATTTACGAAGGGGAAATCATGCTTGACTAATCTTTTGGATTTTTTTGAGGATGTAACCAGGAAAATGGACAAGGGAGAGCCAGTGGATGTAGAGTACCTGGACTTTGAGAAAGCATTTGATAAGGTCCCACATCTATCTATCTCCATCTCCATCTCCATCTCCATCTCTATCTATCTATCTATCTATCTATCTATCTATCTATCTATCTATCTATCTATCATCTATCTATCTATCTATCTATCTATCGTTTTACTAAAACTCTCATCTTGTCCTCTTCCGGTTTGCGTTGTTTTTAAATTTGCTTTTAAACTGTACCCTATATTGCTAGGATATTTTCGCCACTTTACAGACCATTCTCCTCTGCACCAAGCGCACAAAGTTTTGTTCTGATCGGTGGAATATCACAAAAGTTATGAAGGTTTAAAATAATGTGAGATCAGCAGATTGGTCTTCTCACCTGTCTGTCATCATGAAGGTAACGCCCCTTCCGGCACCCGCTGTCAATCACTGGGGCGAGCAGAAAAACGTCCCGGTGGCGGGGCAGAGTCCGTAAGCCATGCTGATGGAGTCCACATGCCGTGCTGGTTGAGTCCGAAAGAGTGGAATCGGAGATGCCGGTTTGTGGAGTCGGGGAAGCTGTTGAGTGGAACCAGGTGGTGCTGTGTGGTGCTGCGGCCGGTGGCTGCTGAATGGACCCTCCCCCCAACACACGCCCTTTACATCTCCCCATTCCTCCCCCCTTCCTCCCACCCCCCACACCACCCCTTCTCCTCCACCCACCCCATCGCCCCATGCCCCCCTTTCCCCCCACACCCCCCTGCCCCCCACACACCCCTCCCATGCACCCCCCTCCCTCACTCCCCACCCCCTCTCCAACAACCCCCCCTCCCACACACATCCCCCCTCCCCCACATGCCTTCACCCCCTCCCCCACAACTCCTTTGCCCACACACCCCCGCACACACCACCCCCACTCCCCTCTACCCCCTCTCTCACACACAACCCCCCCCCACATACCCCCCCCCCCCACACCTCCCTCCCTCAAACCCCCACACCCGCCTCTCCCAAACCCCCACCCCACACCTCCCCCTTTCCTCCCACACCGCCCCCTTACCCCACACCACCCCCACCCCCCCCCACTACCTCCTCCACCATCCACCCTCCCCCACATCCCCCCCCTCCCACACACACACACCCTCCCACACACCCCCTCCACCCCCCCCCCACAACCCCCCTCCCACACACACACCCACCCTCTCCCACCCACCCCCTCCTCCCCCACCCCCTCCCTCCTCCACCACCCACCTTCCCCCACAACCCCCCTCCTCCACACACTCCACCTCCCACACACCGCCTCCACCCCCTCCCCCACAACCCTCCTCCGACACACACCCCCCCTCCCCCACTCGCCCACACAGCCCCCCTCCCATACAAACACAACCTCCCCCACACCACCCTCCCCCCAAACCCCCTCACCCCCCCCCCTCTCCCACCCCCCCTCCTCCCCCACACCTCCCCCCTCCTCCACACCACCACCCCCCTTACCCCACAACCCCCCCTCCACCGCCCATCCTCCACAACCCCACCTCCCCCACACACCCCCTCTCCCACACCCCCCCACACCACCCCAAACCCCCCCCTCTCCCAGGATGGTGGGACTGTAATATGCTGAGATAATGGAGCGGCTGGGGTTGTGTACTCTAGAATTTCGAAGGATGAATGGATATGTTATTAAAACATATAAGATTATTAAGGATTTGGACACGCTAGAGGCAGGAAACATGTTCCCGATGTTGGGGGAGGCCAGAACCAGGGGCCACAGTTTAAGAATAAGGGATAAGCCATTTAGAACAGAGTTGAGGAAACACTTTTTCACACAAAGAGTTGTGAGTGTGGATAATTAGCCATGATGACATTGAATGGCCATGCTGGCTAGAAGGGCCTACTCCTGCACCTATTGTCTATTGTCTATTGTCTATTGTCTATTGGTAGCAGTGAGAAGAAGGCCTGGCCCGATGGTGAAGATCAGAGACTCAATGCTGGGTATGTTGACCTGCAAAAGGAATGCTAACTATTGTCCACTTCCCTGCCAGTGCATTGGGAGGATATTGCAAGTTGTATGTAAAACTGGTCACTCTGTCACTGGAAGGATGTGGAAGGTGCAGAACGGGTTTACCAGAATGCTGCCTGGATTAGAGCATATTAACTAGAAGGAGAGTTCAGATAAATATAAGGTGTGAGGCAATGTTTAAAGAATGTGTGTGGTCATGTGTTTTACATAGAGGGTGGTAGGTACCCGGAATCTACGGCTAGATATGATGGTGCAGAAATAATAATGGTGTTTAAGAGAATTTTGAATAAGCACATGGATATACAGGGCATGGATGGATCATGTGCAGGCATATGGGATTAGCATTATGTTCGACACAGACAGTGTGGGCTGAAGTCTCTTTACCTATGCTGAACTTCTCTATATTCAATGTCCAAACATTAGAAATGGTAGTGGGAACAGCCTTTAGGCCAGGTATGTCAGGCCACCATTCTAAGGGACCTGGCTATTCTTTATTTTAGATCATTACCTTTTTGGGTGAAGAATTTCAGTCTTGACTAGCCCTCTATTTGAAGCTATGACTGCAGGTCTATATGCCCCAGTGAGATGAAGCGTCTACACTCTTAAGCATGTAAGAACATGTCTGTTTCTATTTCAAACTAGGATTCTATCTGATCAAACCTCTTTGCACTTCCATTATCTTTGACCAGGAAGATCTGTCTAGTAGAAGTTATGCAAGGGTTGGTGGCGGAAGCAAAAATGATAGAGATATTTAAGATGTTTTTAGATAGCATATGCAGAGAATGGGGTGATATGTATCAAGTGCTAGCAGACAAGATTATTTTAATTTGGCATCATGGTCAGCACAGATATTGTAGACTGAAGGGCATGTTCGTGACCTGTGCTGTACTATGATCTTTCCAGAGCCCAATGTAATTGCAATCAAACTCCAATCCTATTGCTAACACATTATTCAACTCACTAATTCCTTACTGTATCTGCATGTATGCTCAAGATATGTTATCTTGTGAGATGACTTGTCAAAATAATAAAAGTTTTTCAATGAGGGTGATTCAAGATCATTTGAAGATTCTCCCTAGGCTTGATGGTGGAACATCTTAATAACCAGGACTAGAAAAGGCCTTGCAAGTAGCAATGGCATGGCTACCAACCAGCTGGAAAGTATTGTTAAATTTTTCATTAACTGTAGCAAACTAAACCTTTCATTCGAAGGACATGAAGTGCCAATCATGCGTTATTGTTAACTTCATGGAAGAAGCCCATAAAAGTAGGACCCCAAATGAATAATTTAGTAACTGGTTTCCCATGAGAATTATTCCCATTGTGAGTTATGCTTTTATGATCTACTTATGACAAATGTTAAGTCTAAAATGTAGTTGCAAAGATTATGTGTTGGTTTAGAATATAATACAGTAAAGAGAATTTGATAGGGAGGCTGAGAAATGTTCATATTTCAATGTGCATTTGGACCCTTCCTGATTTTAAACAGCAATTCAACCTTCGATTGGCAATTGCTAATTCACAAGAACCGAAGAACAGAAGAAACTAGGAGGAGTAGACCGTCAAGCCTGTCCCACCATTAAATATCATAATGGCTGATCCATGCATTCCTCAACTCCTCTGATGTGCCATCACTCCATACTCCTCTAGTCCTAAATTTAGCAAATATTTATCCATTTCCACATAAAATGCTTCTAATTATTAAGCTTACATCACCTGTCAAGAAATAAAATTCTAGAGAGTCATGACTCTTTACGAGAAGAACATTTCTCCACACTTCACACCGTAGAGACCACTCATGGAGTATGTTGTTACTATTAGTACCCCCTGACTTTGGTACATGGAAACTAGAGGAACAGCATTTTGTTGACACCTACAAAGCCCTGGATCTTAATTGCTTCATTAACTGTTTTTTTAACCTGCAAAATTGAACGTGAAAGTTCCAACAAAACTTTATTTTTTCAATCCCATGGATTCATAACATTACTATCACACAATTTCAAAGACATTTGGTCAGATGTCTAGATAGGAAAGGTTTAGAAATATATAGGCCAAATGCAGGCAGGTGGGATGTGTAAATGTGGCATCTTGGTTGGCGTGGGCAAATTGGGCCAAAGGGCCTGTTTCCACGTGTTATGACGCTATGAAATTGAATCATAAAAGTCCATTTATTTCTCCTCATTCCTGCTACTGTAATGAACTGCCTCACCTTTCTGCTTTGAGTTTCATCAGTAATGAAAATACCACCAACCCATCCATGTCCTTTTGAAATCTGTTGGTGTCTTGCTCACCGTTCATTATACTTGCAAGTATTGTGTTCAGTATTTATGGTGGAAATGTTCCCTGCATCTCTAAATTCAAACCCATCATGGACATCAAAAGTACCACTGACCCTGACATGGCACCGTGTGAGCATCACAATATGCATCTCTCCTGCCAATCTGAAAATTAGCTTTGCTCTACTTTCTGTCCCCGGGCCCATTTTGTATCCTTGTTGGTCTCGCTGCCTGGCTCATGGATTTCAGCCATGTGTGACATTTGTCATTTTATCAAATATACTTTGATGGTCACAAGAGGTTCCTATGGTAAATTTGTAGGCATATTTCTGACGTGCAAAACTGGTGGGCAATGTCAATTACCTTGCTATAGAGGGTACATAATTCCTAAATCCTATTCGGTAAATTAATCAGGTTGTGCTGATTGAGAGAGAAAAATAGGCCCATTATTGCAGATGGATACAGACAGAGAAAGTTATCTACGCAACATTTTGGAATTTGAAATTGAGTCAAGAAGATTGTAAGCAGAAGATTAGTTTATACTGGGCTTTGTCAGAAAGAATGTAGGAGGGTAATGATAGAGATATCAGAGTGGGTGAGGGATGCAAAAATAAACTGTAAGTTGACTGGAAGTTTTGAGCCACTCTTGCAGATTCAACAAAGAAGTCTGCACAGCAGTCATGTAATCTGCAAAGTGACAGGTGACTGGAAGTTGTAGTGATTAAAATGTAATTAGATTCAACACAGTGGCAGTACAGTTAATGCTGCTGATTTACAGATGTTGTGACTCAGGCTTCACGCTGACCTTTGGTGTTGTCAGTATGACATTTATATGTTCTCCCTGTGACTGTGTAGGTTTCCACTGGGTGCTTTGGTTTTATTCCTGCATCCCAAAGATAAACTGGTTGCTGTAATTGCCTCCAGGGTAAGTGGGTGGCAATTATGAGGGAGTTGACAGACATGTGTAAAGTCACAAGGAAATAATGGGATGAAATGGGAATGTTTCGAGTGTCGGCATAGGCTTGATGGACTGAATGATCTTCCTTTTGTGTTGTTGTGGAAATACATGTGGGATTGAAGTGAATTGGGATAAGGCCGCCTATGCTAGTTGAGGAGCAATTTAGCAAAAGTGGACTGGGAACAGTGAATTAAAAGTGAATCATCTCAGAGCTAAGGGAAACATTGAAGAAGGAGATTTGAGGCAAACATGCTGTTACAAACGAAAGTGGCATATAATGGTCATATCTGGAGCTCACACCCACTTAGGCCATCAGAGTGGTGACAGAGAATTGAGAATCAGTGAAGGATTCACCCTCTCAGCAGGTTGCCATATGGCAACATTTTAATGACTTGTTTTAGGGACTTAATTGATATCATAAACCTCAATTTCATGAGAAAAAGTGTCTGACAGTCTGCTCCAATTTTTTCTTTTAATGGTCAGATGTTATGCACTCTTATGGGTCCAGTAGGTAATGAAATGTAGGTTAATTAAATGTCAGTAACTCTTGCTAAAATTGAATTATATACTTCCACATCAGCATAATCCAATCAATAGAACAAATCCCAACCTGGATATCCTGCTCTTCCTGTTGTGCCCCATTCCCACATCATGCAGGGCATCAGGGATTGACATTGGGTTTCTGCATTGAACATACTGGCAATTGCAGTAGGGAGAGCTCAAATGATATATTTTATTTACAGTGGTAAGAAAGTCCAGGATCATCAGGGTACATGTGCAATGATGCTGGCAATCTCAGGGCTGTTTCAGCAGCTCAGATCTGGTCTTCAAAGAACTAATAGTGGCAATTTCAACCTTCTTCCCACAGTTCACCCTTGTCTCAAGAGTAGACACTGACAGTACAGGTCTCTTCCTGGCAGCTCAGCTTTAGGCTTGAAGAGGCAGCACTGGCAGCCTCTGAATTATCCTGGCAACCAGTCTTTGCCTCTGTGTGTGGGCAAAGTCCCTCATTGTCTGTGTGAAGGATGAGGTTCTGCCATCACAGGCTGGCCCCAACTACTCAGTCTTACCCTCAGGAGAGGCACTATCCATCTAGGGTTTCTTCCCAGCAACCCTGTCTTGAACACAAAGCACTATTGATGGTCTCCTGTTTGTCCCAGTGGCTCAGGCTTGCTCAAGCCTGCAACAGGACTTTTATCAGCAGTAGGCTGACAAGGTTCAAATGGCCAATCAATATCAGCTAATTGGACCCAGCTGTTACCAATAATGCTGGGAATTGGCCTATCCTGGCCTGTCAGCTGGTTAAAGGGCATCCAATGGAGAGGGTGCTGCCACACATGTTACACCATTGCATTGGTAATCATTTATCTTTGGCTTTTCCCCTTGGGGAGCCTTGTTACATCTAAGCAGGCAGATCAATGTAGGACATGAAATGTTGATGTTTCCTTTCACCCACTCGACTTGTTGAGTTCCTCCAGCAATTCATGTTAAGCTCCAGATTCCAGATCCTAAGGTCTCTTGCGTCTCCAGGAAATAAGTAATTTCACAACACATTGTGCTCATTCCATTCCATCCAAATGCCACATAGGTTCTGAGGAATTTAAAGAAGAAAACAAACCAATTTAGGATAAAATTACAGGAAAATTGCATACCAAAACCATTCCAGTAGACAGACCTTGGCTAGAGTCACAAGATCTCTACCTGGTGTACAAAGTGAATTGTGCCCTTGTCAGAATGGGTGGCGCAATGGCACAGTGGTGGAGTTGCTGCCTTACAGCACCAGAGACTCGGGTTCAATCCTGATTACGGATGCTGTTTGTATGGAGTTTCTACATTCACCCTATAACCGCATGCATTTTTTCCGAGTGTTCAGGATTCCTCCCGCACACCAAAGATGTACATGTTTGTAGATTCATTGGCTTTGATAAAATTGTCGTTAGTGTGTAGGATAGTGTTAGTGTACTAGGTGATCACTGGTCGATATGGACTCGGTGGGCCATAGGGCCTATTTCTATGCTATATCTCTAAAGTCTAATGTCTATGGAATTGGATCTCACTCAGGACTGACCAAGAAAAGAAACTTTAACATCAAAGAATTGGCAAAATTTGTCTCCCCTCCATTCTACTTAGCTGATATACTAATCAAACAATCTATTTCCAATAACAATAACAGAAAGCACTGGAATTACAACATACTGTAGATCAGGCAGCATCCATGGAAAAAGAAAGTGTTAATGCTGTAGGTTAAATATTTCTTATTAGAACGTGCTCGTTTGAGGAAGGATCTTGAACCAGCAATGTTAATTCTGTTTCTCTTTCCGCAAATGCTGTCTGATCTACTGAATGTTTGTGTTTTACACTCCTCACATCAGCCATTAAAAAAAAATTTGCAATTGATTTCCAGAATTATCTGGAGTAAATAAACCCAACAGGGTACATTTCTCTAAAGGATGAAGTTGAGATCTCTGAGCATTAACCAAGAAAACTACATTTTCACTCCTGTGCACCCTTTGTAAAGTTTTGATAGTGCGCAATAAACAAGATGACACGAACTGAGCCATGTTCTGTTTTAATAAACCGTATGATGAAAGCAATATAGTTGGGTATTTTACGGAGGTTCGTGATCAGTTCCATAAAGTATATAAAAAACAGCATGCAAGTGAGTAATTCTAGGAAAAGTCATGACAATCAGCAAAAGAACACATAGCTTAACTGAGCTGTGACGTTACCCTGGTGAGGAGTTTTTCCATTCGCGAAATCAATGTAGGCATTAATGATATGACCAATGTGTAAAGCACACTCTGAATTATTTTTGAGAAGGTGATGAGTCACACCTTGAACCTCAAGAGACCGCAGGCCGAAAATCTTCCCACAGTGTTCTTGTGTTTCAAGTTGAGCATCTCCAAAATCTTTATGGGTTTGAGATATCCTGTCAAAGTAGCGATATTCTGCAGCTTTGTGCCTGAATAATAATATCCTAGACTCCCCCATTACAAGTATATTCTGCCCATAACATAATGGAGGCACCAGAGAGGAGAGAGTGAATTTTTCAATGGAGACACAAGAAATTGCTGATGTTGGTTTACAAAAAAAGACAGATAATGCTGGAGAAACTTAAAGGGTCATGCTGCATCTCGGCAGTACACAACGAACTGCAATTATAAGTTTACAAAAAAAAGACAAAAAGTACTGGAGGACCTCAGTGGCTCAGACAGCATCTCTGGAACTTTTCAAAAAAATCCAGGTCCCCTTAGGTTTTATGACATCAGGTCAAACACAGGAAAGGAAATTTCAGGCAGAATACCATCTATAGGCCTGATAAACCAATACCCCATGTGAAACATAATGTGGAAGAAACACTCAGATTAGAAGAACAAAGAGTTTTAGGATGGTCAATTTTCATTGGCTATTTTGCCCTCACTTCCTGCCCTGGAGCGTTTCAGGATTTCACCTTCTATTTGGATCTTGTGAGAAAGCCAATGAGAGCTAAGCCCACTTTCACTCTACCTGTTGTGCATGTACATATCTGTTTCTGATTCTATCATTTAGTTTAGTTTAGTTTGGAGATACAGCACGGAAACGGACCATTCAGCCCACCGGGTCCATGCTGACTAACGATCCCCGCATATTAACACTATCCTACACACATTGGTGACAATTTTTACATTTACCAACCCAATTTATCTTCATACCTGTACGTCTTGGGAGTGTGGGAGGAAACCCACGTAGATCACGGGGAGAACGTACAAACTCCGTACAGATAAGCACCCGTAGTCAGGATCGAAACCGGGTCTCTGGCGCTGCATTCACTGTAAGGCAGCAACTCTACCACTGTGCCACCGTGCCGCCCTTAAATCTATCTGTAATAACCACCAGATAGGTCTGATGGAGATGTCTTTTCTTCACATTGATGACATCATGATTCAGTAACGAAGATGTACAAATGAACATTACTGCACAGCTAGGCAAAACCCCATGAATACATAAATGGATATATTTCTATTAAATGGATTAAATTAAGTCATCAGAGAGCATCAGCCAAGAAATGAATTTAGCGGTTAGCATTTGGGAACTAAATGAAAAAAAAATACAGTTAATTAATACCTATATAAAAATATCATATGTTACATATATTAATAGAGGAATAGACACAAATAAATCAATAAATTAATGGAGCAGTAAGCATGTGAATCAGTAAATCCATAGAGCACCAGGCATAGCAATAAATCATAAATGAATACAGCAGCAGATTTAAATCAATAAATTAATGGAGCACTGTATTAATATCAACTTTCTGCTTTCTATCTTCATAGCTGCAAGCTGGCTTTCACTACTTTTGGAAACCATTTACTTTCCAATGGAGGTTAAGGATTTTTCCTGTATTTACAGGTATTATTGAGGCAATGAACCAATCACCTCATTCACACACCTGGATACGGTGGATGTGGAAAGGATGTTTCCACTAGTAGGAAAGTCTAGGACAAGAGGCTGTAGCCTCAATAAAAGGATAAAAGGATGTATCTTTAGAAAGGAGATTAGTTTAGTTTGAGGTAGGCACAAAATACTGGAGTAACTCAGCGGGACAAGCAGCATCTGAAGAGAAGGACTGGGTGACATTTCGGGCCAAGACCTTTCTTCACATTATTCAAATACTTCAAATTTTTCACATTAGTTTAGTTTAGTTTAGAGATACAGCATGGAAACAGGCCCTTCAGCCCACCAAGGCAATGCTAACCAGCAATCCCTGTGCAATCTCACTATCCTACACACATTGGGCACAATTTTTCAATTTTTATCGAAGCCAATTAACCTACAGACCAGTTTGTCTTTGGAGTGTGGGAGGAAACCGGAGCACCTGGAGAAAACCCACGCAGGTCATGGGGAGAATGTACAAACTCCTTACAGACAACACCCATAGTTAAGATCGAACCCAGGTCACAAGGGACTGTAAGACAGCAACTCCACCGCTGGACGACCGAGCAGTCCTTATCAATTTGTTTTAAGATCGTGGGAGGTGGAACCGAGGAATTGCAGATGAGGAGGAATTTATTTTGTCAGGAGGTGGTGAATTTATGGAATTCATTGTCACAGGCTGCTGTGGAGGGCAAGCCAATTGGTATTTTTAGGGCACAGATTCACAGTTTCTTGATTAGTAAGGGTGTCAGGGGTTATGGGGGGAAGGCAGGAGAATGGGGTTAAGGGGGAAAGAAAGATCAGTCATGATTTAAAGGCAGTGGGGAAATGATGGGTTGAATGACCTTATTCTGCTCCTATAACATGAACTTATGAACTCCCTTCCCTAAGGTACTGCCACACACCTTTACTCTTAACTCTACCGCAAGTGGTTATACCGTGATTGTACGTTTTTGGGACTACTTTTTAGTGCTCTAAAATCTTACACACCATCCTGATCTTTTGCACTCATTGCAACATTTATTGTGCATTTTTCATGACAGTGTGCATGCTATTTACTTTGTCAGGAAGAAAAGGTGTGCAGAGAGGTCAGGGTTCAGCAGAACACTGACTGTGATATCAAAGGTCAGGGGCTCCGGTCACACTCCACTCAGAAGCTGGTGGTCTGTTGCAAGTCCAGGTGTCAGATTCTGAAATAAAACATAAATGGTAGAATCAAGGCTTTCTGACAAATACATGAAAAATAAAGCTGTAATTTCTATATTAACAAGGAAAGGGGTAATTGAGCAGATCTTAACAAAGGACTCAACAACCAGATACTGGAACCAAAGATACTGGAACCAGTCAGTAGAAGCCTATAATAGAAAAACAAGGTGTTCTATTTCTTGTGAAACATATGGCAATATATTCGTCTGCCTGTATATATTTGGAAAGTTCAGATGTGGTTGAGAGCTCTTTCATTAGAACAAAGGAAACTGAAGTATGCAATCAATGTCTCAATTCACCCTCAATTGATGACTCAGAGCTCCTTCATGCTGAATAAAATCAGGAAGGAACAGAGAAAGTAGGAAGGGCACTGAATATATTATTGGTGAGAAACTTTATTATCCACTTGCAGGGGAGGCTCATGGGCCTGTCCCACTTACGTGACTTTTTCGGCGACTGCCGGAACCCGTCATAGGTCGTCGCAGGTCGGTGAAAATTTTCAACATGTTGAAAATTCAGCGGCGACCAGAAAGATGCAACAACTCTTTGGGTGACTGAGGAGACAGCTCACGACCATACAGGCGACAACCTAGCGACATGTCGTGGGGTGAAGCCGATATGGTTGTGAGTAGTCGCCCAAAGAGTCCAACTTATTCTGGTCGCCGCTGGATTTTCAACATGTTGAAATTCTTTGGCGTCCTGTAATGACCTATGATGGGTGCCGGCAGTCGCCAAAAAAGTTGCGTAAGTGGGACAGGCCCATTAATAGCATCATCCCTCGCCAAGGTTGCTGTGCTAAATGATTAACTTGCCAGGCCTGCACTCCATAAATAGCCACTCCTCTAAGCAAGCTATTCCTGGCAAATCCCAGGGACCATCAGCAGCATGTGTCTAACCAATATAAGGGATAATTCAAGAGAGGCAAACTAGAGAATGCAGATACTGGAATCTGGAGCAAAAAAATAAGCTGCTGAATTATGACCCTTCATCTAGATTGAAAGAGTAGTGATGGCCAGAATAAGGAGGTCAGTATGAAGGGTTGTGCAAGAAATGACAAGAAATGGGCAGATTCAGGTGAGGAGTGGTAGATTGGCAGATTGAGTTAAATGGGGGAGGGAAGGGAGGAGATAGCAACTGAGACTGGGAGGTGAGAAGTAGAGGTATCCAAGATCTACAGATACTGGAACTGACAGGCAAGGAAGGTGGACCATGGAAGCAAATAAGAAAGGTAGGATAGTCAGAGTGGAACAGAGGGAAGGAGGAGACCCAGAGGGAGAACTGTGAGAATGATAGGTGGAGTAGGTGGGAGGGGTAGAGCATTGGTGATAAGGAGTGGGCGGGGGAAGGCGGGTGAGAAGAAGGGAGTGTCCGAGAGTGTGGATCAAATGAAGATAGAAAGAGACAGTGGGAAAGTGTATTACCTGGAATTTAAGAATTCAATGTTGGTGCAGTCAGGCTATAAAATACCCAGGAGGAATATGAGATGCTGGTTTGCATTTGGCCTCATCCTTGCAGTGTAGATTGAGGTCACTACAGCAGACGGAGTGCAGGTGCTCGACAAAGCAGTTGCCCAGTCTGCACTTGATCTCGCGAATGAAGGGGAAGTCACACTGAGAGTATCAAATGCAACAGAGACGGTTGAACTGTGTGTGGTTTGGAAATACAGCATGGAAACAGGCCCTTCGGCCCATCAAGTTCACGCTAACCATCGACTAGTTATTTATTGTCGCACTTTCACATCCACTTTCACATGCACACACTAGGGGCAACTTACAGAGGCCAATTAGCCTACACACCTGGACGTGATAGTGATGTGTGAGAAAACTGGAGCACTTGGAAGAGACTGACATGGTCACAGGGAGAATGTACAAATTCCACACAGATCTCCAGCTCAGGATCTAACTCAGTTCTCTGGTGCTGTGAGGCAGCAGCATTATCAGCTGTGCCACTGTGCAACCCAGATAAGAATAAAATTAATGCGAAGTGCAAGTGTAATTTTGTCTCACCTATTTTTTAAGTCCTTAGATAATGATGATGGTGGAGGTCTAGGGACACCTCTTATGATTGCAAGGGAAACTTCTGATAACAGATAAGGGGAAACAGCCTGTGCAAGGAAAGGAATCGGCGGGTGGCGGGCATGGTTGAGCAACCCAGAGAATCATGGAGGGAGTGGTTCCTGTGGAAAGGGGTGAGGAGGGGAAGGTGTGATTGGCAGTGAGATATCAAGCAATGAGAGTGAGTGAGGAGTGGGTCTGTACCTTTTCCATTTGAGAAAGTGTGCTTCTTATGTCTTTCCCAAAATAGTAGTCAGTGTGACCCATGTGGCAAACATATGTGTACATATGTGTACATCTCCCATTTCAAAAAGAAAATCAGAAAAGCCCAAATCTATAAAATCTTTGGAGGGTTTAACAGGGTTGATGCTGAGCGGGGCTACCAGACCAAAGGATCAGCTTCAAACTGGCTGTCTATTTGGGACTGAGGAAACCTTTCTTCACTCAGAGGGATGCGAATCTTTGGAATCCTCTATGCCAGACATCTATGTCTGTTCTTTTGTTGAATACATTGAACATTTTGAACATTCCTTAATTATGGGAATAAAAGGAAATGGGATTAGGAAATAAGTCAATTTTACACCTTTCCGTCTCCTCCATTGTCAGTGAGGCTAAATGCAAATTGGAGAAACAGCATCTCATATTTTGCTTGGGCAGTTTACAGCCCAGTGGTATGAATATTGATTTCACTCACTTCAGGTAGCCCTGGCGTTCCGTTCCCAATCTCTCTATCCCTCCCCCACCCAAGTCACACTAGTTTCTCGTTTTCACCCAACAAACAGCTAACAAACCATGTTTCCTTTATCATCAATACTTTTTGCATAGTATATTTAATTCATTGTTCTTTATCTCTCCACATCATCATCTACTGTATATCTCTCATTCCCCTTATCCCTAACCAGTCTGAAGAAGGGTCTCGACCTGAAACGTCACCCATTCCTTCTCTCCAGAGATGCAGCCTGTCCCGCTGAGTTAATCCAGCTGTTTGTGTCTATCTTCAGCTTAAACCAGCATCTGCAGTTCCTTCCTACACCTTACTTCATGGTGGAGCAGGCTTAAAGAGACCGACTGACCTTCAACTGTTCCTGTTCCAAATAGCTTTCACTTAATCTAGTGTGCATTCATGGCTTAAATAAAAATCTAAACTCCTGAGAATACATACAGTACAGTGATCAATGAATAGGGCAATTCAAGTTGACTTCTAATTTTTGGAATGGGGACATAATCGGGAAAAATCTCTGAAGAAAAAAACATCAGATTATTATTTCTGTATAAAACCATTTATCACAGCTGTTCTAAGTTTTCAACAAAATATTTGGAACTCCTCCAAAGTGCCAATCATACCCAGAGCAATTCAAACAATTCAAAGCTGGTGTGTCACCCAAACAAACAGAAATTTTGTTCAACTTGTTCTCCTGAAGCGACAGTACTGCTTCAAAAGATTTCTTTCCATTCTAATGCATGACAAAATTGCAGACAATTGGAGAGTTATTATGAACTGACACATGGGGGGGGCAATTTTACCTTTGGAAGATAGTGTAAGATGAGTAATGTGAGCATGCTCTGCCATCTATCAAAGCCAACAGTCCTAGTTGATGTTACATATTTTCCATTGAAATGACTTTATTGAAGTATGCAAAATCATGAGTGGCATGGATGAAATGATTACTTACAGTCTATTTATTCTCAGAGTAGAGGATTCTTAACCTAGAAGGCATAGATGTGAGTTGTGAGGGGAGAGCTTTAGGAGGGACCGCAGCAGCAACTTTTTCATTCAGAGGATTGTCCATATCTGGGTCAACCTGCCAGAGGAAGTAAAAGAAACGGATACAATTAAGTCGTTCAGGGAATTAAGGGAAGAGAGGGGGGAAATGGGGGGAACACCATCCCCTATTTCCCACTCCCCATCTTTCCTGTGTTCTCTCCACCCCAGTAAACACCCATTTCTCCCAGTATCTCATTCCTTTACCCCACTGATTCTTCCACATATATCCCTCCATCTGGATATATATTTCACTCCAATTTCACTCCTCTTACACTTATCCACCTTTATAGCACCAGGCTTTGTCCAACCCTCATCTATTTTTCAGCTTTCTTTTCCTTTCTACAATATCAAAAGAAGGAATCCAACCATAAACATCACTTGTCCACATTCTCCAGTGCTGCCGCCTGACCCACTAAGGTAAAAATAATGATGGTGTGACTGTGATGATTCTTCCCTTTTAATAATTGGAAATAAAGTATAATGATAATGTTCTGACATGAGCCTCTAGTGATGAGACGTAGTACAGGAAGGAGATAGAGAGCTCAGTGGCATGATGTCCGGACAATAAGCTCTCCGTTAATGTCAGCAAGACGAAGGACCTAGTTGTTGACTTCAGGAAGCATGATGGAGTACATGCCCCAATCAGTGTCTGTGGTGCTGAAACGAAAATGGTTGAGAGCTTCAAGTACCTTGGTGTTAATATTGTCAATGATCTGTTGCGGATCAACCACATTGATGCGACAGACAAGAAGGCATACTAATGCTTCTACTTTCTGAGGAGACTGAGGACATTTGCCATGCCTCCAGTGACTCCCACTAATGTCTATAGCTGCACCATAAAAAGCATACTGCTTGGTTCGGGAACAACTCTGCCCAAGACTGCAAGAAACTTTAGAGAGTTGTAGATGTAGCCTGGTTCATCGCACAGACCAGACTTCTGCCCATTGATTCTATCTACACTGTAGAAATGTTACAACATTTTGAGATTTTAAAAATCAATTCTGCAATTTATCCCATCAGATAAAGCATAAAAAGAAGTTTAATTTGACACCTAATTCACTTTCATATATTCAGTATTAAAAAAGTTATGGACATTTTCATACTCGAAAATTAGCATCTTGTTCCCTATTGCTTTTCCACTGACTTAACTCAAAAGCTGTGATCAAGGACAGTCAAAAGCCTATAACTTTCTTAAAAATTAAGAGAACCGAATGAAATTTTCAGTTATTATAGATTGAGGCACTCTGAAACAAATATGAAACAATCTTACTTGGATGACTTGAAATTAAAGCATATAATTAGTTAGTTACCTAATTGTAGCTAATTACAAAATTCAATTACTAGATCTAAACATCTATCCATTCTTAAGAAAAGGTTAACATTTTTAAATAGCCTAAGTGTTCAAATAACATTCACACAATAATTCACAATATAACATGATTTTTAAATCTCTTTGTCATGAATTTATAGGCCAAATGGTAGGAATGTTTAATTCCTATAAATTAATGGGCATTTTAATCATCTTGCGAGTGGGTTTTTGTGGAACGTGATCGATTCGAACGTTGCAGTTGCAGTGAATTTGAACCCCATATCGGCAGGAAAAACGCTGCCGGTTCATATGGGGCCAAAATCACATTATCACCAAGGAAATTTTAATTAAAGTCATCCTAAGAAACAAATTTATATTTTAAAATATTTGACTTAACCCATGTTTTGTCCCCTATGTGAGATCCGTCCCGTTGTAGGCGTTGACGCCGTTTGAAGTAGCTTTTTATTTTACTCCAGGGATTAAATAGTCCCGTGATTTTTTTTTAACCTTCTGAGAACGGAAGTCGGATCGATTATTCTTCAGCAGCTTAACAGCCTGAGGAAGTTCGGCTCCGACAGGCAGGAAAAAATGGCATATCAATGCCAATTTCTTCTCTCTCCCCACCCCACCCCCTGTTACTTTTTACTAAACTGTGTAGTTGTATAAAATAAATAGATTGATATATCTGTTAAAATAAGGGAGAAATGAATATGGTGTAAGCATATCCACACGTACAGAAACCAGGACTGACAGTAATTTCTAGGTTATAGTCTCATTAGCTCACAGAACAATACTTGTCAGCTCGGAAGTAGAACCACTTTACACCAAAATCCCTCAAAGTGACAGACTAAAAGCTAACAGGTATTCTTTAAACATCACTGTCATGTTGATCTTATCGTTCAACTTTTTAGAGTGCAACTTATTGTTAAGCAATATTCACACCTTAAAATGAGCATAGCTTTTGACACCAGAATGGCTCAATCAAGCACTAAACTGCAAACAAAAAAAATCAAGAAGAAACTTCTCTTGACAGATGCAGATTGAAATTTCTCAAATAATAAGGATATTGAAATGACATATTAATTATATGGACTGCGATAGAAAATGAACTTTTCATCTTCTATGAAAAATTTACCACCGTCCTCAGTACAATCAATCATAAGATAGAAAACCCCACTGAGGCAATCAACATCTTGAGCATCACTATTACTGTCAAAGGAAAAATTGCCTCATCTATTTGCTATATGCCAACAAATTGTTCCTAATCCCTACACCACGTGTTTTTACTCTACCCATCATGCAATATGCCATATTTAACCTATTGTTGAGATATAATTGCACATTCCCTAACACAACAGGGACTAATAATGACCTTGAACAACCTAAGAACATGTTTTGTGCACTGGATATGTATTTAGACTTCAGGATAAAATACAATTCACCACACTTCAGTGGTTTCTTAAATAAGAATTTAATCCTTGCCTGAGATAATTGGAATGCCATGGATTATATTTTGTTTTGCATAGCACTTCTTCCAATACTCCTTCCTTGGTCCCTGCAGTCCTGGTTCTGTTTTGTTCTACATACTAATTGAATATCTCAAATTTTCTCAGGCCTTATAAATCTTAACCAGATTTCCAAATGCACATATATCTGGATGCTTTCAAAGATGTTAATCAATGCAGTATTATCACTTGTGATCTATTCCACAGAATAGAGATCATTATTTTTAATGACAAATGTGAGATTTGTTGGCAATATCCAAATAAAAATGCAACCAGCATGTGGAATGTAATTGATAACCAACTAATTAACATATAAATACTATTTTGGAGGCAATGCTTCCATTTGCTGAGGACACACACCACTCATGTATATCTAAGTGGATTGTGCACTTGCAAATGTGAATTTGCTGTCTGTCCACAATTTATATCACCTATTTCACTTCAGGGGGAACAAGAGGGGTGTAAGGAAAAGAACTCAAAAGATAGAATGTTAATGTGAGTCTTCTCAAGATCCAGTCTTCTCAATATCCTGGGAATCTTCTCAAGATCCAAGGAGAAGAAATATAAATTACATTGAACAAATCTTAAAGATAGGACAGTTAATACAGATGCATGCATAGATGAGTGCAACTTTATTTTCTTTGACAATGCCAGAGCATACTGACAAGGTTAAGTGAGGCATGCCAAAAATCTGAAGTTTTATAAACAGCCAAATTAGTATCAAGAGTAAGCCACCAATATAAATCTGATTTACCATTTAATGGGGTCATGGCTAATCTATTTGTGAGCTTTAAGACACATTCCCTTCTACCCATGACAAATTTATACTCCATTGCTTTTCAAGAACCTATCTACCTCAGTCATAGAAGTATTTATGCTTCCAGTGTCTTTGAAGACGAGAGCTCCAAAGACTCACGATTCTCTGAGAATAGTAAGTCACTCATCTCTGCCTTAAACAATCCCCTTGCTCTATATTTTGCCACACAAGAAGACACCCTCACACAGCTACTTTGCCAAAGACCCTCAACATCTTATAAGTTTCAATCAAGTAACCAAACTCCAGTGGAGTTAAGTATAGCTTGTCCAATCATTTACCCAATTCCAAGGTATTTATCTATTAAACCTTCTCTGAGCTGTTCCCATTGCATCAACACCCTTCCTTACTATACTATATGCACTGCCACTTGTGGCCTCACCAATGCCTGATATAATAAAATCTAACCTCCCTAATTTTACTTGAATTCCCCTTGCACTAAATGATAATATTCTATCAGCCTTTGTTATAAACTTTGTCCATTGCATTTTAGCCTTTTGCAAAGGGTTCATAAGCTAAAAAACAAATCAGGAAGAACAGTTCTGCATTATTTGGATGTCTCCAGGTGGATATTTGTCTTTTGAGTCTATCATAGAATCCCAGAATCATAGATGGCTGCCACAGAGGAGGCCAGTTGGTCAATCGTAACCATGACAGCTCTCTCCAACAACAAATCACTAGTTATCTCCTGTGTAGACAAAAATGCTGGAGAAACTCAGCGGTTAAGACTGCCTCACCCATGAGTTTCTCCAGCAATTTTGTCTACCTTCGATTTTTCCAGCATCTGCAGTTCTTTCTTAAACACTAGTCATCTCCTAGCTCCTTTTATATAGCCTTGCATATTTTTCCTTAACGTGTATTTATCTAATTTCCTCTTGAAGGACACAATTCAATCTGCCTCAACTACATTGACAACAACAATCCCAGCCTCTCTACCTATTTGTAACTTTATTCCCTTAATGTTGGAAACTTTCCCAAAAATTATTTTTTGAACCCTCTCCAATGCCCTCGTATCCTTCTCATATTGAGGCAACCAGCAATGGACATAATACTTCTGATGAAACCAGATCAGCACTTCATAAATTTTCAGCATGACATCCTTGCTGTTATGCTCGATGCCTCCATTGATTGAGCCCAGATTTATATTTAACTGCTTTCTCAATCACACAACCACTTCAATGACTTGTGCTTCCTTGCATCCGAGTCCTCCTGCTCCCAGGCCACACTAAGAGCAGATTTTTTATTCCATATTTCCTCTACTCATTCTTCTGACCAAAATGGAACACTCACAATTCTCTGAATTTGCCCAGTGCCTGCCTATTTCTCCAGCCTGCTCTGATTTAACTCTCAAGTGACACATCAACATTGCCAGTATGCGGGAATGTGGCAGTTCTGATGAGGTGTTCATCGTGTTGCTTATTCAAATGAATGGGAAATATCACGGTGCCAATATCTGGTGGGCCAGGGACTCTTCATTTATTCATGGGGATATTTGTTCTTCAGTCTGTACCACCAATAGAAAGGACATATAACGTGTTGCACATCTCATTCGTTGTACCTTGCTGTGTATCAATTATCTGCCAAGTTGCCTACATAATAAAAGTAACTGTAGTATATTTCAAAGACACCTTGCTATATTAACTTTAGGATGTCCAGAAACAGCACAAGGTGTTTAATAAATAATTCTGTCTTTTCATCCAAAATCAGAACATGTAACAAATAATTCATCCTACTTGGAATAAATTATTTTGTATGTGTTACTCGAGGCACTAATTTGTGGTTCTTCTGAGGGAAAGGGCTTTACATAATTGACACAAGTGGAGCCACTTCAATGTCATCCCACTCTGTCACTTAAATAACTTTAAATCATATAAATCATGATATACACATAAAAGAGTAGGAGAGTAGAGAACAATCAGATGTTTTGAAATTCTGATAATAAGCAGATTGGAATATAAAACTGAACAATACAAAGCAGCATCTGATTTAACATATTATTGTCATAGAGACATTAAGTTCTGAACAAATTATATTTAACTAATAATTTTTTACATTAGCTCTAGTGTTTATTAAACTTCAATCATTTTTTTCAGCCCAATCAAAAAACGTTTAAAGTGAATACTTTGAACTGACTAAATGCAATCCTTGTTTTCAGTCAGTACAAGGTATTCACTTTAAAAGTGTTTTGATTGTGCTGAAAAAAAAAGATTTTGCTGAAAAAAATGATTTTGATCAGATGCTGGTAAGAAATTGCATGCAAAATCAAATAAAATCAAAATGTTACTAAGATGTCAGCACAAGACCCACTTAAAATTAGCATTTAACAATAAGTTTACGACAATGATAAACAGAAGAGATATTTTCTACATGTGAATCACCATCTTGCATTTGGTGAAAAATAAGGAGTTTGCAACAGAGAGAGGTTTGACATTTCCATTTAATTTCAGGCAGCAGCATGCTATGTGACATTGTGCCCTGGTGACAGATGATTGCTGACTACCTTGTAATCATTGACTGCTTTCAGGAAATGGAAATCGCCGATTCCAAAACTTGTTTGCCTGTGTAGATAGAATGATAAAGCTTCATTAGTGCCGGCAACTGCAGAGAGAAACACTTTCCTACGTGTGGAGACTGGAGTTTCTATTTAATAATTGATGGAACAAAAACTCAAACAATCTGATCTACGTTTATAATATGCATGCATGCCATTTTCGATAGTCGTATTTCAGTAGCATCTATGTTTGTGATGACAATCATTTGTTGTGTGAAACCTTTGGAAGATGTGCTGGATTTGTAATGTCAGTTGCTCCAATGGTGTGGAAGCAAGTCTTCCTTAACCCCTAGCATTGCTGAAAATAAAGTACAAGCTACAGTGTATGTCCTGGACAGATATAGATAAAGGCAAGGATGGTTGTGTGAGAACTGACTATGAATGTGATGATGACCAGAATAGCCCTTTCAAGAATGTGACCATTATACTCTGTGGACTCTAGATCCGGTAGGCGGCGCGACTCACGTCAGCAGCGGCCTCTGCAGCCCGTCCGCGTTTTTATTATTTTTGTCTATGTTTTTATGTAGTTTTTGTTATTTTTTGTTGGGGTGTGTGTGTGTGTGTGTGGGGGGGGTGGGAGGGAGGGGGTAACTTTTAAATCTCTCCCTGCACGGTTGGGGCTGCAATATGGAGCGGCCTCCAACAAGAGAATACCGGGGACTCTGGTGCCGACTCACCTCACCGTCGCGGAGCTGGCCGAGTCCGGAGCGGGTGGAGCGGTGGTGGAGCGCTGCTGCTGCTGCGGCCCGACCTCCGGAGATTCGAAGGCTGCAACTGCGGGTCTGGCGGACGGCGGCACCGGGAGCCCGCGGGTCCCTGGAGGGAGACCGCTTTTCAGGGCTCCTGCAACGGCGACTTCTCCCGCCCGAGTTGCGGGGTTGAAGTGCTCCTGGAGCGGGGCCTGACATCACCGCCCCGCGCGGCTTGGAATGGCCGCGGGACTCTGCGAGCGCACGCCGGGGGCTCTAACACCAAGACCCGGTGTGCGACCTTGCATCACCCGGCGTGGCTTTAATGGCCACGGGACAATCGCCATCGCCAGCCGGGGGCTTTGACTTTGACTCTGACATGGGGGGGGGAGAGTGCAGTGGAGAGATACGTTTTTTTGGCCTTCCATCACAGCGATGTGATGGATGTTTATGTAAAATGTAAATTATGTTGTGTCTTGGGTCTATTTGTTTGTAATGTATGGCTGCAGAAACGGCATTTCGTTTGGACCTCAAGGGGTCCAAATGACAATTAAATTGAATTGAATTGAATTGAATTGAATTGAATATACCTTTACCAAGTACTTGTACAATTGAGCAGTTTTGCTGAGTCAAACTAAGTGTATCATCTTCTCTAACATCTTTAAAAATGTTCTTTGAGTGGCGCCTTCACTTGTTGGACAGAAAGCATTGCAAGAGTGTTACTTATTGCCAAATCATGATCCTTCCCTCACTGGGCAAAGAATGATCATTGACATGAAACATTCATCTCTTTCTCTCATCATAGATGCTGCCTGACCTATCGAGTGTCTCTGAGTGCTTTCTGTTTTTATACTACATTTGTTTAACTAGCATCAAAAGGAAACTTTGTAATGGCACCTAGTGGTGGGTTGGGGAGGTCAGAACCCTTGTCATCGATCACGTGACCGCAGGGGTTTGTTCGCGGGCTTTTCAGTTAGTTCGTCATCGCTCCTGCCTGCAACAGGAGTTGTTTTTGTTAGCTAACCATGTATATCATGAGTTTTGTTTTTCTTTTTATTGATAATAAAAATGACTTCAATCAACATCCCTGGTCTCACTATAGTGGTGACCCCACCGATCCAAACGTTTTTCAGATTTTCAATATGAACGCCGCTGAGAATCTCGACGCCCAGCCTGCCCAGCAGGACGCAGTTGCCTTTAAACTGCCCGTTTTCTGGGCGGTTCAGCCTCAAGTGTGGTTCACGCACATCGAGGCCCAATTCGAGCTCCGCCACATCGCCGCGGATGCTACCTGTTATTTCTACATGGTGGGTGCACTCAGTCACGAGACTGCCACCCGGTTGTTGCCTTACCTTCAGAATCCACCCGCTTTTGGCAAGTACTGTATGAAGGTCTCAAGGCGCTGTTGCTCCACACCTTCGGGCTCAGTCGCCGCGATTGCGCAGCTCGCCTGTTGCATACGGACGGACTCGGCGATCGTAAGCCATCTGTGTTGATGAGCGAGATGCTCGCTCTCATGGATGGCCACCAGCCTTACCTATTATTTTAGCAGACTTTCCTGGAGCAGATGCCCGACGACACCCGCCTGCTCCTAGCCGGGTCCGATTTCGCCAATCCCCTGCAGATCGCTGAATGGGCAGACGAGCTGTGACTCACCAAGCAGCAGGATGGTGGTTCCATCAGCCGGGTGTCCGCGCCATCGCAGAAGCTGCCACGCTGGGACGTTTCACCCTCAGCTGCCATCACTGTGCCGCAGTCGACCGCGTAAGCGCCAGTGGTATTATTACCACCAACGCTGGGGTGCGGTGGCCCACCGATGCCGCGCCCTCTGCTCGTTTCTGGGAAATGCCTCAGCCAATCACCAGTAGAGGTGCCGGCGCCTTATTCCTCCGGCGTCTCCCCAGCCCATTTCCTCGCGGTCTGCGGTTTCCTCCAGCCCACATCTTGGATCTGTGACAGATGTGGGTGGGGCATATGCTCTGATTCTGGCCGATTTCCCGGAGCTCATAACCCCTGATTTTTACTTAGCCACTCCCAAGCATGGGGTGGTGCATCATATCCTCACTGCCGGTCCTCCGTTGCATGCACGGGTGTGCAGGCTCCCGCCCGACAAGTTGCGTTTAGCTAAGGAGGAGTTCCAGAAGACATGGGAATTGTGCAACGCTCGACAGCCCGTTGACTTCCCCATTACATATAGTTCCCAAGTCGTCCGGTGAGTGGAGACCGTGTGGGGACTACCGCCGCTTTCACACCGTCACGACTGCTGATCGCGACCCAGTCCCACACATCCAGGACTTCACGCCCCACTTGGATGGTGCTACCATATTTTCCAAGGTAGATCTGATGCGCAGCTGCCACCAGATTCCCGTGCACCCCGATGATGTGTCAAAGGCAGCTAACATCACCCCGTTCGGCCTGTTGGAGTGGCTGCAGATGCCGTTCGGGCTTAAGAACGCTGCGCAGGCTTTTCAGCGGCTGATGGACATGGTTGGTCGAGGGTTGGACTTTGTTTTTGTGTACCTCAATGATATTCTGGTTGCCAGCCGCTCCCACCAGGAACACTGCGCACCTCCAGGTGCTGTTACAGCGGCTCCGGAACCACGGGCTGGTTATCAATGCCGCCAAGTGCCAGTTTGGTTTCAGCACTATTTCATTCCTGGGACACCATGTTACCTCACAGGGAGCCACGCCTCTTCCCAGTAAGGTGGAGGCAATTCGGCAGTTTCCTCGGCCACTCACCATCAAGGGGCTGTAGGAGTTGTGGGGATGGTGAACCTTTATCATCGTTTTGTGCCAGCGGCTGGACCTTGTGTGGGATGCCGAGACTGCGGCCGCTTTCGACGGTGCCAAGGATGCGCTGGCCAAGGCCACCATGCTGGTGCACCCACGGGCTGTTGCTCCAACCGCCCTCACCGTTGATGCTTCGGTTTTTGCTGTTGGGGGGACCTGGAGCAGTTTATTGATGGGCACTGGACATCGCTTGCCTTTTTCAGCCGGCACCTTCGCCCTCCTGAGCGGAACTACAGTGCGTTCGACCGGGGGCTCCTGGCTCTTTATTTGGTGGTCTGGCATTTCCGGTATTTCCTTCACGGCATTCACTGACCACAAGCCCCTGATGTTGGCGTTCACGAAGGTGTCCGACCCCTGCTCTGCTCGGCAACAGTGGCACCTGGCATTTGTCTCGGAATATACCACCGATGTCTAGCACGTGGCGGGCAAACTGAACCAGGTTGTGGATGCTTAATCTCATCCTGCAGTCCACGCCATGCTGCCCGTGGTCCCGCGCATTGACTATTCTGGGCTGGCTGCTGCACAGCACGATGGCAATGAGATGGGGGTCTATCGGACTGCTGTGTCAGGGTTGGTGTTGGCCGATGTTCCGTTTGGCCCTGCGGGTGTGCTGGTCTTGTGCGATGTCTCCACCAGGCAGCCGCGCCCCATCGGCCCTGCGGGTTTGCCGCGGCGTGTGTTTGACTCTGGCTCGCCCTTCCATCCGGGCGACTTCTGCGTTGGTGGTGGATATGTTCGTCTGGCATGGACTTGTCAAGCAGGTTGCGGCCTGGGCTCGTGCCTGCATTCCCTGCCAGATGTCGAAGATCCAGCAGCATGTGCGTGCGCCGCGCCAGGATTTTGTGGTTCCCCCTCACAGGCTCGAGCACATTCTTGGTGACTTGGTAGGTCCTCTGCCGACGTCTCGCGGTGCCACTAACCTGCTCACGGTTGTGGACCGTTACACAAGGTGGACTCTCATACACCTCCGCCGTGTCTTGTGCTCGTGCCCTCAAGGCCCACTGGGTGGCGCGTTTTGGTGTGCCTGCTGACATCTCCACCGACTGGCGTGCCCAGTTCAACTCTGCCTTGTGGTCGGCCACGGCTCAGCTGTACGGGGAGCAGCTGCATCACACCACCATGTACCACCCTTAGGCCAACGGGTTGGTGGAGTGGTTCCATCAGTATCTGAAGTCTGCGGTGAAGGGGCAGCTCACGGGCCCGGAATGGGTGGACCAGTTGCCTTGGGTGTTGCTGTGGATCCGCACGGCCCCTAAGACGGATTTGGACACGTCTTCCGCGGAGCTAGTGTAGGGCTCCCCACTGCCGGTGCCTGGTGATTTCCTTCCTGTGGCTCGGGGTTACAAGAGCCCACTTCATCTGTGCTGGCGCACCTGTGGGAGAAAGTGGGTGGCCTGGCTACCGTCCCGACCTCTCGCCATGGGGTAGCTCCTGTTTACATTCCGCCGGTGCTCAAGGACAGCCTTTTTGTTTTCACAGAGACTCGCACCAGACTCCACTGCAGGCCTTATGAAGGGCCTTTCCAGGTGTTGCAGCCCGGCGTCACAACTTTCGGTAGCCCGCCTCATGCCCGCCCATCTGGATGTTGATAGCCCAGTGGCGTTGGCTCAATCCCGGTGGAGAGGTCGTCCACTGGCCATGCCCCTTTCATCGGTTGCACCTATTATGCCTGTTCCACCTGTGCCTGTTCTACCTGTGACTGTTCCACCTCTTAGCCCTGTTCCGCCTGCAGGTCCTGTACCGCCGGTTGTGCCACTTCTTCCTGTCTCCACTCAGTCTGGTCGCCTCATTCGACCTCCCACTCATTTCCTTTCCTCTGGTTCTGGGGTGGTCCTGTAATGGCACCTAGTGGTGGGTTGGGGAGGTCAGAACCCTCGACATTGATCGACTCAATCACGTGACTGTGGTGGTTCGTTCGTGGGCTTTTCAGTTAGTTCGTCAACGCTCCTCCCAGCAACAGGAGCTGTTTTGTGTTAGCTAACCAGGCACACGTACTGCACAAGCTTTGTTTTTGTTTTTATTGATAATAAAAATTACTTCACTCAACCTGCCTGGTATCGCTATCTTACATATTGTACCCTTTTGCCATTTTCCCCTTTGCATCCATAGTTCCTCCATTGATTGTGCTTACATGTCCTTGCCTGCCTCTCTGAAACACTTTGGCAAACTGTTTAAAAATTATAAGGCACAAAATGCTGGAGTAACTCAGAAGGTCAGGCAACATCTTTGGAGAACATGCATGGATGACTTTTTGGTCGGGACCATTCTTCAGACTGATTGTGGTGGGATGGAGAGAAAACTGGAAGAGAGGTTGGGGCTAGACAAAGCCTGGGGAGTGATAGGTCAATACAAGTGAGGTGGGGAGGATGGTTGAAAGGCAGATGGGTGGATACAGGCCAGAGATGAAATGGCAAAAGGAGAATGATAAGAATAGAAGAGCTATGAATGGTGAAGCCAGAGGAAAGAATATAGGTGGAAGACGAGGGTGTGTGAGTCTAATTAGGGCACAGAGAAGAGACGACCCCCCCCCCCCCCATTTTCCTCCCCCCTCTCTTCCCTCTCATCCAATTATACCAGGAGCTGGTGATAGTGGACACTTTACCAGTATACATCTCTTGCTTCTGTCACCTTTGATAGACCAAAGGTGTGAGATAAGGATAGAGAGTTCACATTTTAATACCAGAGGAAGTAATATAGGCAGAAGGGGAGGGAAGGGAGGAATGGCTGTGAGTCCAGTGTGGCACAGGGAGGAGAGCGGGGAGGAAATTGGGGGGGGGGGGAGGAGGTGGGTGGGGGGGGGTTTCTTCCCTGTGCTCCACTGGACTCACACCCATTCCTCCCCTTCCCTCTCCCCTTCTGCCTATATTCCTTCCTCTGGCATTACAATTTGAACTTTCTTTCCTTACCTCACATCTTTTGTCGATCAAAAGAGACAGAAGCAAAAAATGTATGTTTCTATGGAATGAATAAATGAATGAATGAATGGATAAGTTTATTGGCCAAGTATCTTCCCATACAAGGAATTTGCCTTGGTGCTCCGCTCGCAAGTAACAACATGACATACAGTGACAATTAAGAATGACACATAAAACATTTAACATTAACATTTAAAGTGTTCATTATCACCAGCTCCTGGTATAATTGGATGAGAACTTAATATGGTGAAGTTCGATGCACATCTGAAAGCAAGACAGTATCTGTAGTCAAGTAGTAAGAATACCTCTCCGTTATTTGGATCACTTAAACATTTTTTTAACATTAAAAATAATCTTTAAACATAAATATCCATTTGTACACATCACAATTCTATACAGATAGTCTGTAACATGCATAAAACTGGGTGTTGTTGAATGTTGGTGTAAAATAAATGTGCCACTAATTAAAACATCACATTATCAGTTTGTGCAAGTATTGTAAGTACCGGGGGATGTCAGCACATGCTTCTTTTTATGAGCTTCTGTTAAGTGTGGGATTGTGGTGGGCAAGCAGAAAGGATGGACATCTGTTACCATTGTTCGTTCTGCTGCCAATTGTCCTACTTCACAGGGGCAGATGTTGCAATCCCTCTTAATCACTTGTACCTGCTGATCATCAGAGAACCACATGCTGAAGACACGTTGCTCAAATTGCAGTCAACTTTGGTTTCACAGCCAAATCCCCAGTTTGTGTCATGCACTTATACTTCAGCTTCTTGAAAGAAAGAACTGCTTTGTAATTCAGTTTGTAGGCCTAAATAATCCATTGATCTATTTATTTATGTCTGCGCAATCATCGATGAAGTGACAGATTTCTGAATTTATTACAACACTCATTACCTCTGGTTGTAAACAACCATGTTTTTCAAAGATAATCCAACTGCGCCACAAGGAAGGCCAATGATTGACAAGTCAAGAGTGTTTTAGTCATATGTTGATCTACAAACATTTTGCTGGAGGACTTCAACAGGTCAAGCAGCATCTGGAGTGGGAGGGGAGTGGGGGGTGATGGAATGGTCCGGGTTGAATTTCTGCATCAGAATTAAGAGTGGAGAGGCCAGATATTCAGTATAAAGAAGAGAGAGGAAGTGGTGAAATGGTTGCCGGGTGATTGGTGGACCAAGGAGAGGTAAAGTATGAGGGGGAGATGGAGCCAGGAGGTGTGGAGTTGGGAGACATTGGATGATGAAGGCAAACAAAAGAAAATAAAAAGTAAGTAAAGGATGGAGATAGTGCTAAGCCAATCACTATCACAATAATACTTTATTAGCCAAGTATGTTTTGCAACATACGAGGAATTTCATTTGCCAAGTCAGTCAAACAAATAAAAACCACCAGAACACACAAAACACATTTTAACATAAACATCCACCACAGAGACTCCACATTCCTCACTGTGATGGAAGGCGAAAACAGGTTCAATCTCTTCCCTTAGCTCTCCCGCGGTCGGGGTCCTCGAGCCCTCCATTGACGGGACGATCTTCATTCCCGTAGCCGGCGGTGTTTTGGGCCTTCCGCCTCCGGGCGATCCAGCTCCTGTATCGGGGGGATGTCAGCTCCCCCGCACTGGGCCATCAAACCCCGTGTTGGGGCTGGTCGAGTCTTTACATTCGTCGGAGTTCCCGACTAGCCTCTCCCAAGACTGCAAGCTCTAAGTCTGGTAAGTCCGCAGGCCACGGTTTGAGCAATCCCAGGCAAGGGATCGGCTCCGATACTAAGTCCACGCCCTGCAGTGAGACCCAAGGTCAGTCCGAGGAGGCCTCCAGCTCCATCGATGATAGGCTGCAAAGCAACCGGTGATGTGACCCGGAAACATCACGTCTCCGGCAAGGCAAGAAACGAAAAAAACATTTCACCCCCCCCCCCCCCTGTACACAAACTTTAAAATGCACTAAAAATAAAAGAAAATACGAAAAAGAAGCTGCTGGATAAGCAGGACCATAAAAGCTGCCTTGATGAAATCTGATGTGAGGGAGATGATAATGGGGTTCATTTGGGGAGAGGTGAAGGCCAGATGGAGCCAGATTGGCACTGATTGGGAAGTCAGTCAGTAAAATGAGTGGTGGATGGAACCAGGAGGGAGATGAAGATGAAAAGTGGTGATGGTGGAGGAGGAAATGGAGCTGCAGCAGGTGGTGGGAAGAGGCTAAAAAATGAGAGGATCGGGGAAGGAGAAGAGGTGAGGGTTAGCTGAAATATGAAAATTGAATGTTTATACCATTCTAGGTATGTAGTGGATTAAGTTGGAGGGTGATAGTTGGAACCAGGTGCAGATGGATAAAGAACTAGTTTATGGGGGACTGGAGTATTGGAAATATAATGGATTTGGTTGAAGGTAAGGATTAACTAACTCTAAACTATGGAAAATAAGAAGATCATGGAATGAAGAACCAAGGGAGTAACATGCAATCAAAAATAATTGGAATAAATTATTGTTTTGCATCAAAGTGTCATTATGTGACACGCCTTGCCCTACATAGTGGCATGTTATGACTAATAATAATGATAATTATAGCAAACCCACAAATCTTCATTCATAATAAAACAGTTACAGTAGAATAATTGGCAACATTAAAATAGCTATTTTAGTTATTTGGTTAGAAAAAAGATTTGTTTAAAATATGTTGAATTGACATTTCTCGCATTTTAAAATCTCATCCCCTACATCTGATACAAATCATAACTGAAGTTCACTTAAATATTGCCAGCGGACATTGCATATTCTTAGCACATGTGTGAGGTCAGTGGAAACTCATGTGAGGTGACAAGTTGCTTTAGCAGCTGATGCTTCTAGCATTGTCAATGTCAGGGAAATGTTGGAGAGTGAGATTTATGATTGAAAGTGGTGCGACACATTGTCCGTCCATTTTAAATACTGTATAAGGAGATGGGTTTATTTTGGAAATGAGATCCACGTAGGTCAAATTTTAAACAAATTGAGTGACTCTTATTTGGTGTTGACAGTATTGATTTTTAAGCACCTGTGATAGGCAGAGCAAGAAGAAAGCTTATTTGAAGTCATGTCAGTTTCCTATTCACCACTATCCTATTCCTTTGCTCCAAAGATGCTGCCTGACCCGCTGAGTTACTCCAGCTTTTTGTGTCTATCCAACTATTAATGTTGGATCTTGGCTTGGATCACCATCATTAATGGCAAATTCATTACCTATCCTTACCAGGTTAATTATGACCATGGATTTTTATGTTATGTTCCAGCTCCTGGAGCGGGGCCTAACATCACCGCCCCGCGCAGCTTGGAATGGCCGCGGGACTCTGCGAGTGCACGCCGGGGGCTCCAACATCAAGACCCGGTGTGCGACCTTGCATCACCCGGCGTGGCTTTAATGGCCGTGGGACAATCGCCATCGCCAGCCGGGGGCTTTGACTTTGACTCTGACATTGGGGGGGAGAGTGCAGTGGAGAGATAAATTTTTTTTTGGCCTTCCATCACAACGATGTGATGGATGTTTATGTAAAATGTAAATTATGTGTCTGGGGTCTATTTGTTTGTAATGTATGGCTGCAGAAACGGCATTTCGTTTGGACCTCAAGGGGTCCAAATGACAATTAAATTGATTCTTGACTCTTGACTCTTGACTCTCTTAATGTCATGGGTTTCGCAAGAGGGTCTCATCCTGAGAGTGACTGCGTCTCCATGTCAAATATTACTCACTATGGATGCTGCATGTTCAGTTACTAACCCCTTCCAACCCCTTGCAAACATTCTGCTAAAATCAGGACTCACATATTCTCTGCAATTGCCGATGGTTCTTCCAGAGTGGATGCTTCTCATCTGTTTAAAGTAGAGATTACCACTGACATTGTAAAACCAGCTCGCTAACAATCAGTCAACTCCTACTGTGCATGATTTTGCTCAACATTTTAAAAATGTCATCCTCTGTTTCTCACCATGCTTTGTTAGGTTAATGGTGAGCATTATCAAGCACAGCGCACAATGAGTACAATCTCTTACTTGGCTCTTTATTCTCTTATTACTATGTGGTAGACGTCAAAAACTTAATTTTCTGTTTGCTAAATTAGTTAAGCCACTAATTTTATTTTTATAGCTTATGTTATTGTCAGTAAAAAAAAATCACACAATGAGAAGAGGCCTCGTCTTCTAGCACAGCAGCGAGTGAGAACAATTTGCATAGATGTGCAGCCAATAGTAACTCATGATGTGGACTTTGTGCCTCCATGCACCCTATCCCCAGTAGCCTAAAGATAAAACTACATTTGGTGGATCTCATTTTCAACACTTTGTTTTTATCTAGCAGCATGAAGATGGTTTTAAATAGTTTTTTTAATTAGTTTCTAATACAAACTAGGCTGTGTTATAATATATCTCGGTGGATACAGATGCCGTATCTCATTTGAAGTGATTTAATCGCCATCCTTATATAACTTTAACAAACACATCACAGGACATTAGCTGATATCTTCAATTGCCATCATAATTCCACAACCCCAAGTTCCCATTCTCCCTAACTTGCTGACTGTGTTTTTTTTTTTGCAACATTTTTAAACTCATTCAAAATGTGAAATGTATGAGAGAAAGTGTTCCTTAGCCTTCTGGAGCAAAACATCAGTCTGTTACCCTGCATGCATAATGAGATGATCTGATGTCAGCCACTAATCCTTGTAAAACAAATCTTGGCATCCAGCTTTAATTGAGTTTTGCAGGCTTGCCATTCAAGAATAGATTCCCTTTGAGGACAATGGAAATTTGATTCATTTGGCTTTTGTGCCTTAGGTGCAGAAAGCCTGGTACCTCTTGATCAGACAGTGTAATGCAACAAGAAAATTATGTTGCAGTCAAGTGAAAGACCCTTATAGCTATTTATAAAAATCTATAAGAATAACTATTCAGTGAGACTTACTGACAGATGCCTTAGAAATCTCCAAAAACTACGCTAAAGCTTTCTATATATCCTCAGTATCTGTGTTTTAAAGATGTGCAGTGCGCTTTGGAATGGTCTGTCCTTTCTGGTTTTGCTAGATCTTTAGCTTTTTACTTTCTTTTTTTTTCATTTTATAACACACAAGGCAGCTTAAAATAAATGTTAAATGTTAAGATATTTGGAAATTACTTTCACTGCTGGATAACTTGATAAAAATTACAAGAATGATCAAAGGCATTTGAGCTATTTGCATTTGAACCACTCCAAAGTGCTACTCAGGTTCAAGTGAGTTTATTGGCATGTGTCCCTGTATAGGACAATGAAATTCTTGCTTTGCTTCAGCACACAGAACATAGTAGGCATTTACTACAAATCAGATAAGTGTGTTCATATACCATAATATAAATATATACACATATGAATAAATAAACTGATAAAGTGCAAATAACAGATAATGGGTTATTAAGAATCAGAGTTTTGTCCTAGCTAGGTTTAATAGCCTGATGGCTGTGGGGAAGTAGCTATTCCTGAACCTGATTGTTGCAGCAGTCTTCTACCTACCTGAAGGTAGCAGGGAGATGAGTGTGTGACCAGGATGGTGTGGGTCTTTGATGATACTGCCAGCCTCTTTGAGGCAGTGACTGCGATAAATCCCCTCGATGGAAGGAAGGTCAGAGCCGATGATGGACTGGGCAGTGTTGACTACTTTTTGTAGTCTTTTCCTCTCTAGGCACCATGTAAACTAGGCTGTGACTGAGAAATGCTGACCGAGAAATGCTGCAATTGCAGAAACCTTTTCAAAGAGATGTTACATGAAGCCCTAGAAGTAAATGATATAGATGGTCACTCATCTGTATTCAAAGTAAACGAAAAGCTTTCTCCCCAATATCTTGGGCAATATCAACCTTTAAAATAAAGTCAGTAAAACAACTGATCATTATCTGACTTCTGCTTGTGAGATGCATTAGAACAAAGAACGAGAACAAGGAACAGAAAGAGGAACAACATCTTCGACCCACATTGCCAATGCCGAACATGATGCCAAGTTGAACTAATCTCCTCTGCCTGCATGTGATCCATATCCTTCAATTCCATGCATATCCATATGCCTATCTAAAAACCTCCTATATGCAATTGCCTCCATCACCAACCCCATCAATATGTTCTAGGTACCCACTACTGTGTAAAAGCTTGCACCGCACATATCTGAATATATTGCCCCACTCACCTTAAAGCTATGCCCTATAATCATTGATATTTCCACCCTGGGAAAAAAGGTTCTGACTGTACACCCTAACTACACCTCTCATAATTGTATATACTTTGATCAGGTCTTCCCTAAAACCTCTGATGTTCCTGAAAAAACAATCCAAGTTTGTCCAACCTCTCATTGTAGCTTATACCCTCTCTTCCAGGCAGCATTCTGGCAAACCTCTTCTGCACCCTAATTAGATTTTAACTTAGATGAGATTTATTTTACTTAATTCAGTGTTGAAATTCACATGTTTCCAGTATCAATTCCACACTTGAAAATGTGACATAAAGCTCTCAATTACTCTTTAACTCTTTACACTTCCATATCTTAAGTATTCAGTAACTCATGCTGCCTCCAAAAAATATGGAGTAATGTAATGGCTTCATCTGAACTTGTACCAACCCAAAATGAATGCTGGGTTTGTCTGGTCTTTTGACTGACGACAGGTGGGTGGCAATCTTCTGCTTGCTGCACGTTAATATGCTAGTTGTGTGCATTTTGTGAACATTATCCTCTTCCTTGTTCTACATGCAGAAAGATCAACACGGTTAGTTCCCTGCACTAACTCTCCATATGTCCAGCCTTGCTTAATGTCAGTCTACTCTCAACAATTAATGTGTTTCATTGAGTTATAGTGTGCTTTGCAGCAATCAACAACAACTGACCAGTAGAAAATAGATTTAAGAAAGAACTACAGATGCTGGAAAAATTTAAAGTAGACAAAAGACTGAAGAAGGGTCTCGGCCCGAAACGTCATCTAATCCTTCGATCCATAAATGCTGCCTCACCTGCTGAGTTTCTCCAGCTTTTTTGTCCACTAATAGAAAATAGAAGTAAGACATGTTTTGGGGGTTGCACTGAACATTTTTGTGAAAGGTGTAAATTGGAAGGAAAATATCTTGTGGTTTTAAGGTGATTCATAAGATTTCTGGACACAGACAGGTAAGAAATAGAAAATACTACACAGTGGGTCATTACCTGGGCAGAGTCTCAAAGAACATCAAAACAGCACACAAGGAAGAGCATCTCTCATGAGCAACCAAGGTCAATTAATGTTTCTGTATCATATCCTGCCAAAAGCACAACTAGCCTCAGCCAATGTTCAATTTGCCAGATCATCATTTATTTACCAATACTTTCTGTCAATCTGAACTCACTCTGAACATTCTTACAGGTCAGAGAGGTGCTGGAAGCTTGAGCAAAAAAAACAAACTGCTGGAGAAACCCAGCAGTACTAGCAGCATCTAGGGGGGAAACATCATCTCTCCTTTTCCCTCCACAGAATACTGCCAGACTTGCTGAATTCTTCCAGCAGTTTGATTCTGATGTTTCATCTTGACTTAGAACTGCAAGTTTCACACCATAGCTCACAGTTTGATTTGTTCAGCTACGAAAGCCATGTCATGGAACACTTACTGACACACTGCCATTCTCTCTCAAATAGGAGAAGGTGACATTAACTTATTGTGCATATAACCTGTAGTTTTCAGATATGGGAGGATTAACTGACATTCCTGGGGGCTTGAATAGATGGTCCTGCAGAGCAGGACAAGTTGCCAGAGAGGAAGGAAAAGGAGAGGGTGCCATGCTATCTATAGAACGCCAAATGCACTGTAATGACGATTGGGGCAGGATTGTAAAACCATCGAAAGCATGATTAGAAAATACATGCTTTCCTTGAACGTTTCTCAGGTAGAATGAATTTGGCAAAGCCCTCCAGGGTTTGCTCCAGGCACAATATGACTCCCTTTTAAGAAATGTAACTGGTCGCAAGTGGTGCCCGCTTCTTACAAAATTAGGATATTATTTTGGGTCAATAAGTCGATACACAGTGCATTTAGCATTGGCCATATGCATCAAACATTTAAATTAGCATATATTATGAGATTGACATTATGCCTGGATCAATGGGCATTACACAGTGTAATCCCTATGGCCTGTTCTGGTGGATACGCAATTCAGTCCAATGTATTTATGATTATTTGATAGGCAACCCATCATGCACTTTCAATAGTGTACAATTCCCTCAGTAACTAAAGGCTTTTGCATGGACCAGTTGCTCCCAGACATACAGTAAGTGGACTAGTTAGCCTTACATGATGGAAGAACGCAGAGATGCACTAAGGCAAGCTTCTAGAAGAAGGATAAAAGTAGGTAAAACAGGTGGGTTTTGGCAGGTGAATATACCACCATGCTTAAAATGCTTGATCATTTTATCACCATCTACACATTGTTCCCAAAATGTGACATTACCTGAAGACACTACAGCAACCTTATAGCAGAGTAATGACTGTACTGCCTGTGGCTGTAAAATGAAGAGACAAGACAAGAGACATTTATTGTCACATGCACCAATTGGTACAGTGAAATTTGGGGTCACCATTTGATTCATTCCAAGCTGCTGTGGGAGGGACCAGGACATCTTTCAGCTTTCTGTTCATTGCTGAATGAGGGAAGCTACTGAGCATCACCAGGCAAGGAGAGGCAAGCACATTTTCTTTGCTTTTGTCAGGAAGTGATAACTGAATGAGCAGGTGGGTTTACAAGGATTAGAAGATTCCCAGCAGCATGGATATCACCAATTGCACACACACACACACACACACGTCTCATTTCACCTCTGCCATGTCTCTGAAATGAAACCAATCTCCCTCCTTCAATGTGCAGTGATGTTTGGCCGGAGGCTGCACATTCTACGAGTCAGTGCCCAGTATTTTGGCAGTAGTTGTATTGCTTTCAATCTCCACCTCAGTCCATTCACGGTGAGGCTCCTGACCCCTATGTAAACTTTGTGGATGCATGCAGAAAGTAAGGAAGAAAGAGAGGAAATCTGTGAGATAGACATAAAATGTTGGAGTAACTCGGTGGGTCAGGCAGTGTTTCTGGAGAGAAGTATTGGATGACGATTCGGGTCAAGATTTTTCTTCAGACTGAGTCAGGGGAGAGGGAGACGAGAGAAATGGATGGGTAGGGTGTAAAAACAACAGATCAAAGCAGACGATGATCAAGGAAATGTGGAATGGTTAATTGTTAGCTGAGGGGAAGGTGACAATGAGGCATACAATCAGTAAAATTAATCAGGAGGACAGTGAAACTAGATGGAGCACAATGGTGGGGGAGGGATAGAGAGAGAGGGAAAACAAGGGTTTACTTGAAGTTAGGGAAATCAATATTTATACCAATGGGTTGTAAGATGCACAAGCTAAATATGAGGCGCTGTTCTTCCAATTTGCATTGTGCTTCACTCTGACGGTGGCGGAGGCCCAGGACAGAAAAGTCAGTATGGGAATGGGAGGGGGAATGACACTGTTTAGAAACCATGTGATCTCATAGACCTAGGCTGACTAAGCAGAGGTATTCAGCGAAATGATCGCCGAGCCTGCGCTTGGGCTCGCTGATATTTAGGAATGCAATCTGTAGAGTTTAGGATAGCGAAAAGGAAGGCAGATGTACAGGTTTGCCCGAAAGCAAGATTATTCATTATTATTATGCTGCGATCTAGCTGTTTGGCAGCAGTTTCCCAGCAAACCTTCTGGGAAAAAATACTTGAAATTGTCCCCCAAACCAATCTGTGGTCTCCTCCACTGAAGGTCAGCTGTGCAACAAATACTACGCTGGAACTGTACAGAGCGCAAGCTTAGCGAATGCCACATGGAAAACACAGCAAGATAATGCACAAGACTACTTCATACATAAATTATGGCATTACATAAAATATATATATCAGGGCTCAACAATGTATCATGCACAAGCTTTATTTTTACACGGCAGAGTGGAAGACAGAGGGATAGTCAGCAACAGATAACTTGTGACAATCTGTAAATCTTTTGCTGGGCTGATCATGAACAAATTATAAATGAGTGATACCAATGACCTCTACTCCAGTTCCCCATTCCCCAACATTCCAAAATTCCCACCACTAACCTCAGGCTCACTGGCCTGTAATTTCCAGACTTGGCCTTGTTGCCCCTCTTAAATACTGGAACAACATTAGCCCCCCTCCAGTCTTCCAAATCTGGTTGAAGATGAAGCAAGTTTCACCACAAAGCCCTCTGCAATTACTTCCAAGCTTCCCGCAAGGTCCGAAGATGCACTTGCTCAGATCCATCTTAATGCATTTTTAAATCTCTGCTACACCCTCTTTGGTCATTCACATATGGTTTAAGACAACACAACTTAGATGTCTCAATTCTTTAGTTCCCACAAACTTCTCCTCAGTAAAAACAGATGATAAATATTAATTGAACATCACCCCCATCTTTTGTGGCTCTACAAATTGATGGCCCTGCTGATCTATAAAGGGACTGATTTTCTATCAGCCACTCTTTTACTCTTAATATACCTGTAGAATCTCTTCAGATTTTCCTGAACCTAGCTTGCCATATACATTTTATGTCTTCTTTTTGCCCTCCTGACTGCTCTCCCTATCCCCAGCTCCCTTCATCCCTGACCCAGACCAAGTCCCTGTATTACGGAGGGGGTGCAGCGAGCCGTCAGCATAGAACGGTGGGAGCGCTGCGAGTCGGCAGCCCTGCCAGCAGCGTGTTAGTTTTTTCTACTTTTTTTGTTTTTTTGGTGTGCCCAAATGTGTGTTTTTAATGTATCGCTGTGTGTCTTGTGTGGGAGGTGGTGTGGGGGGTAAGGGGGAAACCGTTTCGGCCGCCTCCTCCACGGAGAGGCAATTTTTTTCCCATGTCGCCTCCCCCGTGGCCAAATATCGAGGATCGGTGTGGCTTTTCCCGGAGAAGCGCCCTGGGCTTCAGCTGCGGGTGCAGCGAGGACGCTTTCATCGCGATGCGGGCGAGCACTTGCCGTGGTTTGCCAGAAGGGGGCGTCCGTTCGCTGGCCCGTGGTCTGTGGAGCTCCAGCTGGTGTAGCGTCCGGAGCCTGGGATCCCCCATTGGGAACCCGCGAGGAGAAGAGCTCAGGCCGTCGGCCTGCGGCCTACTTCTACCACGGGCGGGGCGGGGACTTACCATTCGGAGCAGGGTCCCTCGCCGGGGTTCCCTGGAGAGGAGCTCCGACCGCCGGCCCTGCGGTCTGTGGTGCTTCTTGCTGCGACGCGGCGGGGACTTTAAATCTTCGACCGCCAGCCTGCGGCCTACACCAACTTGAAGCAGCGATCTCCGGTGCAGAGGGTTGAGGTCCCGACCACGGGGGAAAATGCAGGAGGACTGGTTCACTTTTGTGCCTTCCACCACAGTGATGAATGCTGTTGTGGATGTTTGTGTTAAATTTTTATTGTGTATTGTGTGTTCTTTTTTTATTGTACCACTGCTGGCAAATTCATTTCACTTGCACTTTATGTGCAAGTGATGAATAAATCTTGACTAGACCTACCTGTTTGCCCTTGGGCCCTCTAAACTCACAGAATGCATGAAGGAAAGACCAAGGGCCTTGGAAGAGCTGATTTCCAAATCACTGGTCCATGCTGTCATTGTGACATTACTCAGTGACCAATTCACACGTGTCCAGATGACCAATGGATTTTTCAGCCAACTTTCTCTAAGAATGACAAACTATAAAAGCCTTCATTTCTGCTACAAATGTTATGAACATTTCAATATAACAGCAGTTATATGTCTGAGGATTTGGAAGTTAATGTACTGAATTACTAATAAACTGTCAATAATACTAAAGCTGGCATTAAGGAAATGCTTAGGGCTTTAAACAAACCTTGCTTCAATTGCCTTTTCCTTCATTCCTCCTATTAAAAAAGCATTTGGGATTAATGCCATTGTGTTTATGTCTCCTCTGGGTGAACTTGGCTAAAAGCCCAGCAATTTGCAATTTGAAATACAAATTTATGTAAGCCTGTGATCAAAAATGCTGCATTATTGAAGAAGTTATTGACATTGGAAGGGTAGCTAAAATATTATTGAGGAAGTAACAATTTGGCATGCCTTGGTCAGAATGTCCAATCTGATTAATTCCAAATTTGCATTTATATGGTTGAAAAAACAAAGAACAAGTTAAAAAGGAGTGTTTAAAAAGGCACGGGAAAGAAGATTGTTTTTACAAGATGTTTGAATGGGGTTAATTTTTCCTAAATATTCTTGATTATTGCAGTATTGGCTTGAATGTACATTGTTAGAAGAAAAACAAATAGCTGAGAGCAGATTAATACAATCATATAGTTTTCTGCTTGTGAATTTAAAATATCAGACAGCAAATGTAACATAACGTTTTCAAACATTAAATTTCTATTACTTCTTTCATTCAAGAAATTTGCAGTGGTGAGTTCCATCTAACACTTTCAGCAATGTATTTGGCTCTTGTAAAGAATATCCCATACATTATGGTACTTATATTTAACAAGCAATAGCTGTGTTATCAAATGAAACAAGTTCCCATCAGGTACAACAAATATGTCCAAATCATCCTAAATAATTCTGCGTAATTATGACATAGATTTTACACTGAGAGTGGTGAAACTGGGAAATTCTCTACCAATGGAGGCCAAGTTATTAAATATATCCAAGGTACAGATAGGTTCAAAATGCTGGAGTAACTCAGCAGGACAGGTAGCATCTCTGAAGAGAAGGAATGGGTGACGTTTCGGGTGGAGACCCTTCTTCAGACTGAATGAGAGATATAGACGTGGATTTGGAAAGATAAAGAAAAATGAATGATAGGTATCTTTCTTACTGCTAAAGAGAACAAGTGATATGGAGAGGAAACAGGAGCAGGGGCCTGAAATGGATAATCAGCCCATGAGCATGTTACATTATAGAATAGCCCTGAAGTGCCAAATGGTCAACTTCTCTGTTTTTCTTATTTTCCTATGAAGGCTTAATATATTTGGATGTTGTTTCTATCTCCATTATGTTATTGGAAACCCAAATACATTTTACTAAATAGTCAGAGGAAGGAATTTAAGATAAAATTAGGGCCAAATATTTGAATAGTATGCCACTAAATATTTGAATTATGTGAGGTCCAATCTTGAATGCCGCCGAACTAGGCAGTGTATTTTATCCTCAGTTTAACATGGGTCCTGTGCACTGAAGGTAGTTAAAGAGAAACTAGGGCAGTGGAGTAATATATGCGTAGGAAAAGGGGGAGCAGGAAATCATGAGAGGCGACAGTGCATTTGAGCCATGTGATCTCCGGGGGTGCTTTGCTTGGATGGGAAAGGTAATGCTGATAGATGTATAATGACGCAAAGAGCTCATGGAAAAAAGAATGGGATGCAACAAAATATATTCCTTGCATTTTCAGAAGAAAGGAACATTATAGAATCATATCTCAATCATAGCATGGGTGAATTTGTTGTAATATACGTTCAGAGAATGGAAAGATCGTTTCAGGCCAAAATGGAACATGTGGAAGACTGAGCAGAATGTGTCACAAAATCACTGTCACAGGAAATAAATATACATGGGTCAGTAACTGATGTGGTGCCCAGAGGAATGAACTTTTCCACCCGCTCTTTCCTCCCACTAGAGCAAGCTGAAATGTATCCTCCTTGATGAATTGTAAGACACAATTTATTAATACAGACAAGGTACCTGATTTTAAAATCATTAAGTCGTATTGCATTGAAACAGGACCTTCAGCCATTTGAATCTGTGACAATCATTAGGCACCCTTTATGTTAATTCCATGTTATTCTCACATTCCCATCAACTCCTCGTAGATTCGAACCCTCCAACATGCAGGACAATTCACCTTGGTCTGTCACTTTACTAACCAACGTGTCTTTGGGAAGTGGATGGGCTTTGAGCACCTAAGGTAACACGTGGGGTCACATAGAGAACATGTAAACTCTGCACAGAAAGCACTGGCAGTCACAACTAAACAGATTTAGTGAAGCTGTGAGGCAGCAGCCCGACTAACTGCGCCACCGTGCTGCCTCTAACAGGTGCAGCACATGTAGCACTGGATACAATGGGATAATTTTGCTTCAGGCTTTTAAATGTAGTGTCAGTCAATTGACTGATCTATGGATTGCAACATTGTAAAAGGTTCCAAAATCGATTTGGATGAGATGCTTGAATAAACATTGCGTTTGTTGGAGCATGGTGACTTTGTTCAATTTTGTTCAACACTGTAGTGACTATAGAAGCTCCAGATGCTACTGCATGCAGTGATTGTTATGCCACCAAGGGTTAAGTGCCATCACACTAATTTCCTTCTAATCTACAAATCTAACTATCCCTCCCAGAACTCTGATTTTAAACCAAAAAACGTTGCCATTAGTTACAGCTGCCCCTGTGTGGCTTTGGCTGGCTCCTCATGGGAACAAACAGAGAGCATGATCTCCAAGCTCTCTGCTGAGCCTGCACTAGGTTAAACCTAATGTAACCACAGCAGTCCTCCATTCAAATCAATGAGAAGCATTCTGCCAGAGAAGGATAAGTAGCTACTTTTTTAATACTTATTTAAATTAGTTTTACTGACGTACAATACATTTATTTGGTGAATATGTTCCCTGGTTACACAAATACAAAATAAATATTATCAATTTTTTGAACAATTGTTGTACTTTCTATTATCATGGTAAGTGCTATCAAAAACATTTTCAATCAATGAATGGCTGCTATCAGACTGATAGCTTTGGCAGCCTGCAAGCATGGTTGCAAAGCCTGGCCAGTTTACCAGACATGAGTACATCAGGTAGTGCCAAAGAGATAATAAACACAGTGCAAATTATTGTCTTACAGCTATAGAAAAAATGTAGATTAAAAAAGTGCAGGACCAACAATGAGGTAGATTGGAAGATTGGGAATGTATCTTTAGCATCTGAAAGGTCCAATCAAGAGTCTGACAACAGCAGGGAAGAAGGTGTTCTTGATTCTGTGCAATGTGCTTCCAACCAATGTTGTGGCTCAGGGCCAATGAGTCAGCAATGACAGTGCAAAAGAAGCTTGGCATCAATATCAAATTCTATCATTTTCAATGCTTTTGGTGTGTGTTTCTTATGTGTTAAATGTTTAAGACGTATAACTTTTAACAGGTCCACTCAAACTGAATGTTTGTTATTGTATTCATCTATACCTGCACTAAATAACTATTTATACCAGTGGTTTGACTTGTGATTCATCTCACTAAATAGCAATTTAGGAGACCTTAAGATGTTACATTGGTGATGAGGATACAATGGTGTTGTCAGAAAATTATCAGCTCTCCATCCTCTCCATCCTTGCTGATGCCAGTAAAATTATGAGAGATGGCAATTATTGGCTCCATACAGTACATGGAATGGTTGCCAGACCCGATAAGGTTAGAGAACAGAGTTATGTATCTGTGCATAGAAGGAGGGAGGCAATTCTACCTCTTGCAGTAGCTCAGGGGCACACAAAGCAATACTAAATTTATTAGCACCATGAACAGTAGACAAAGCATCTGACAGGGATTTTATTAAAAAAAAATGATTGTGCATCTTGTAAAATGATCACAAGTTGGACGTTTGGCAGGTACAGTTGGCTACTGCAGGTGATGATTGGTGAAGATTATTACAGGCAACAGCTAAATGGTGTAAGCCTTTCAGGGTGCTATAGGGTGTGAAGAATGAAAAACAAAATAATTCAGGCAATTTTATTTGCACACTCTGCACACCAAACGATCTGAACATTCATGGAGGTGTGCAGAATGCCACTAGCATGGGAAGTTTGAATGTAAAGTATTTTATTCAGGAGTGAGATGGTAATGGTGCCAAGTCATTTTCCATTCAGTCATGAAACTGCTAAAGGGCCTGCCCCACTGCGGCAACCTAATTGGCGACTTTAGAAGAGTGTGCCCTCGACTCATACTCCCAGTATTGTCGACACGAGGTCCTAGGAGGTCTTTGTAACTCTCCTTCATGCTCGAGAGTAGTCCCCATGTACTCGAGGACTCAGTTAGGTCGTGGAGTATTTTTCAACATGTTTAAAAATCCCTGCAAGTAAAAAAAGGTTGCCATAGATATAGGTTTAGTCGAGGTAGGTCATAGTAGGTCGGCATGTTATTCTTGGGTATTCGAGGGTAGTCGAAGGTAAAGCTCGTTGAGAAAAAAAAGGTAAGTAAACTGACCGGTAATGTTAAATGCTCGCTAAACTTTATTAAAAGTTGTCTGGCTTATTAAAAGTGTCTCCACTCCTTCTCCCTCCCCCCTTCTCTCCCCTTCTCTCCCCTTCTCTCCCCTTTTCTCCCCCTCTCTCCCCTCCCTCTCTCCCCCCCCCCTCTCCGCACTCTCTAAAGGACTTACCATATCTGTGCCAGCCATTTTTTACCTTTATCGCGGGTGTGAATTTCAGACAATTCAGCCCAGCAGGTAGAGTGGATAGTAATGGAGAGAGAGGATTGTTCGCCTTTTAACATAGGTGCGACCCTTCTCTCCCCAATAAAATTGAAGAATACAATATATTAGAAAAACCCGATTATCCATAGCACCATATGAATTTGGAGACAAGTAAAACTCACTCTTAAATTAAGAAACCTATCTCTTCTCTCCCCTATAGCTAATAATCCGTCATTTAAACCAACTATTATAGATAAAACGTTTACTCACTGGGAAAGACTAGGAATTAAAAAGTTTGGAGATATGTATAAATTGGGAAACCTTTTATCATTTCAAAAATTACAATCCAAATACATTCTGGAAGGTAATCAATATTTTAGATACCTTCAAATTCAAGACTATTTGAAAAAACATACACAAGAATATCAAACTGATGTCAGATATATTAGATGAAGGTATGAATAGAAATGCGTAGTCAAATAACTTAATATCATACTTGTATAATATCATTCTAAATATAGAAATACCATCGTCAGATGCAATTAGAAGAGAGTGGGAACAGGAATTAACTTAAAAAATTCCTAAAGACAGATGGGATAAATACCTTCTATATGTACATAACTGCTCGATTAATGTAAGACACATCCTAATCCAATTTAAAATATTACATAGACTATATTATTCAAAAACTAAACTGAATACAATTTTCCCAAATGTCTCCCCCAACTGTGATAAATGCTTATCTCAAGAAGCAACTATAGCACACTCCTTCGTCTCTTGCATAAAACTCCATAAATTTTGGAAATAAATCTTTGAAATCTTCACAAAATTATTTAAAATAAAATTGGACCCTCATACAGAATGGATTATTTTTGAAATAACAGAAGCCTGCTCTGAGCTAACTACATTTCAAAGATGTTTCCTTAACTACGGCCTGATAATGGCAAAAAAACGAATACTCGAATTTTGGAAAAATGCACCCACCACAACGCTCAAAATGTGGATAACAAGCATGTCTGAGACGCTACATCTTGAATATATGAGACTCGGCTGAGCAGGAAAATCAGAGAAATTTTGAAAGATATGGTCTCCTTTCATTGATTTATTACAAGTATAGTATGGTGGAACACAACTGGAAATTAACCATTTCTGAACTGGGTGATCGGTGTGGTGAGATATGAAGTAGGTATATCCCTTCTCTGTTTCTAATCTTTCTTTCTTTTTTCTCTTTTTTCTCTTTCTTTCTTTTTACTTTTCTTTATTTTTCTACAAGCTATCACTTGTTAATCATTCCAGGGGTTTAAACGTCACAACTTCTTTCACTCTTTCCTTTTCTCGCTTTCTTTTTCTTGTGTTATTTTTATTTTGATAAATTTAAAATAGAAGTTGTACACAAAATGTATGATGTCCTATGCCACGCTTTATACTACTGTACACTGCTTCTAGTAAAAAAATATCTTGATTTAAAAAAAAAATAAAAAAATAAAAATAAATAATTTCAGGCAGTGCTCCCCCGCTTTCCCTGGCCCCAGCATTTGTGATGTGTTTGTGTGTGTGTGTCTATGCAGACCGTCGATCCGGCTCGCGGTTTCATCGCTGACGGTTTTTCAGGCGAGTGCCCTCGAGCTTGAAGGTCGAAGACAGTCGCTGAAAAGTTGCGTTAGTGGGACAGGCCCTTAAGGGTGCCATCAACAGCAGAAGTGTGTGCAGAATCTACAAGTCACATGGGTGGAAAAAGCTTTGCTTTCATTGTTATAGACGACATCTGGCATTTGAATGTCCATTCAACTTTCCGAATGGCTGGTATCACTGGACAAGAAACGTTCAATGAATGCACAAATCCCTCAGTAAGCTACAGTAGATGGGGTGGTGTTTTGGCTGTTGAAGCCAAGAGCAAGGAGGTCCCTGATGGGAATTTGTAGTGTGGTGCAATTCTTGTGCCACTTCTGATGCAAGTACTGATCCTCTGATCAGTCTTATATTCTGAACCTCCTTCTCCATGTTCTTCAGTCGTGGACAACTGAGTCCCAGAAGCCAATGCAGGTATTGTGTTTTTCAGCTGATCTTTAAACCTTCTACACCATCCACCTGGAGGAGAAGACTCAATCTTTGCTGTGCTCCTTAAATTGCAATGTGAATTCCATCTAGTGGTGGATGGCAACAAAGTTCAGCCAGTCCTCCTCCTTGTTCACCCGTTGCCGCTATGGACAGGCCGGATGTACAGGCCCTCTCGTCGGGATGATTGAAACTCTGACGTCAGGCCAGTCGAATACACTCTGCGGCTTGAAGGTTCAGAATCGGCACTATCCTACCGGAGACTGCGGCTTCAAGATGTTATAGGCCGCAGGCCAGCGGTCGGTACTCTTCTCTGGTGATCCACGGCGAGGGATCCCAGGCTCCGGATGGTAAGTCCACGACGAGCCCACGGCCAGTAGCTCCGCAGACCGCAACTTCAGGATGTTATAGGCCGCAGGCCGGCAGTCGGAACTGTTCTCCAGCGATCCCCGGCAAGGGATCCCAGGCTCCGGACAGTAAGTCCACGACACGCCCGTGGCTAGAAGCTCCGCAGACCACTGCCCCATGATGTCAAAGTCACCAGACCAATTATCAGAGCGCTTCTCTCTGGCGACCCCCGGCAAGGGTCAGCCCGCTCCGCGATGGAGAAGTCCACGCTGCGCCCACTGCTGAGCTCCAGGCCCGACTACGGGAAAGGTCGCTCCAATCCCGACATGGAAAAAGTCGCCTCTCCGTGGACGAGGCGACTGAAAACGGTTATCCCCTTTCCCCTCCCCACCACCCCCACATAAGACATACTGAGAGACACTTAAACAAACACTTGGACACACTAAAAAAAATTTGAAAGGGCAGCCGACTCACAGCGCCCCCCCCACTGACCCGATTACACGACTACATTATCTGCCAATGCCATTCTATGTACAGGAAAATGCCAGTGCTCTTACAACCCCAATGCTACATTCCTGTCATGCCAAACTGCTAGGAAATGGGCTGCCTATTGGGCCTGTCCCACTTAGGCGATTTTTTGGGCGATTGCCGGTGACTGTCATAGTCGTAGCAGGTCGCCGAAAAATTGGCGGCTGGAACCCCTACGACAATGTCTACAACAACCTACCACCTAGTCGACATCAAGCTACAGTAAACTACTGATAACCCACTGACTCCCATGGCTATCTGGACTACACTTCTTTCCACCCTGCTTCCTGTAAGGACTCCATCCCCCACTCCCAATTCCTCTGCCTATGCCACATCTGCTCCCAGGATGAGGTGTTCCACACCAGGGCATCTGCAATGTCCTCATTCTTCAGGGAACGGGGGTTCCCCTCCTCCAACATAGATGAGGCTTGCACCAGGGTCTCTTCCATACCCCGCAACACTGCTCTCTCTCCCCATCCCCGCACTCGCAAAAAGGGCAGAGTCCCCCTAGTCCTCACCTTTCACCCCACTAGCCGTCACATACAACAAATAATCCTCCGTCATTTTCGCCACCTCCAACGTGACCCCACCACTCGCCACATCTTCCCATCTCCTCCTATGTCTGCTTTCCGCAAAGACCGCTCCCTCCACAACTCCCTTGTTAATTCTTCCCTTCCCTCCCGTACCACCCGCTCCCCAGGCATTTTCCGTTGCAACCGCAAGAAATGCAACACCTGTCCCTTTACCTCCCCCCTCGACTCCATTCAAGGACCCAAGCAGTCATTCAAGGTGCGACAGAGGTTCACCTGTATCTCCTCCAACCTCATCTACTGCATCCGCTGCTCTAGATGTCAGCTGATCTACATCGGTGAGACTAAGCGGAGGTTGGGCGATCGTTTCGCCGAACACCTCCGCTCGGTCCGCAAGAACCTACCTGACCTCCCGGTGGCTCAGCACTTCAACTCCCCCTCCCACTCCGAATCCGACCTCTCTGTCCTGGGTCTCCTCCATGGCCAGAGTGAGCAACACCGGAAATTGGAGGAACATCACCTTATATTCCGCTTGGCGAGTCTGCAGCCTGTGGGCTTGAACATTGAATTCTCCCAATTTTGTTAGCCTCTGCTGTCTCCTCCCCTTCCTTAGACCTTGGGCTGTCTCCTCCCATCCCCC